>NW_026609662.1:0-354523 GCF_029499605.1 Hyla sarda | reverse complement strand
GGTGCCACTGTCTGCACCAGCTCAGAAAGTTTTGAGCAGATATCTCCTTCCATTCGGCCGGAATTGCAAGAAGTTTGTGCATCTTCTATGTTCGTCGCGGTCAATGGCAAAAGACGCTTATCTTCAATCTAGGTGTTTCTGCGTGCTGCTCCGGCCCAAAGAGTGCCCGGCTGAAAACGACAACGCAGGCATGTCGGGTGCCACTGTCTGCACCTGCACAGAAAGTTGTGAGCAGATATCTCCTTCCATTCGGCCGGAATTGCAAGACGTTTGTGCATCTTCCATATTGGTCACAGTCAATGTCAAAAAGCCCTTATCTGCAATCTAGGTGTTTCTGCGTGCTGCGCCGGCCCAAAGAGTGCCCGGCTGAAAACGACAACGCAGGCATGTCGGGTGCCACTGTCTACACCAGCTCAGAAAGTTTTGAGCAGATATCTCCTTCCATTCGGCCGGAATTGCAAGATGTTTGTGCATCTTCTATGTTCGTCGCGGTCAATGGCAAAAGGCGCTTATCTTCAATCTAGGTGTTTCTGCGTGCTGCTCCGGCCCAAAGAGTGCTCGGCGGAAAACGACAACGCAGGCATGTCGGGTGCCACTGTCTACACCTGCACAGAAAGTTTTGAGCAGATATCTCCTTCCATTCGGCCGGAATTGCAAGAAGTTTGTGCATCTTCTATGTTCGTCGCGGTCAATGGCAAAAGGCGCTTATCTTCAATCTAGGTGTTTCTGCGTGCTGCGCCGGCCCAAAGAGTGCCCGGCGAAAAACGACAACGCAGGCATGTCGGGTGCCACTGTCTACAACTGCACAGAAAATTGTGAGCAGATATCTCCTTCCGTTCGGCCGGAATTGAAAGAAGTTTGTGCATCTTCAATGTTGGTCGCGGTCAATGACAAAAAGACGCTTATCTTCAATCTAGGTGTTTCTGCGTGCTGCTCCGGCCCAAAGAGTGCCCGGCTGAAAACGACAACGCAGGCATGTCGGGTGCCACTGTCTGCACCTGCACAGAAAGTTTTGAGCAGATATCTCCTTCCATTCGGCCGGAATTGCAAGAAGTTTGTGCATCTTCTATGTTCGTCGCGGTCAATGGCAAAAGGCGCTTATCTTCAATCTAGGTGTTTCTGCGTGCTGCTCCGGCTCAAAGAGTGCCCGGCGGAAAACGACAACGCAGGCATGTCGAGTTCCACTGTCTACACCTGCACAGAAAGTTTTGAGCAGATATCTCCTTCTATTCCGCCGGAATTGCAAGAAGTTTGTGCATCTTCTATGTTCGTCGCGGTCAATGGCAAAAGGCGCTTATCTTCAATATAGGTGTTTCTGCGTGCTGCCCCGGCCCAAAGAGTGCCCGGCGGAAAACGACAACGCAGGCATGTCGGGTGCCACTGTCTGCACCTGCACAGAAAGTTGTGAGCAGATATCTCCTTCCATTCGGCCGGAATTGCAAGACGTTTGTGCATCTTCAATATTGGTCACGGTCAATGTCAAAAAGCCCTTATCTGGAATCTAGGTGTTTCTGCGTGCTGCGCCGGCCCAAAGAGTGCCCGGCTGAAAACGACAACGCAGGCATGTCGGGTGCCACTGTCTGCACCAGCTCAGAAAGTTTTGAGCAGATATCTCCTTCCATTCGGCCGGAATTGCAAGAAGTTTGTGCATCTTCTATGTTCGTCGCGGTCAATGGCAAAAGGCGCTTATCTTCAATCTAGGTGTTTCTGCGTGCTGCTCCGGCCCAAAGAGTGCCCGGCGGAAAACGACAACGCAGGCATGTCGAGTTCCACTGTCTACACCTGCACAGAATGTTTTGAGCAGATATTTCCTTCTATTCCGCCGGAATTGCAAGAAGTTTGTGCATCTTCTATGTTCGTCGCGGTCAATGGCAAAAGGCGCTTATCTTCAATATAGGTGTTTCTGCGTGCTGCGCCGGCCCAAAGAGTGCCCGGCGGAAAACGACAACGCAGGCATGTCAGGTGCCACTGTCTGCACCTGCACAGAAAGTTGTGAGCAGATATCTCCTTCCATTCGGCCGGAATTGCAAGACGTTTGTGCATCTTCAATATTGGTCACGGTCAATGTCAAAAAGCCCTTATCTGGAATCTAGGTGTTTCTGCGTGCTGCTCCGGCCCAAAGAGTGCCCGGCGGAAAACGACAACGCAGGCATGTCGAGTGCCACTGTCTACACTTGCACAGAAAGTTTTGAGCAGATATCTCCTTCTATTCGGCCGGAATTGCAAGAAGTTTGTGCATCTTCTATGTTCGTCGCGGTCAATGGCAAAAGGCGCTTATCTTCAATCTAGGTGTTTCTGCGTGCTGCGCCGGCCCAAAGAGTGCCCGGCGGAAAACGACAACGCAGGCATGTCGGGTGCAACTGTCTGCACCTGCACAGAAAGTTGTGAGAAGATATCTCCTTCCGTTCGGCCGGAATTGAAATAAGTTTGTGCATCTTCAATGTTGGTCGCGGTCAATAACAAAAAGGCGCTTATCTTCAATCCAGGTGTTTCTGCGTGCTGCTCCGGCCCAAAGAGTGCCCGGCTGAAAACGACAACGCAGGCATGTCGGGTGCCACTGTCTGCACCTGCACAGAAAGTTTTGAGCAGATATCTTCTTTCATTCGGCCGGAATTGCAAGACGTTTGTGCATCTTCCATATTGGTCACGGTCAATGTCAAAAAGCCCTTATCTGCAATCTAGGTGTTTCTGCGTGCTGCGCCGGCCCAAATAGTGCACGGCTGAAAACGACAACGCAGGCATGTCGGGTGTCACTGTCTGCACCAGCTCAGAAAGTTTTGAGCAGATATCTCCTTTCATTCGGCCGGAATTGCAAGACGTTTGTGCATCTTCCATATTGGTCACGGTCAATGTCAAAAAGCCCTTATCTGCAATCTAGGTGTTTCTGCGTGCTGCGCCGGCCCAAAGAGTGCCCGGCTGAAAACGACAACGCAGGCATGTCGGGTGTCACTGTCTGCACCAGCTCAGAAAGTTTTGAGCAGATATCTCCTTCTATTCCGCCGGAATTGCAAGAAGTTTGTGCATCTTCTATGTTCGTCGCGGTCAATGGCAAAAGGCGCTTATCTTCAATCTAGGTGTTTCTGCGTGCTGCGCCGGCCCAAAGAGTGCCCGGCGGAAAACGACAACGCAGGCATGTCGGGTGCCACTGTCTACAACTGCACAGAAAATTGTGAGCAGATATCTCCTTCCGTTCGGCCGGAATTGAAAGAAGTTTGTGCATCTTCAATGTTGGTCGCGGTCAATGACAAAAAGACGCTTATCTTCAATCTAGGTGTTTCTGCGTGCTGCTCCGGCCCAAAGAGTGCCCGGCTGAAAACGACAACGCAGGCATGTCGGGTGCCACTGTCTGCACCTGCACAGAAAGTTTTGAGCAGATATCTCCTTCCATTCGGCCGGAATTGCAAGAAGTTTGTGCATCTTCTATGTTCGTCGCGGTCAATGGCAAAAGGCGCTTATCTTCAATCTAGGTGTTTCTGCGTGCTGCTCTGGCCCAAAGAGTGCCCGGCGGAAAACGACAACGCAGGCATGTCGAGTTCCACTGTCTACACCTGCACAGAAAGTTTTGAGCAGATATCTCCTTCTATTCCGCCGGAATTGCAAGAAGTTTGTGCATCTTCTATGTTCGTCGCGGTCAATGGCAAAAGGCGCTTATCTTCAATCTAGGTGTTTCTGCGTGCTGCGCCGGCCCAAAGAGTGCCCGGCGAAAAACGACAATGCAGGCATGTCGCGTGCCACTGTCTACAACTGCACAGAAAATTGTGAGCAGATATCTCCTTCCGTTCGGCCGGAATTGAAAGAAGTTTGTGCATCTTCAATGTTGGTCGCGGTCAATGACAAAAAGACGCTTATCTTCAATCTAGGTGTTTCTGCGTGCTGCTCCGGCCCAAAGAGTGCCCGGCTGAAAACGACAACGCAGGCATGTCGGGTGCCACTGTCTGCACCTGCACAGAAAGTTTTGAGCAGATATCTCCTTCCATTCGGCCGGAATTGCAAGAAGTTTGTGCATCTTCTATGTTCGTCGCGGTCAATGGCAAAAGGCGCTTATCTTCAATCTAGGTGTTTCTGCGTGCTGCGCCGGCCCAAAGAGTGCCCGGCGGAAAACGACAACGCAGGCATGTCGAGTTCCACTGTCTACACCTGCACAGAAAGTTTTGAGCAGATATCTCCTTCTATTCCGCCGGAATTGCAAGAAGTTTGTGCATCTTCTATGTTCGTCGCGGTCAATGGCAAAAGGCGCTTATCTTCAATATAGGTGTTTCTGCGTGCTGCGCCGGCCCAAAGAGTGCCCGGCGGAAAACGACAACGCAGGCATGTCGGGTGCCACTGTCTGCACCTGCACAGAAAGTTGTGAGCAGATATCTCCTTCCATTCGGCCGGAATTGCAAGACGTTTGTGCATCTTCAATATTGGTCACGGTCAATGTCAAAAAGCCCTTATCTGGAATCTAGGTGTTTCTGCGTGCTGCGCCGGCCCAAAGAGTGCCCGGCTGAAAACGACAACGCAGGCATGTCGGGTGCCACTGTCTGCACCAGCTCAGAAAGTTTTGAGCAGATATCTCCTTCCATTCGGCCGGAATTGCAAGAAGTTTGTGCATCTTCTATGTTCGTCGCGGTCAATGGCAAAAGACGCTTATCTTCAATCTAGGTGTTTCTGCGTGCTGCTCCGGCCCAAAGAGTGCCCGGCTGAAAACGACAACGCAGGCATGTCGGGTGCCACTGTCTGCACCTGCACAGAAAGTTGTGAGCAGATATCTCCTTCCATTCGGCCGGAATTGCAAGACGTTTGTGCATCTTCCATATTGGTCACAGTCAATGTCAAAAAGCCCTTATCTGCAATCTAGGTGTTTCTGCGTGCTGCGCCGGCCCAAAGAGTGCCCGGCTGAAAACGACAACGCAGGCATGTCGGGTGCCACTGTCTACACCAGCTCAGAAAGTTTTGAGCAGATATCTCCTTCCATTCGGCCGGAATTGCAAGATGTTTGTGCATCTTCTATGTTCGTCGCGGTCAATGGCAAAAGGCGCTTATCTTCAATCTAGGTGTTTCTGCGTGCTGCTCCGGCCCAAAGAGTGCTCGGCGGAAAACGACAACGCAGGCATGTCGGGTGCCACTGTCTACACCTGCACAGAAAGTTTTGAGCAGATATCTCCTTCCATTCGGCCGGAATTGCAAGAAGTTTGTGCATCTTCTATGTTCGTCGCGGTCAATGGCAAAAGGCGCTTATCTTCAATCTAGGTGTTTCTGCGTGCTGCGCCGGCCCAAAGAGTGCCCGGCGAAAAACGACAACGCAGGCATGTCGGGTGCCACTGTCTACAACTGCACAGAAAATTGTGAGCAGATATCTCCTTCCGTTCGGCCGGAATTGAAAGAAGTTTGTGCATCTTCAATGTTGGTCGCGGTCAATGACAAAAAGACGCTTATCTTCAATCTAGGTGTTTCTGCGTGCTGCTCCGGCCCAAAGAGTGCCCGGCTGAAAACGACAACGCAGGCATGTCGGGTGCCACTGTCTGCACCTGCACAGAAAGTTTTGAGCAGATATCTCCTTCCATTCGGCCGGAATTGCAAGAAGTTTGTGCATCTTCTATGTTCGTCGCGGTCAATGGCAAAAGGCGCTTATCTTCAATCTAGGTGTTTCTGCGTGCTGCTCCGGCTCAAAGAGTGCCCGGCGGAAAACGACAACGCAGGCATGTCGAGTTCCACTGTCTACACCTGCACAGAAAGTTTTGAGCAGATATCTCCTTCTATTCCGCCGGAATTGCAAGAAGTTTGTGCATCTTCTATGTTCGTCGCGGTCAATGGCAAAAGGCGCTTATCTTCAATATAGGTGTTTCTGCGTGCTGCCCCGGCCCAAAGAGTGCCCGGCGGAAAACGACAACGCAGGCATGTCGGGTGCCACTGTCTGCACCTGCACAGAAAGTTGTGAGCAGATATCTCCTTCCATTCGGCCGGAATTGCAAGACGTTTGTGCATCTTCAATATTGGTCACGGTCAATGTCAAAAAGCCCTTATCTGGAATCTAGGTGTTTCTGCGTGCTGCGCCGGCCCAAAGAGTGCCCGGCTGAAAACGACAACGCAGGCATGTCGGGTGCCACTGTCTGCACCAGCTCAGAAAGTTTTGAGCAGATATCTCCTTCCATTCGGCCGGAATTGCAAGAAGTTTGTGCATCTTCTATGTTCGTCGCGGTCAATGGCAAAAGGCGCTTATCTTCAATCTAGGTGTTTCTGCGTGCTGCTCCGGCCCAAAGAGTGCCCGGCGGAAAACGACAACGCAGGCATGTCGAGTTCCACTGTCTACACCTGCACAGAATGTTTTGAGCAGATATTTCCTTCTATTCCGCCGGAATTGCAAGAAGTTTGTGCATCTTCTATGTTCGTCGCGGTCAATGGCAAAAGGCGCTTATCTTCAATATAGGTGTTTCTGCGTGCTGCGCCGGCCCAAAGAGTGCCCGGCGGAAAACGACAACGCAGGCATGTCAGGTGCCACTGTCTGCACCTGCACAGAAAGTTGTGAGCAGATATCTCCTTCCATTCGGCCGGAATTGCAAGACGTTTGTGCATCTTCAATATTGGTCACGGTCAATGTCAAAAAGCCCTTATCTGGAATCTAGGTGTTTCTGCGTGCTGCTCCGGCCCAAAGAGTGCCCGGCGGAAAACGACAACGCAGGCATGTCGAGTGCCACTGTCTACACTTGCACAGAAAGTTTTGAGCAGATATCTCCTTCTATTCGGCCGGAATTGCAAGAAGTTTGTGCATCTTCTATGTTCGTCGCGGTCAATGGCAAAAGGCGCTTATCTTCAATCTAGGTGTTTCTGCGTGCTGCGCCGGCCCAAAGAGTGCCCGGCGGAAAACGACAACGCAGGCATGTCGGGTGCCACTGTCTGCACCTGCACAGAAAGTTGTGAGAAGATATCTCCTTCCGTTCGGCCGGAATTGAAATAAGTTTGTGCATCTTCAATGTTGGTCGCGGTCAATAACAAAAAGGCGCTTATCTTCAATCCAGGTGTTTCTGCGTGCTGCTCCGGCCCAAAGAGTGCCCGGCTGAAAACGACAACGCAGGCATGTCGGGTGCCACTGTCTGCACCTGCACAGAAAGTTTTGAGCAGATATCTTCTTTCATTCGGCCGGAATTGCAAGACGTTTGTGCATCTTCCATATTGGTCACGGTCAATGTCAAAAAGCCCTTATCTGCAATCTAGGTGTTTCTGCGTGCTGCGCCGGCCCAAATAGTGCACGGCTGAAAACGACAACGCAGGCATGTCGGGTGTCACTGTCTGCACCAGCTCAGAAAGTTTTGAGCAGATATCTCCTTTCATTCGGCCGGAATTGCAAGACGTTTGTGCATCTTCCATATTGGTCACGGTCAATGTCAAAAAGCCCTTATCTGCAATCTAGGTGTTTCTGCGTGCTGCGCCGGCCCAAAGAGTGCCCGGCTGAAAACGACAACGCAGGCATGTCGGGTGTCACTGTCTGCACCAGCTCAGAAAGTTTTGAGCAGATATCTCCTTCTATTCCGCCGGAATTGCAAGAAGTTTGTGCATCTTCTATGTTCGTCGCGGTCAATGGCAAAAGGCGCTTATCTTCAATCTAGGTGTTTCTGCGTGCTGCGCCGGCCCAAAGAGTGCCCGGCGGAAAACGACAACGCAGGCATGTCGGGTGCCACTGTCTGCACCTGCACAGAAAATTGTGAGCAGATATCTCCTTCCGTTCGGCCGGAATTGAAAGAAGTTTGTGCATCTTCAATGTTGGTCGAGGTCAATGACAAAAAGACGCTTATCTTCAATCTAGGTGTTTCTGCGTGCTGCTCCGGCCCAAAGAGTGCCCGGCTGAAAACGACAACGCAGGCATGTCGGGTGCCACTGTCTGCACCTGCACAGAAAGTTTTGAGCAGATATCTCCTTCCATTCGGCCGGAATTGCAAGAAGTTTGTGCATCTTCTATGTTCGTCGCGGTCAATGGCAAAAGGCGCTTATCTTCAATCTAGGTGTTTCTGCGTGCTGCTCCGGCCCAAAGAGTGCTCGGCGGAAAACGACAACGCAGGCATGTTGGGTGCCACTGTCTACACCTGCACAGAAAGTTTTGAGCAGATATCTCCTTCCATTCGGCCGGAATTGCAAGAAGTTTGTGCATCTTCTATATTCGTCGCGGTCAATGGCAAAAGGCGCTTATCTTCAATGTAGGTGTTTCTGCGTGCTGCGCCGGCCCAAAGAGTGCCCGGCGGAAAACGACAGCGCAAGCATGTCGGGTGCCACTGTCTGCACCTGCACAGAAAGTTGTGTGCAGATATCTCCTTCCATTCGGCCGGAATTGCAAGACGTTTGTGCATCTTCCATATTGGTTACAGTCAATGTCAAAAAGCCCTTATCTGCAATCTAGGTGTTTCTGCGTGCTGCGCCGGCCCAAAGAGTGCCCGGCTGAAAACGACAACGCAGGCATGTCGGGTGCCACTGTCTGCACCAGCTCAGAAAGTTTTGAGCAGATATCTCCTTCCATTCGGCCGGAATTGCAAGAAGTTTGTACATCTTCTATGTTCGTTGCGGTCAATGGCAAAAGGCGCTTATCTTCAATCTAGGTGTTTTTGCGTGCTGCTCCGGCCCAAAGAGTGCCCGGCGGAAAACGACAACGCAGGCATGTCGAGTGCCACTGTCTGCACTTGCACAGAAAGTTTTGAGCAGATATCTCCTTCTATTCGGCCGGAATTGCAAGAAGTTTGTGCATCTTCTATGTTCGTCGCGGTCAATGGCAAAAGGCGCTTATCTTCAATCTAGGTGTTTCTGCGTGCTGCGCCGGCCCAAAGAGTGCCCGGCTGAAAACAACAACGCAGGCATGTCGGGTGCCACTGTCTGCACCAGCTCAGAAAGTTTTGAGCAGATATCTCCTTCCATTCGGCCGGAATTGCAAGAAGTTTGTGCATCTTCTATGTTCGTCGCGGTCAATGGCAAAAGGCGCTTATCTTCAATGTAGGTGTTTCTGCGTGCTGCGCCGGCCCAAAGAGTGCCCGGCGGAAAACGACAACGCAGGCATGTCGGGTGCCACTGTCTGCACCTGCACAGAAAGTTGTGAGCAGATATCTCCTTCCATTCGGCCGGAATTGCAAGACGTTTGTGCATCTTCCATATTGGTCACAGTCAATGTCAAAAAGCCCTTATCTGCAATCTATGTGTTTCTGCGTGCTGCGCCGGCCCAAAGAGTGCCCGGCTGAAAACGACAACGCATGCATGTCGGGTGCCACTGTCTGCACCAGCTCAGAAAGTTTTGAGCAGATATCTCCTTCCATTCGGCCGGAATTGCAAGAAGTTTGTACATCTTCTATGTTCGTTGCGGTCAATGGCAAAAGGCGCTTATCTTCAATCTAGGTGTTTCTGCGTGCTGCGCCGGCCCAAAGAGTGCCCGGCGAAAAACGACAACGCAGGCATGTCGGGTGCCACTGTCTACAACTGCACAGAAAATTGTGAGCAGATATCTCCTTCCGTTCGGCCGGAATTGAAAGAAGTTTGTGCATCTTCAATGTTGGTCGCGGTCAATGACAAAAAGACGCTAATCTTCAATCTAGGTGTTTCTGCGTGCTGCTCCGGCCCAAAGAGTGCCCGGCTGAAAACGACAACGCAGGCATGTCGGGTGCCACTGTCTGCACCTGCACAGAAAGTTTTGAGCAGATATCTCCTTCCATTCGGCCGGAATTGCAAGAAGTTTGTGCATCTTCTATGTTCGTCGCGGTCAATGGCAAAAGGCGCTTATCTTCAATCTAGGTGTTTCTGCGTGCTGCGCCGGCCCAAAGAGTGCCCGGCTGAAAACAACAACGCAGGCATGTCGGGTGCCACTGTCTGCACCAGCTCAGAAAGTTTTGAGCAGATATCTCCTTCCATTCGGCCGGAATTGCAAGAAGTTTGTGCATCTTCTATGTTCGTCGCGGTCAATGGCAAAAGGCGCTTATCTTCAATGTAGGTGTTTCTGCGTGCTGCGCCGGCCCAAAGAGTGCCCGGCGGAAAACGACAACGCAGGCATGTCGGGTGCCACTGTCTGCACCTGCACAGAAAGTTGTGAGCAGATATCTCCTTCCATTCGGCCGGAATTGCAAGACGTTTGTGCATCTTCCATATTGGTCACAGTCAATGTCAAAAAGCCCTTATCTGCAATCTAGGTGTTTCTGCGTGCTGCGCCGGCCCAAAGAGTGCCCGGCTGAAAACGACAACGCATGCATGTCGGGTGCCACTGTCTGCACCAGCTCAGAAAGTTTTGAGCAGATATCTCCTTCCATTCGGCCGGAATTGCAAGAAGTTTGTACATCTTCTATGTTCGTTGCGGTCAATGGCAAAAGGCGCTTATCTTCAATCTAGGTGTTTCTGCGTGCTGCGCCGGCCCAAAGAGTGCCCGGCGAAAAACGACAACGCAGGCATGTCGGGTGCCACTGTCTACAACTGCACAGAAAATTGTGAGCAGATATCTCCTTCCGTTCGGCCGGAATTGAAAGAAGTTTGTGCATCTTCAATGTTGGTCGCGGTCAATGACAAAAAGACGCTAATCTTCAATCTAGGTGTTTCTGCGTGCTGCTCCGGCCCAAAGAGTGCCCGGCTGAAAACGACAACGCAGGCATGTCGGGTGCCACTGTCTGCACCTGCACAGAAAGTTTTGAGCAGATATCTCCTTCCATTCGGCCGGAATTGCAAGAAGTTTGTGCATCTTCTATGTTCGTCGCGGTCAATGGCAAAAGGCGCTTATCTTCAATCTAGGTGTTTCTGCGTGCTGCGCCGGCCCAAAGAGTGCCCGGCTGAAAACAACAACGCAGGCATGTCGGGTGCCACTGTCTGCACCAGCTCAGAAAGTTTTGAGCAGATATCTCCTTCCATTCGGCCGGAATTGCAAGAAGTTTGTGCATCTTCTATGTTCGTCGCGGTCAATGGCAAAAGGCGCTTATCTTCAATGTAGGTGTTTCTGCGTGCTGCGCCGGCCCAAAGAGTGCCCGGCGGAAAACGACAACGCAGGCATGTCGGGTGCCACTGTCTGCACCTGCACAGAAAGTTGTGAGCAGATATCTCCTTCCATTCGGCCGGAATTGCAAGACGTTTGTGCATCTTCCATATTGGTCACAGTCAATGTCAAAAAGCCCTTATCTGCAATCTAGGTGTTTCTGCGTGCTGCGCCGGCCCAAAGAGTGCCCGGCTGAAAACGACAACGCATGCATGTCGGGTGCCACTGTCTGCACCAGCTCAGAAAGTTTTGAGCAGATATCTCCTTCCATTCGGCCGGAATTGCAAGAAGTTTTTACATCTTCTATGTTCGTTGCGGTCAATGGCAAAAGGCGCTTATCTTCAATCTAGGTGTTTCTGCGTGCTGCGCCGGCCCAAAGAGTGCCCGGCGAAAAACGACAACGCAGGCATGTCGGGTGCCACTGTCTACAACTGCACAGAAAATTGTGAGCAGATATCTCCTTCCGTTCGGCCGGAATTGAAAGAAGTTTGTGCATCTTCAATGTTGGTCGCGGTCAATGACAAAAAGACGCTTATCTTCAATCTAGGTGTTTCTGCGTGCTGCTCCGGCCCAAAGAGTGCCCGGCTGAAAACGACAACGCAGGCATGTCGGGTGCCACTGTCTGCACCTGCACAGAAAGTTTTGAGCAGATATCTCCTTCCATTCGGCCGGAATTGCAAGAAGTTTGTGCATCTTCTATGTTCGTCGCGGTCAATGGCAAAAGGCGCTTATCTTCAATCTAGGTGTTTCTGCGTGCTGCTCTGGCCCAAAGAGTGCCCGGCGGAAAACGACAACGCAGGCATGTCGAGTTCCACTGTCTACACCTGCACAGAAAGTTTTGAGCAGATATCTCCTTCTATTCCGCCGGAATTGCAAGAAGTTTGTGCATCTTCTATGTTCGTCGCGGTCAATGGCAAAAGGCGCTTATCTTCAATCTAGGTGTTTCTGCGTGCTGCGCCGGCCCAAAGAGTGCCCGGCGAAAAACGACAATGCAGGCATGTCGCGTGCCACTGTCTACAACTGCACAGAAAATTGTGAGCAGATATCTCCTTCCGTTCGGCCGGAATTGAAAGAAGTTTGTGCATCTTCAATGTTGGTCGCGGTCAATGACAAAAAGACGCTTATCTTCAATCTAGGTGTTTCTGCGTGCTGCTCCGGCCCAAAGAGTGCCCGGCTGAAAACGACAACGCAGGCATGTCGGGTGCCACTGTCTGCACCTGCACAGAAAGTTTTGAGCAGATATCTCCTTCCATTCGGCCGGAATTGCAAGAAGTTTGTGCATCTTCTATGTTCGTCGCGGTCAATGGCAAAAGGCGCTTATCTTCAATCTAGGTGTTTCTGCGTGCTGCTCCGGCCCAAAGAGTGCCCGGCGGAAAACGACAACGCAGGCATGTCGAGTTCCACTGTCTACACCTGCACAGAAAGTTTTGAGCAGATATCTCCTTCTATTCCGCCGGAATTGCAAGAAGTTTGTGCATCTTCTATGTTCGTCGCGGTCAATGGCAAAAGGCGCTTATCTTCAATATAGGTGTTTCTGCGTGCTGCGCCGGCCCAAAGAGTGCCCGGCGGAAAACGACAACGCAGGCATGTCGGGTGCCACTGTCTGCACCTGCACAGAAAGTTGTGAGCAGATATCTCCTTCCATTCGGCCGGAATTGCAAGACGTTTGTGCATCTTCAATATTGGTCACGGTCAATGTCAAAAAGCCCTTATCTGGAATCTAGGTGTTTCTGCGTGCTGCGCCGGCCCAAAGAGTGCCCGGCTGAAAACGACAACGCAGGCATGTCGGGTGCCACTGTCTGCACCAGCTCAGAAAGTTTTGAGCAGATATCTCCTTCCATTCGGCCGGAATTGCAAGAAGTTTGTGCATCTTCTATGTTCGTCGCGGTCAATGGCAAAAGACGCTTATCTTCAATCTAGGTGTTTCTGCGTGCTGCTCCGGCCCAAAGAGTGCCCGGCTGAAAACGACAACGCAGGCATGTCGGGTGCCACTGTCTGCACCTGCACAGAAAGTTGTGAGCAGATATCTCCTTCCATTCGGCCGGAATTGCAAGACGTTTGTGCATCTTCCATATTGGTCACAGTCAATGTCAAAAAGCCCTTATCTGCAATCTAGGTGTTTCTGCGTGCTGCGCCGGCCCAAAGAGTGCCCGGCTGAAAACGACAACGCAGGCATGTCGGGTGCCACTGTCTACACCAGCTCAGAAAGTTTTGAGCAGATATCTCCTTCCATTCGGCCGGAATTGCAAGATGTTTGTGCATCTTCTATGTTCGTCGCGGTCAATGGCAAAAGGCGCTTATCTTCAATCTAGGTGTTTCTGCGTGCTGCTCCGGCCCAAAGAGTGCTCGGCGGAAAACGACAACGCAGGCATGTCGGGTGCCACTGTCTACACCTGCACAGAAAGTTTTGAGCAGATATCTCCTTCCATTCGGCCGGAATTGCAAGAAGTTTGTGCATCTTCTATGTTCGTCGCGGTCAATGGCAAAAGGCGCTTATCTTCAATGTAGGTGTTTCTGCGTGCTGCGCCGGCCCAAAGAGTGCCCGGCGGAAAACGACAACGCAGGCATGTCGGGTGCCACTGTCTGCACCTGCACAGAAAGTTGTGAGCAGATATCTCCTTCCATTCGGCCGGAATTGCAAGACGTTTGTGCATCTTCCATATTGGTCACAGTCAATGTCAAAAAGCCCTTATCTGCAATCTAGGTGTTTCTGCGTGCTGCGCCGGCCCAAAGAGTGCCCGGCTGAAAACGACAACGCATGCATGTCGGGTGCCACTGTCTGCACCAGCTCAGAAAGTTTTGAGCAGATATCTCCTTCCATTCGGCCGGAATTGCAAGAAGTTTTTACATCTTCTATGTTCGTTGCGGTCAATGGCAAAAGGCGCTTATCTTCAATCTAGGTGTTTCTGCGTGCTGCGCCGGCCCAAAGAGTGCCCGGCGAAAAACGACAACGCAGGCATGTCGGGTGCCACTGTCTACAACTGCACAGAAAATTGTGAGCAGATATCTCCTTCCGTTCGGCCGGAATTGAAAGAAGTTTGTGCATCTTCAATGTTGGTCGCGGTCAATGACAAAAAGACGCTTATCTTCAATCTAGGTGTTTCTGCGTGCTGCTCCGGCCCAAAGAGTGCCCGGCTGAAAACGACAACGCAGGCATGTCGGGTGCCACTGTCTGCACCTGCACAGAAAGTTTTGAGCAGATATCTCCTTCCATTCGGCCGGAATTGCAAGAAGTTTGTGCATCTTCTATGTTCGTCGCGGTCAATGGCAAAAGGCGCTTATCTTCAATCTAGGTGTTTCTGCGTGCTGCTCTGGCCCAAAGAGTGCCCGGCGGAAAACGACAACGCAGGCATGTCGAGTTCCACTGTCTACACCTGCACAGAAAGTTTTGAGCAGATATCTCCTTCTATTCCGCCGGAATTGCAAGAAGTTTGTGCATCTTCTATGTTCGTCGCGGTCAATGGCAAAAGGCGCTTATCTTCAATCTAGGTGTTTCTGCGTGCTGCGCCGGCCCAAAGAGTGCCCGGCGAAAAACGACAATGCAGGCATGTCGCGTGCCACTGTCTACAACTGCACAGAAAATTGTGAGCAGATATCTCCTTCCGTTCGGCCGGAATTGAAAGAAGTTTGTGCATCTTCAATGTTGGTCGCGGTCAATGACAAAAAGACGCTTATCTTCAATCTAGGTGTTTCTGCGTGCTGCTCCGGCCCAAAGAGTGCCCGGCTGAAAACGACAACGCAGGCATGTCGGGTGCCACTGTCTGCACCTGCACAGAAAGTTTTGAGCAGATATCTCCTTCCATTCGGCCGGAATTGCAAGAAGTTTGTGCATCTTCTATGTTCGTCGCGGTCAATGGCAAAAGGCGCTTATCTTCAATCTAGGTGTTTCTGCGTGCTGCTCCGGCCCAAAGAGTGCCCGGCGGAAAACGACAACGCAGGCATGTCGAGTTCCACTGTCTACACCTGCACAGAAAGTTTTGAGCAGATATCTCCTTCTATTCCGCCGGAATTGCAAGAAGTTTGTGCATCTTCTATGTTCGTCGCGGTCAATGGCAAAAGGCGCTTATCTTCAATATAGGTGTTTCTGCGTGCTGCGCCGGCCCAAAGAGTGCCCGGCGGAAAACGACAACGCAGGCATGTCGGGTGCCACTGTCTGCACCTGCACAGAAAGTTGTGAGCAGATATCTCCTTCCATTCGGCCGGAATTGCAAGACGTTTGTGCATCTTCAATATTGGTCACGGTCAATGTCAAAAAGCCCTTATCTGGAATCTAGGTGTTTCTGCGTGCTGCGCCGGCCCAAAGAGTGCCCGGCTGAAAACGACAACGCAGGCATGTCGGGTGCCACTGTCTGCACCAGCTCAGAAAGTTTTGAGCAGATATCTCCTTCCATTCGGCCGGAATTGCAAGAAGTTTGTGCATCTTCTATGTTCGTCGCGGTCAATGGCAAAAGACGCTTATCTTCAATCTAGGTGTTTCTGCGTGCTGCTCCGGCCCAAAGAGTGCCCGGCTGAAAACGACAACGCAGGCATGTCGGGTGCCACTGTCTGCACCTGCACAGAAAGTTGTGAGCAGATATCTCCTTCCATTCGGCCGGAATTGCAAGACGTTTGTGCATCTTCCATATTGGTCACAGTCAATGTCAAAAAGCCCTTATCTGCAATCTAGGTGTTTCTGCGTGCTGCGCCGGCCCAAAGAGTGCCCGGCTGAAAACGACAACGCAGGCATGTCGGGTGCCACTGTCTACACCAGCTCAGAAAGTTTTGAGCAGATATCTCCTTCCATTCGGCCGGAATTGCAAGATGTTTGTGCATCTTCTATGTTCGTCGCGGTCAATGGCAAAAGGCGCTTATCTTCAATCTAGGTGTTTCTGCGTGCTGCTCCGGCCCAAAGAGTGCTCGGCGGAAAACGACAACGCAGGCATGTCGGGTGCCACTGTCTACACCTGCACAGAAAGTTTTGAGCAGATATCTCCTTCCATTCGGCCGGAATTGCAAGAAGTTTGTGCATCTTCTATGTTCGTCGCGGTCAATGGCAAAAGGCGCTTATCTTCAATCTAGGTGTTTCTGCGTGCTGCGCCGGCCCAAAGAGTGCCCGGCGAAAAACGACAACGCAGGCATGTCGGGTGCCACTGTCTACAACTGCACAGAAAATTGTGAGCAGATATCTCCTTCCGTTCGGCCGGAATTGAAAGAAGTTTGTGCATCTTCAATGTTGGTCGCGGTCAATGACAAAAAGACGCTTATCTTCAATCTAGGTGTTTCTGCGTGCTGCTCCGGCCCAAAGAGTGCCCGGCTGAAAACGACAACGCAGGCATGTCGGGTGCCACTGTCTGCACCTGCACAGAAAGTTTTGAGCAGATATCTCCTTCCATTCGGCCGGAATTGCAAGAAGTTTGTGCATCTTCTATGTTCGTCGCGGTCAATGGCAAAAGGCGCTTATCTTCAATCTAGGTGTTTCTGCGTGCTGCTCCGGCTCAAAGAGTGCCCGGCGGAAAACGACAACGCAGGCATGTCGAGTTCCACTGTCTACACCTGCACAGAAAGTTTTGAGCAGATATCTCCTTCTATTCCGCCGGAATTGCAAGAAGTTTGTGCATCTTCTATGTTCGTCGCGGTCAATGGCAAAAGGCGCTTATCTTCAATATAGGTGTTTCTGCGTGCTGCGCCGGCCCAAAGAGTGCCCGGCGGAAAACGACAACGCAGGCATGTCGGGTGCCACTGTCTGCACCTGCACAGAAAGTTGTGAGCAGATATCTCCTTCCATTCGGCCGGAATTGCAAGACGTTTGTGCATCTTCAATATTGGTCACGGTCAATGTCAAAAAGCCCTTATCTGGAATCTAGGTGTTTCTGCGTGCTGCGCCGGCCCAAAGAGTGCCCGGCTGAAAACGACAACGCAGGCATGTCGGGTGCCACTGTCTGCACCAGCTCAGAAAGTTTTGAGCAGATATCTCCTTCCATTCGGCCGGAATTGCAAGAAGTTTGTGCATCTTCTATGTTCGTCGCGGTCAATGGCAAAAGGCGCTTATCTTCAATCTAGGTGTTTCTGCGTGCTGCTCCGGCCCAAAGAGTGCCCGGCGGAAAACGACAACGCAGGCATGTCGAGTTCCACTGTCTACACCTGCACAGAATGTTTTGAGCAGATATTTCCTTCTATTCCGCCGGAATTGCAAGAAGTTTGTGCATCTTCTATGTTCGTCGCGGTCAATGGCAAAAGGCGCTTATCTTCAATATAGGTGTTTCTGCGTGCTGCGCCGGCCCAAAGAGTGCCCGGCGGAAAACGACAACGCAGGCATGTCAGGTGCCACTGTCTGCACCTGCACAGAAAGTTGTGAGCAGATATCTCCTTCCATTCGGCCGGAATTGCAAGACGTTTGTGCATCTTCAATATTGGTCACGGTCAATGTCAAAAAGCCCTTATCTGGAATCTAGGTGTTTCTGCGTGCTGCTCCGGCCCAAAGAGTGCCCGGCGGAAAACGACAACGCAGGCATGTCGAGTGCCACTGTCTACACTTGCACAGAAAGTTTTGAGCAGATATCTCCTTCTATTCGGCCGGAATTGCAAGAAGTTTGTGCATCTTCTATGTTCGTCGCGGTCAATGGCAAAAGGCGCTTATCTTCAATCTAGGTGTTTCTGCGTGCTGCGCCGGCCCAAAGAGTGCCCGGCGGAAAACGACAACGCAGGCATGTCGGGTGCCACTGTCTGCACCTGCACAGAAAGTTGTGAGCAGATATCTCCTTCCGTTCGGCCGGAATTGAAATAAGTTTGTGCATCTTCAATGTTGGTCGCGGTCTTCAATGTTGGTCGCGGTCAATGACAAAAAGGCGCTTATCTTCAATCTAGGTGTTTCTGCGTGCTGCTTCGGCCCAAAGAGTGCCCGGCTGAAAACGACAACGCAGGCATGTCGGGTGCCACTGTCTGCACCTGCACAGAAAGTTTTGAGCAGATATCTTCTTTCATTCGGCCGGAATTGCAAGACGTTTGTGCATCTTCAATATTGGTCACGGTCAATGTCAAAAAGCCCTTATCTGCAATCTAGGTGTTTCTGCGTGCTGCGCCGGCCCAAAGAGTGCCCGGCGGAAAACGACAACGCAGGCATGTCGGGTGCCACTGTCTGCACCTGCACAGAAAGTTGTGAGCAGATATCTCCTTCCATTCGGCCGGAATTGCAAGACGTTTGTGCATCTTCAAAATTGGTCACGGTCAATGTCAAAAAGCCCTTATCTGCAATCTAGGTATTTCGGCGTGCTGCGCCGGCCCAAAGAGTGCCCGGCTGAAAACGACAACGCAGGCATGTCGGGTGCCACTGTCTGCACCAGCTCAGAAA
Organism: Hyla sarda; assembly: GCF_029499605.1. Taxonomy (NCBI): domain Eukaryota; kingdom Metazoa; phylum Chordata; class Amphibia; order Anura; family Hylidae; genus Hyla; species Hyla sarda. Next base: position 336,233 of record NW_026609662.1, on the reverse strand, counting down.
GTTTTGAGCAGATATCTCCTTCCATTCGGCCGGAATTGCAAGAAGTTTGTGCATCTTCTATGTTCGTCGCGGTCAATGGCAAAAGGCGCTTATCTTCAATCTAGGTGTTTCTGCGTGCTGCTCCGGCCCAAAGAGTGCCCGGCGGAAAACGACAACGCAGGCATGTCGAGTGCCACTGTCTACACCTGCACAGAAAGTTTTGAGCAGATATCTCCTTCTATTCGGCCGGAATTGCAAGAAGTTTGTGCATCTTCTATGTTCGTCGCGGTCAATGGCAAAAGGCGCTTATCTTCAATCTAGGTGTTTCTGCGTGCTGCGCCGGCCCAAAGAGTGCCCGGCGGAAAACGACAACGCAGGCATGTCGGGTGCCACTGTCTGCACCTGCACAGAAAGTTGTGAGCAGATATCTCCTTCCGTTCGTCCGGAATTGAAATAAGTTTGTGCATCTTCAATGTTGGTCGCGGTCAATGACAAAAAGGCGCTTATCTTCAATCTAGGTGTTTCAGCGTGCTGCTCCGGCCCAAAGTGTGCCCGGCGGAAAACGACAACGCAGGCATGTCGGGTGCCACTGTCTGCACCTGCACAGAAAGTTGTGAGCAGATATCTCCTTCCATTCGGCCGGAATTGCAAGACGTTTGTGCATCTTCAATATTGGTCACGGTCAATGTCAAAAAGCCCTTATCTGCAATCTAGGTGTTTCGGCGTGCTGCGCCGGCCCAAAGAGTGCCCGGCTGAAAACGACAACGCAGGCATGTCGGGTGCCACTGTCTGCACCAGCTCAGAAAGTTTTGAGCAGATATCTCCTTCCATTCGGCCGGAATTGCAAGAAGTTTGTGCATCTTCTATGTTCGTCGCGGTCAATGGCAAAAGGCGCTTATCTTCAATCTAGGTGTTTCTGCGTGCTGCTCCGGCCCAAAGAGTGCCCGGCGGAAAACGACAACGCAGGCATGTCGAGTGCCACTGTCTACACTTGCACAGAAAGATTTGAGCAGATATCTCCTTCTATTCGGCCGGAATTGCAAGAAGTTTGTGCATCTTCTATGTTCGTCGCGGTCAATGGCAAAAGGCGCTTATCTTCAATCTAGGTGTTTCTGCGTGCTGCGCCGGCCCAAAGAGTGCCCGGCGGAAAACGACAACGCAGGCATGTCGGGTGCCACTGTCTGCACCTGCACAGAAAGTTGTGAGAAGATATCTCCTTCCGTTCGGCCGGAATTGAAATAAGTTTGTGCATCTTCAATGTTGGTCGCGGTCAATACCAAAAAGGCGCTTATCTTCAATCCAGGTGTTTCTGCGTGCTGCTCCGGCCCAAAGAGTGCCCGGCTGAAAACGACAACGCAGGCATGTCGGGTGCCACTGTCTGCACCTGCACAGAAAGTTTTGAGCAGATATCTTCTTTCATTCGGCCGGAATTGCAAGACGTTTGTGCATCTTCCATATTGGTCACGGTCAATGTCAAAAAGCCCTTATCTGCAATCTAGGTGTTTCTGCGTGCTGCGCCGGCCCAAAGAGTGCACGGCTGAAAACGACAACGCAGGCATGTCGGGTGTCACTGTCTGCACCAGCTCAGAAAGTTTTGAGCAGATATCTCCTTTCATTCGGCCGGAATTGCAAGACGTTTGTGCATCTTCCATATTGGTCACGGTCAATGTCAAAAAGCCCTTATCTGCAATCTAGGTGTTTCTGCGTGCTGCGCCGGCCCAAAGAGTGCCCGGCTGAAAACGACAACGCAGGCATGTCGGGTGTCACTGTCTGCACCAGCTCAGAAAGTTTTGAGCAGATATCTCCTTCTATTCCGCCGGAATTGCAAGAAGTTTGTGCATCTTCTATGTTCGTCGCGGTCAATGGCAAAAGGCGCTTATCTTCAATCTAGGTGTTTCTGCGTGCTGCGCCGGCCCAAAGAGTGCCCGGCGGAAAACGACAACGCAGGCATGTCGGGTGTCACTGTCTGCACCTGCACAGAAAATTGTGAGCAGATATCTCCTTCCGTTCGGCCGGAATTGAAAGAAGTTTGTGCATCTTCAATGTTGGTCGCGGTCAATGACAAAAAGACGCTTATCTTCAATCTAGGTGTTTCTGCGTGCTGCTCCGGCCCAAAGAGTGCCCGGCTGAAAACGACAACGCAGGCATGTCGGGTGCCACTGTCTGCACCTGCACAGAAAGTTTTGAGCAGATATCTCCTTCCATTCGGCCGGAATTGCAAGAAGTTTGTGCATCTTCTATGTTCGTCGCGGTCAATGGCAAAAGGCGCTTATCTTCAATCTAGGTGTTTCTGCGTGCTGCTCCGGCCCAAAGAGTGCTCGGCGGAAAACGACAACGCAGGCATGTTGGGTGCCACTGTCTACACCTGCACAGAAAGTTTTGAGCAGATATCTCCTTCCATTCGGCCGGAATTGCAAGAAGTTTGTGCATCTTCTATGTTCGTCGCGGTCAATGGCAAAAGGCGCTTATCTTCAATGTAGGTGTTTCTGCGTGCTGCGCCGGCCCAAAGAGTGCCCGGCGGAAAACGACAACGCAGGCATGTCGGGTGCCACTGTCTGCACCTGCACAGAAAGTTGTGAGCAGATATCTCCTTCCATTCGGCCGGAATTGCAAGACGTTTGTGCATCTTCCATTTTGGTTACAGTCAATGTCAAAAAGCCCTTATCTGCAATCTAGGTGTTTCTGCGTGCTGCGCCGGCCCAAAGAGTGCCCGGCTGAAAACGACAACGCAGGCATGTCGGGTGCCACTGTCTGCACCAGCTCAGAAAGTTTTGAGCAGATATCTCCTTCCATTCGGCCGGAATTGCAAGAAGTTTGTACATCTTCTATGTTCGTTGCGGTCAATGGCAAAAGGCGCTTATCTTCAATCTAGGTGTTTTTGCGTACTGCTCCGGCCCAAAGAGTGCCCGGCGGAAAACGACAACGCAGGCATGTCGAGTGCCACTGTCTACACCTGCACAGAAAGTTTTGAGCAGATATCTCCTTCTATTCGGCCGGAATTGCAAGAAGTTTGTGCATCTTCTATGTTCGTCGCGGTCAATGGCAAAAGGCGCTTATCTTCAATCTAGGTGTTTCTGCGTGCTGCGCCGGCCCAAAGAGTGCCCGGCTGAAAACAACAACGCAGGCATGTCGGGTGCCACTGTCTGCACCAGCTCAGAAAGTTTTGAGCAGATATCTCCTTCCATTCGGCCGGAATTGCAAGAAGTTTGTGCATCTTCTATGTTCGTCGCGGTCAATGGCAAAAGGCGCTTATCTTCAATGTAGGTGTTTCTGCGTGCTGCGCCGGCCCAAAGAGTGCCCGGCGGAAAACGACAACGCAGGCATGTCGGGTGCCACTGTCTGCACCTGCACAGAAAGTTGTGAGCAGATATCTCCTTCCATTCGGCCGGAATTGCAAGACGTTTGTGCATCTTCCATATTGGTCACAGTCAATGTCAAAAAGCCCTTATCTGCAATCTAGGTGTTTCTGCGTGCTGCGCCGGCCCAAAGAGTGCCCGGCTGAAAACGACAACGCAGGCATGTCGGGTGCCACTGTCTGCACCAGCTCAGAAAGTTTTGAGCAGATATCTCCTTCCATTCGGCCGGAATTGCAAGAAGTTTGTACATCTTCTATGTTCGTTGCGGTCAATGGCAAAAGGCGCTTATCTTCAATCTAGGTGTTTCTGCGTGCTGCGCCGGCCCAAAGAGTGCCCGGCGAAAAACGACAACGCAGGCATGTCGGGTGCCACTGTCTACAACTGCACAGAAAATTGTGAGCAGATATCTCCTTCCGTTCGGCCGGAATTGAAAGAAGTTTGTGCATCTTCAATGTTGGTCGCGGTCAATGACAAAAAGACGCTTATCTTCAATCTAGGTGTTTCTGCGTGCTGCTCCGGCCCAAAGAGTGCCCGGCTGAAAACGACAACGCAGGCATGTCGGGTGCCACTGTCTGCACCTGCACAGAAAGTTTTGAGCAGATATCTCCTTCCATTCGGCCGGAATTGCAAGAAGTTTGTGCATCTTCTATGTTCGTCGCGGTCAATGGCAAAAGGCGCTTATCTTCAATCTAGGTGTTTCTGCGTGCTGCTCCGGCTCAAAGAGTGCACGGCGGAAAACGACAACGCAGGCATGTCGAGTTCCACTGTCTACACCTGCACAGAAAGTGTTTAGCAGATATCTCCTTCTATTCCGCCGGAATTGCAAGAAGTTTGTGCATCTTCTATGTTCGTCGCGGTCAATGGCAAAAGGCGCTTATCTTCAATATAGGTGTTTCTGCGTGCTGCGCCGGCCCAAAGAGTGCCCGGCGGAAAACGACAACGCAGGCATGTCGGGTGCCACTGTCTGCACCTGCACAGAAAGTTGTGAGCAGATATCTCCTTCCATTCGGCCGGAATTGCAAGACGTTTGTGCATCTTCAATATTGGTCACGGTCAATGTCAAAAAGCCCTTATCTGGAATCTAGGTGTTTCTGCGTGCTGCGCCGGCCCAAAGAGTGCCCGGCTGAAAACGACAACGCAGGCATGTCGGGTGCCACTGTCTGCACCAGCTCAGAAAGTTTTGAGCAGATATCTCCTTCCATTCGGCCGGAATTGCAAGAAGTTTGTGCATCTTCTATGTTCGTCGCGGTCAATGGCAAAAGGCGCTTATCTTCAATCTAGGTGTTTCTGCGTGCTGCTCCGGCCCAAAGAGTGCCCGGCGGAAAACGACAATGCAGGCATGTCGAGTTCCACTGTCTACACCTGCACAGAAAGGTTTGAGCAGATATTTCCTTCTATTCCGCCGGAATTGCAAGAAGTTTGTGCATCTTCTATGTTCGTCGCGGTCAATGGCAAAAGGCGCTTATCTTCAATATAGGTGTTTCTGCGTGCTGCGCCGGCCCAAAGAGTGCCCGGCGGAAAACGACAACGCAGGCATGTCAGGTGCCACTGTCTGCACCTGCACAGAAAGATGTGAGCAGATATCTCCTTCCATTCGGCCGGAATTGCAAGACGTTTGTGCATCTTCAATATTGGTCACGGTCAATGTCAAAAAGCCCTTATCTGGAATCTAGGTGTTTCTGCGTGCTGCTCCGGCCCAAAGAGTGCCCGGCGGAAAACGACAACGCAGGCAAGTCGAGTGCCACTGTCTACACTTGCACAGAAAGTTTTGAGCAGATATCTCCTTCTATTCGGCCGGAATTGCAAGAAGTTTGTGCATCTTCTATGTTCGTCGCGGTCAATGGCAAAAGGCGCTTATCTTCAATCTAGGTGTTTCTGCGTGCTGCGCCGGCCCAAAGAGTGCCCGGCGGAAAACGACAACGCAGTCATGTCGGGTGCCACTGTCTGCACCAGCACAGAAGGTTGTGAGCAGATATCTCCTTCCGTTCGGCCGGAATTGAAATAAGTTTGTGCATCTTCAATGTTGGTCGCGGTCAATGACAAAAAGGCGCTTATCTTCAATCTAGGTGTTTCTGCGTGCTGCTTCGGCCCAAAGAGTGCCCGGCTGAAAACGACAACGCAGGCATGTCGGGTGCCACTGTCTGCACCTGCACAGAAAGTTTTGAGCAGATATCTTCTTTCATTCGGCCGGAATTGCAAGACGTTTGTGCATCTTCAATATTGGTCACGGTCAATGTCAAAAAGCCCTTATCTGCAATCTAGGTGTTTCTGCGTGCTGCGCCGGCCCAAAGAGTGCCCGGCGGAAAACGACAACGCAGGCATGTCGGGTGCCACTGTCTGCACCAGCTCAGAAAGTTTTGAGCAGATATCTCCTTCCATTCGGCCGGAATTGCAAGAAGTTTGTGCATCTTCTATGTTCGTCGCGGTCAATGGCAAAAGGCGCTTATCTTCAATCTAGGTGTTTCTGCGTGCTGCTCCGGCCCAAAGAGTGCCCGGCGGAAAACGACAACGCAGGCATGTCGGGTGCCACTGTCTACACCTGCACAGAAAGTTTTGAGCAGATATCTCCTTCTATTCGGCCGGAATTGCAAGAAGTTTGTGCATCTTCTATGTTCGTCGCGGTCAATGGCAAAAGGCGCTTATCTTCAATCTAGGTGTTTCTGCGTGCTGCGCCGGCCCAAAGAGTGCCCGGCGGAAAACGACAACGCAGGCATGTCGGGTGCCACTGTCTGCACCTGCACAGAAAGTTGTGAGCAGATATCTCCTTCCGTTCGTCCGGAATTTAAATAAGTTTGTGCATCTTCAATGTTGGTCGCGGTCAATGACAAAAAGGCGCTTATCTTCAATCTAGGTGTTTCAGCGTGCTGCTCCGGCCCAAAGAGTGCCCGGCTGAAAACGACAACGCAGGCATGTCGGGTGCCACTGTCTGCACCTGCACAGAAAGTTTTGAGCAGATATCTCCTTCCATTCGGCCGGAATTGCAAGAAGTTTGTGCATCTTCTATGTTCGTCGCGGTCAATGGCAAAAGGCGCTTATCTTCAATGTAGGTGTTTCTGCGTGCTGCGCCGGCCCAAAGAGTGCCCGGCGGAAAACGACAACGCAGGCATGTCGGGTGCCACTGTCTGCACCTGCACAGAAAGTTGTGAGCAGATATCTCCTTCCATTCGGCCGGAATTGCAAGACGTTTGTGCATCTTCAATATTGGTCACGGTCAATGTCAAAAAGCCCTTATCTGCAATCTAGGTGTTTCGGCGTGCTGCGCCGGCCCAAAGAGTGCCCGGCTGAAAACGACAACGCAGGCATGTCGGGTGCCACTGTCTGCAACAGCTCAGAAAGTTTTGAGCAGATATCTCCTTCCATTCGGCCGGAATTGCAAGAAGTTTGTGCATCTTCTATGTTCGTCGCGGTCAATGGCAAAAGGCGCTTATCTTCAATCTAGGTGTTTCTGCGTGCTGCTCCGGCCCAAAGAGTGCCCGGCGGAAAACGATAACGCAGGCATGTCGAGTGCCACTGTCTACACTTGCACAGAAAGATTTGAGCAGATATCTCCTTCTATTCGCCCGGAATTGCAAGAAGTTTGTGCATCTTCTATGTTCGTCGCGGTCAATGGCAAAAGGCGCTTATCTTCAATCTAGGTGTTTCTGCGTGCTGCGCCGGCCCAAAGAGTGCCCGGCGGAAAACGACAACGCAGGCATGTCGGGTGCCACTGTCTGCACCTGCACAGAAAGTTGTGAGAAGATATCTCCTTCCGTTCGGCCGGAATTGAAATAAGTTTGTGCATCTTCAATGTTGGTCGCGGTCAATGACAAAAAGGCGCTTATCTTCAATCTAGGTGTTTCTGCGTGCTGCTCCGGCCCAAAGAGTGCCCGGCTGAAAACGACAACGCAGGCATGTCGGGTGCCACTGTCTGCACCTGCACAGGAAGTTTTGAGCAGATATCTTCTTTCATTCGGCCGGAATTGCAAGACGTTTGTGCATCTTCCATATTGGTCACGGTCAATGTCAAAAAGCCCTTATCTGCAATCTAGGTGTTTCTGCGTGCTGCGCCGGCCCAAAGAGTGCACGGCTGAAAACGACAACGCAGGCATGTCGGGTGTCACTGTCTGCACCAGCTCAGAAAGTTTTGAGCAGATATCTCCTTTCATTCGGCCGGAATTGCAAGACGTTTGTGCATCTTCCATATTGGTCACGGTCAATGTCAAAAAGCCCTTATCTGCAATCTAGGTGTTTCTGCGTGCTGCGCCGGCCCAAAGAGTGCCCGGCTGAAAACGACAACGCAGGCATGTCGGGTGTCACTGTCTGCACCAGCTCAGAAAGTTTTGAGCAGATATCTCCTTCCATTCGGCCGGAATTGCAAGAAGTTTGTGCATCTTCTATGTTCGTCGCGGTCAATGGCAAAAGGCGCTTATCTTCAATGTAGGTGTTTCTGCGTGCTGCGCCGGCCCAAAGAGTGCCCGGCGGAAAACGACAACGCAGGCATGTCGGGTGCCACTGTCTGCACCTGCACAGAAAGTTGTGAGCAGATATCTCCTTCCATTCGGCCGGAATTGCAAGACGTTTGTGCATCTTCCATATTGGTCACAGTCAATGTCAAAAAGCCCTTATCTGCAATCTAGGTGTTTCTGCGTGCTGCGCCGGCCCAAAGAGTGCCCGGCTGAAAACGACAACGCAGGCATGTCGGGTGCCACTGTCTGCACCAGCTCAGAAAGTTTTGAGCAGATATCTCCTTCCATTCGGCCGGAATTGCAAGAAGTTTGTACATCTTCTATGTTCGTTGCGGTCAATGGCAAAAGGCGCTTATCTTCAATCTAGGTGTTTCTGCGTGCTGCGCCGGCCCAAAGAGTGCCCGGCGAAAAACGACAACGCAGGCATGTCGGGTGCCACTGTCTACAACTGCACAGAAAATTGTGAGCAGATATCTCCTTCCGTTCGGCCGGAATTGAAAGAAGTTTGTGCATCTTCAATGTTGGTCGCGGTCAATGACAAAAAGACGCTTATCTTCAATCTAGGTGTTTCTGCGTGCTGCTCCGGCCCAAAGAGTGCCCGGCTGAAAACGACAACGCAGGCATGTCGGGTGCCACTGTCTGCACCTGCACAGAAAGTTTTGAGCAGATATCTCCTTCCATTCGGCCGGAATTGCAAGAAGTTTGTGCATCTTCTATGTTCGTCGCGGTCAATGGCAAAAGGCGCTTATCTTCAATCTAGGTGTTTCTGCGTGCTGCGCCGGCCCAAAGAGTGCCCGGCTGAAAACAACAACGCAGGCATGTCGGGTGCCACTGTCTGCACCAGCTCAGAAAGTTTTGAGCAGATATCTCCTTCCATTCGGCCGGAATTGCAAGAAGTTTGTGCATCTTCTATGTTCGTCGCGGTCAATGGCAAAAGGCGCTTATCTTCAATGTAGGTGTTTCTGCGTGCTGCGCCGGCCCAAAGAGTGCCCGGCGGAAAACGACAACGCAGGCATGTCGGGTGCCACTGTCTGCACCTGCACAGAAAGTTGTGAGCAGATATCTCCTTCCATTCGGCCGGAATTGCAAGACGTTTGTGCATCTTCCATATTCGTCACAGTCAATGTCAAAAAGCCCTTATCTGCAATCTAGGTGTTTCTGCGTGCTGCGCCGGCCCAAAGAGTGCCCGGCTGAAAACGACAACGCATGCATGTCGGGTGCCACTGTCTGCACCAGCTCAGAAAGTTTTGAGCAGATATCTCCTTCCATTCGGCCGGAATTGCAAGAAGTTTGTACATCTTCTATGTTCGTTGCGGTCAATGGCAAAAGGCGCTTATCTTCAATCTAGGTGTTTCTGCGTGCTGCGCCGGCCCAAAGAGTGCCCGGCGAAAAACGACAACGCAGGCATGTCGGGTGCCACTGTCTACAACTGCACAGAAAATTGTGAGCAGATATCTCCTTCCGTTCGGCCGGAATTGAAAGAAGTTTGTGCATCTTCAATGTTGGTCGCGGTCAATGACAAAAAGACGCTTATCTTCAATCTAGGTGTTTCTGCGTGCTGCTCCGGCCCAAAGAGTGCCCGGCTGAAAACGACAACGCAGGCATGTCGGGTGCCACTGTCTGCACCTGCACAGAAAGTTTTGAGCAGATATCTCCTTCCATTCGGCCGGAATTGCAAGAAGTTTGTGCATCTTCTATGTTCGTCGCGGTCAATGGCAAAAGGCGCTTATCTTCAATCTAGGTGTTTCTGCGTGCTGCTCTGGCCCAAAGAGTGCCCGGCGGAAAACGACAACGCAGGCATGTCGAGTTCCACTGTCTACACCTGCACAGAAAGTTTTGAGCAGATATCTCCTTCTATTCCGCCGGAATTGCAAGAAGTTTGTGCATCTTCTATGTTCGTCGCGGTCAATGGCAAAAGGCGCTTATCTTCAATCTAGGTGTTTCTGCGTGCTGCGCCGGCCCAAAGAGTGCCCGGCGAAAAACGACAATGCAGGCATGTCGCGTGCCACTGTCTACAACTGCACAGAAAATTGTGAGCAGATATCTCCTTCCGTTCGGCCGGAATTGAAAGAAGTTTGTGCATCTTCAATGTTGGTCGCGGTCAATGACAAAAAGACGCTTATCTTCAATCTAGGTGTTTCTGCGTGCTGCTCCGGCCCAAAGAGTGCCCGGCTGAAAACGACAACGCAGGCATGTCGGGTGCCACTGTCTTCACCTGCACAGAAAGTTTTGAGCAGATATCTCCTTCCATTCGGCCGGAATTGCAAGAAGTTTGTGCATCTTCTATGTTCGTCGCGGTCAATGGCAAAAGGCGCTTATCTTCAATCTAGGTGTTTCTGCGTGCTGCTCCGGCCCAAAGAGTGCCCGGCGGAAAACGACAACGCAGGCATGTCGAGTTCCACTGTCTACACCTGCACAGAAAGTTTTGAGCAGATATCTCCTTCTATTCCGCCGGAATTGCAAGAAGTTTGTGCATCTTCTATGTTCGTCGCGGTCAATGGCAAAAGGCGCTTATCTTCAATATAGGTGTTTCTGCGTGCTGCGCCGGCCCAAAGAGTGCCCGGCGGAAAACGACAACGCAGGCATGTCGGGTGCCACTGTCTGCACCTGCACAGAAAGTTGTGAGCAGATATCTCCTTCCATTCGGCCGGAATTGCAAGACGTTTGTGCATCTTCAATATTGGTCACGGTCAATGTCAAAAAGCCCTTATCTGGAATCTAGGTGTTTCTGCGTGCTGCTCCGGCCCAAAGAGTGCCCGGCGGAAAACGACAACGCAGGCATGTCGAGTGCCACTGTCTACACTTGCACAGAAAGTTTTGAGCAGATATCTCCTTCTATTCGGCCGGAATTGCAAGAAGTTTGTGCATCTTCTATGTTCGTCGCGGTCAATGGCAAAAGGCGCTTATCTTCAATCTAGGTGTTTCTGCGTGCTGCGCCGGCCCAAAGAGTGCCCGGCGGAAAACGACAACGCAGGCATGTCGGGTGCCACTGTCTGCACCTGCACAGAAAGTTGTGAGCAGATATCTCCTTCCGTTCGGCCGGAATTGAAATAAGTTTGTGCATCTTCAATGTTGGTCGCGGTCAATGACAAAAAGGCGCTTATCTTCAATCTAGGTGTTTCTGCGTGCTGCTTCGGCCCAAAGAGTGCCCGGCTGAAAACGACAACGCAGGCATGTCGGGTGCCACTGTCTGCACCTGCACAGAAAGTTTTGAGCAGATATCTTCTTTCATTCGGCCGGAATTGCAAGACGTTTGTGCATCTTCAATATTGGTCACGGTCAATGTCAAAAAGCCCTTATCTGCAATCTAGGTGTTTCTGCGTGCTGCGCCGGCCCAAAGAGTGCCCGGCGGAAAACGACAACGCAGGCATGTCGGGTGCCACTGTCTGCACCTGCACAGAAAGTTGTGAGCAGATATCTCCTTCCATTCGGCCGGAATTGCAAGACGTTTGTGCATCTTCAAAATTGGTCACGGTCAATGTCAAAAAGCCCTTATCTGCAATCTAGGTATTTCGGCGTGCTGCGCCGGCCCAAAGAGTGCCCGGCTGAAAACGACAACGCAGGCATGTCGGGTGCCACTGTCTGCACCAGCTCAGAAAGTTTTGAGCAGATATCTCCTTCCATTCGGCCGGAATTGCAAGAAGTTTGTGCATCTTCTATGTTCGTCGCGGTCAATGGCAAAAGGCGCTTATCTTCAATCTAGGTGTTTCTGCGTGCTGCTCCGGCCCAAAGAGTGCCCGGCGGAAAACGACAACGCAGGCATGTCGAGTGCCACTGTCTACACCTGCACAGAAAGTTTTGAGCAGATATCTCCTTCTATTCGGCCGGAATTGCAAGAAGTTTGTGCATCTTCTATGTTCGTCGCGGTCAATGGCAAAAGGCGCTTATCTTCAATCTAGGTGTTTCTGCGTGCTGCGCCGGCCCAAAGAGTGCCCGGCGGAAAACGACAACGCAGGCATGTCGGGTGCCACTGTCTGCACCTGCACAGAAAGTTGTGAGCAGATATCTCCTTCCATTCGGCCGGAATTGCAAGACGTTTGTGCATCTTCAATATTGGTCACGGTCAATGTCAAAAAGCCCTTATCTGGAATCTAGGTGTTTCTGCGTGCTGTGCCGGCCCAAAGAGTGCCCGGCTGAAAACGACAACGCAGGCATGTCGGGTGCCACTGTCTGCACCAGCTCAGAAAGTTTTGAGCAGATATCTCCTTCCATTCGGCCGGAATTGCAAGAAGTTTGTGCATCTTCTATGTTCGTCGCGGTCAATGGCAAAAGGCGCTTATCTTCAATCTAGGTGTTTCTGCGTGCTGCTCCGGCCCAAAGAGTGCCCGGCGGAAAACGACAACGCAGGCATGTCGAGTTCCACTGTCTACACCTGCACAGAATGTTTTGAGCAGATATTTCCTTCTATTCCGCCGGAATTGCAAGAAGTTTGTGCATCTTCTATGTTCGTCGCGGTCAATGGCAAAAGGCGCTTATCTTCAATATAGGTGTTTCTGCGTGCTGCGCCGGCCCAAAGAGTGCCCGGCGGAAAACGACAACGCAGGCATGTCAGGTGCCACTGTCTGCACCTGCACAGAAAGTTGTGAGCAGATATCTCCTTCCATTCGGCCGGAATTGCAAGACGTTTGTGCATCTTCAATATTGGTCACGGTCAATGTCAAAAAGCCCTTATCTGGAATCTAGGTGTTTCTGCGTGCTGCTCCGGCCCAAAGAGTGCCCGGCGGAAATCGACAACGCAGGCATGTCGAGTGCCACTGTCTACACTTGCACAGAAAGTTTTGAGCAGATATCTCCTTCTATTCGGCCGGAATTGCAAGAAGTTTGTGCATCTTCTATGTTCGTCGCGGTCAATGGCAAAAGGCGCTTATCTTCAATCTAGGTGTTTCTGCGTGCTGCGCCGGCCCAAAGAGTGCCCGGCGGAAAACGACAACGCAGGCATGTCGGGTGCCACTGTCTGCACCTGCACAGAAAGTTGTGAGCAGATATCTCCTTCCGTTCGGCCGGAATTGAAATAAGTTTGTGCATCTTCAATGTTGGTCGCGGTCAATGACAAAAAGGCGCTTATCTTCAATCTAGGTGTTTCTGCGTGCTGCTTCGGCCCAAAGAGTGCCCGGCTGAAAACGACAACGCAGGCATGTCGGGTGCCACTGTCTGCACCTGCACAGAAAGTTTTGAGCAGATATCTTCTTTCATTCGGCCGGAATTGCAAGACGTTTGTGCATCTTCAATATTGGTCACGGTCAATGTCAAAAAGCCCTTATCTGCAATCTAGGTGTTTCTGCGTGCTGCGCCGGCCCAAAGAGTGCCCGGCGGAAAACGACAACGCAGGCATGTCGGGTGCCACTGTCTGCACCTGCACAGAAAGTTGTGAGCAGATATCTCCTTCCATTCGGCCGGAATTGCAAGACGTTTGTGCATCTTCAATATTGGTCACGGTCAATGTCAAAAAGCCCTTATCTGCAATCTAGGTATTTCGGCGTGCTGCGCCGGCCCAAAGAGTGCCCGGCTGAAAACGACAACGCAGGCATGTCGGGTGCCACTGTCTGCACCAGCTCAGAAAGTTTTGAGCAGATATCTCCTTCCATTCGGCCGGAAATGCAAGAAGTTTGTGCATCTTCTATGTTCGTCGCGGTCAATGGCAAAAGGCGCTTATCTTCAATCTAGGTGTTTCTGCGTGCTGCTCCGGCCCAAAGAGTGCCCGGCGGAAAACGACAACGCAGGCATGTCGGGTGCCACTGTCTGCACCTGCACAGAAAGTTGTGAGCAGATATCTCCTTCCGTTCGTCCGGAATTGAAATAAGTTTGTGCATCTTCAATGTTGGTCGCGGTCAATGACAAAAAGGCGCTTATCTTCAATCTAGGTGTTTTAGCGTGCTGCTCCGGCCCAAAGAGTGCCCGGCGGAAAACGACAACGCAGGCATGTCGCGTGCCACTGTCTGCACCTGCACAGAAAGTTGTGAGCAGATATCTCCTTCCATTCGGCCGGAATTGCAAGACGTTTGTGCATCTTCAATATTGGTCACGGTCAATGTCAAAAAGCCCTTATCTGCAATCTAGGTGTTTCGGCGTGCTGCGCCGGCCCAAAGAGTGCCCGGCTGAAAACGACAACGCAGGCATGTCGGGTGCCACTGTCTGCACCAGCTCAGAAAGTTTTGAGCAGATATCTCCTTCCATTCGGCCGGAATTGCAAGAAGTTTGTGCATCTTCTATGTTCGTCGCGGTCAATGGCAAAAGGCGCTTATCTTCAATCTAGGTGTTTCTGCGTGCTGCTCCGGCCCAAAGAGTGCCCGGCGGAAAACGACAACGCAGGCATGTCGAGTGCCACTGTCTACACTTGCACAGAAAGATTTGAGCAGATATCTCCTTCTATTCGGCCGGAATTGCAAGAAGTTTGTGCATCTTCTATGTTCGTCGCGGTCAATGGCAAAAGGCGCTTATCTTCAATCTAGGTGTTTCTGCGTGCTGCGCCGGCCCAAAGAGTGCCCGGCGGAAAACGACAACGCAGGCATGTCGGGTGCCACTGTCTGCACCTGCACAGAAAGTTGTGAGAAGATATCTCCTTCCGTTCGGCCGGAATTGAAATAAGTTTGTGCATCTTCAATGTTGGTCGCGGTCAATAACAAAAAGGCGCTTATCTTCAATCCAGGTGTTTCTGCGTGCTGCTCCGGCCCAAAGAGTGCCCGGCTGAAAACGACAACGCAGGCATGTCGGGTGCCACTGTCTGCACCTGCACAGAAAGTTTTGAGCAGATATCTTCTTTCATTCGGCCGGAATTGCAAGACGTTTGTGCATCTTCCATATTGGTCACGGTCAATGTCAAAAAGCCCTTATCTGCAATCTAGGTGTTTCTGCGTGCTGCGCCGGCCCAAAGAGTGCACGGCTGAAAACGACAACGCAGGCATGTCGGGTGTCACTGTCTGCACCAGCTCAGAAAGTTTTGAGCAGATATCTCCTTTCATTCGGCCGGAATTGCAAGACGTTTGTGCATCTTCCATATTGGTCACGGTCAATGTCAAAAAGCCCTTATCTGCAATCTAGGTGTTTCTGCGTGCTGCGCCGGCCCAAAGAGTGCCCGGCTGAAAACGACAACGCAGGCATGTCGGGTGTCACTGTCTGCACCAGCTCAGAAAGTTTTGAGCAGATATCTCCTTCTATTCCGCCGGAATTGCAAGAAGTTTGTGCATCTTCTATGTTCGTCGCGGTCAATGGCAAAAGGCGCTTATCTTCAATCTAGGTGTTTCTGCGTGCTGCGCCGGCCCAAAGAGTGCCCGGCGGAAAACGACAACGCAGGCATGTCGGGTGCCACTGTCTGCACCTGCACAGAAAATTGTGAGCAGATATCTCCTTCCGTTCGGCCGGAATTGAAAGAAGTTTGTGCATCTTCAATGTTGGTCGAGGTCAATGACAAAAAGACGCTTATCTTCAATCTAGGTGTTTCTGCGTGCTGCTCCGGCCCAAAGAGTGCCCGGCTGAAAACGACGACGCAGGCATGTCGGGTGCCACTGTCTGCACCTGCACAGAAAGTTTTGAGCAGATATCTCCTTCCATTCGGCCGGAATTGCAAGAAGTTTGTGCATCTTCTATGTTCGTCGCGGTCAATGGCAAAAGGCGCTTATCTTCAATCTAGGTGTTTCTGCGTGCTGCTCCGGCCCAAAGAGTGCTCGGCGGAAAACGACAACGCAGGCATGTTGGGTGCCACTGTCTACACCTGCACAGAAAGTTTTGAGCAGATATCTCCTTCCATTCGGCCGGAATTGCAAGAAGTTTGTGCATCTTCTATATTCGTCGCGGTCAATGGCAAAAGGCGCTTATCTTCAATGTAGGTGTTTCTGCGTGCTGCGCCGGCCCAAAGAGTGCCCGGCGGAAAACGACAGCGCAGGCATGTCGGGTGCCACTGTCTGCACCTGCACAGAAAGTTGTGAGCAGATATCTCCTTCCATTCGGCCGGAATTGCAAGACGTTTGTGCATCTTCCATATTGGTTACAGTCAATGTCAAAAAGCCCTTATCTGCAATCTAGGTGTTTCTGCGTGCTGCGCCGGCCCAAAGAGTGCCCGGCTGAAAACGACAACGCAGGCATGTCGGGTGCCACTGTCTGCACCAGCTCAGAAAGTTTTGAGCAGATATCTCCTTCCATTCGGCCGGAATTGCAAGAAGTTTGTACATCTTCTATGTTCGTTGCGGTCAATGGCAAAAGGCGCTTATCTTCAATCTAGGTGTTTTTGCGTGCTGCTCCGGCCCAAAGAGTGCCCGGCGGAAAACGACAACGCAGGCATGTCGAGTGCCACTGTCTGCACTTGCACAGAAAGTTTTGAGCAGATATCTCCTTCTATTCGGCCGGAATTGCAAGAAGTTTGTGCATCTTCTATGTTCGTCGCGGTCAATGGCAAAAGGCGCTTATCTTCAATCTAGGTGTTTCTGCGTGCTGCGCCGGCCCAAAGAGTGCCCGGCTGAAAACAACAACGCAGGCATGTCGGGTGCCACTGTCTGCACCAGCTCAGAAAGTTTTGAGCAGATATCTCCTTCCATTCGGCCGGAATTGCAAGAAGTTTGTGCATCTTCTATGTTCGTCGCGGTCAATGGCAAAAGGCGCTTATCTTCAATGTAGGTGTTTCTGCGTGCTGCGCCGGCCCAAAGAGTGCCCGGCGGAAAACGACAACGCAGGCATGTCGGGTGCCACTGTCTGCACCTGCACAGAAAGTTGTGAGCAGATATCTCCTTCCATTCGGCCGGAATTGCAAGACGTTTGTGCATCTTCCATATTGGTCACAGTCAATGTCAAAAAGCCCTTATCTGCAATCTAGGTGTTTCTGCGTGCTGCGCCGGCCCAAAGAGTGCCCGGCTGAAAACGACAACGCATGCATGTCGGGTGCCACTGTCTGCACCAGCTCAGAAAGTTTTGAGCAGATATCTCCTTCCATTCGGCCGGAATTGCAAGAAGTTTGTACATCTTCTATGTTCGTTGCGGTCAATGGCAAAAGGCGCTTATCTTCAATCTAGGTGTTTTTGCGTGCTGCTCCGGCCCAAAGAGTGCCCGGCGGAAAACGACAACGCAGGCATGTCGAGTGCCACTGTCTGCACTTGCACAGAAAGTTTTGAGCAGATATCTCCTTCTATTCGGCCGGAATTGCAAGAAGTTTGTGCATCTTCTATGTTCGTCGCGGTCAATGGCAAAAGGCGCTTATCTTCAATCTAGGTGTTTCTGCGTGCTGCGCCGGCCCAAAGAGTGCCCGGCTGAAAACAACAACGCAGGCATGTCGGGTGCCACTGTCTGCACCAGCTCAGAAAGTTTTGAGCAGATATCTCCTTCCATTCGGCCGGAATTGCAAGAAGTTTGTGCATCTTCTATGTTCGTCGCGGTCAATGGCAAAAGGCGCTTATCTTCAATGTAGGTGTTTCTGCGTGCTGCGCCGGCCCAAAGAGTGCCCGGCGGAAAACGACAACGCAGGCATGTCGGGTGCCACTGTCTGCACCTGCACAGAAAGTTGTGAGCAGATATCTCCTTCCATTCGGCCGGAATTGCAAGACGTTTGTGCATCTTCCATATTGGTCACAGTCAATGTCAAAAAGCCCTTATCTGCAATCTAGGTGTTTCTGCGTGCTGCGCCGGCCCAAAGAGTGCCCGGCTGAAAACGACAACGCATGCATGTCGGGTGCCACTGTCTGCACCAGCTCAGAAAGTTTTGAGCAGATATCTCCTTCCATTCGGCCGGAATTGCAAGAAGTTTGTACATCTTCTATGTTCGTTGCGGTCAATGGCAAAAGGCGCTTATCTTCAATCTAGGTGTTTCTGCGTGCTGCGCCGGCCCAAAGAGTGCCCGGCGAAAAACGACAACGCAGGCATGTCGGGTGCCACTGTCTACAACTGCACAGAAAATTGTGAGCAGATATCTCCTTCCGTTCGGCCGGAATTGAAAGAAGTTTGTGCATCTTCAATGTTGGTCGCGGTCAATGACAAAAAGACGCTTATCTTCAATCTAGGTGTTTCTGCGTGCTGCTCCGGCCCAAAGAGTGCCCGGCTGAAAACGACAACGCAGGCATGTCGGGTGCCACTGTCTGCACCTGCACAGAAAGTTTTGAGCAGATATCTCCTTCCATTCGGCCGGAATTGCAAGAAGTTTGTGCATCTTCTATGTTCGTCGCGGTCAATGGCAAAAGGCGCTTATCTTCAATCTAGGTGTTTCTGCGTGCTGCTCCGGCTCAAAGAGTGCCCGGCGGAAAACGACAACGCAGGCATGTCGAGTTCCACTGTCTACACCTGCACAGAAAGTTTTGAGCAGATATCTCCTTCTATTCCGCCGGAATTGCAAGAAGTTTGTGCATCTTCTATGTTCGTCGCGGTCAATGGCAAAAGGCGCTTATCTTCAATATAGGTGTTTCTGCGTGCTGCGCCGGCCCAAAGAGTGCCCGGCGGAAAACGACAACGCAGGCATGTCGGGTGCCACTGTCTGCACCTGCACAGAAAGTTGTGAGCAGATATCTCCTTCCATTCGGCCGGAATTGCAAGACGTTTGTGCATCTTCAATATTGGTCACGGTCAATGTCAAAAAGCCCTTATCTGGAATCTAGGTGTTTCTGCGTGCTGCGCCGGCCCAAAGAGTGCCCGGCTGAAAACGACAACGCAGGCATGTCGGGTGCCACTGTCTGCACCAGCTCAGAAAGTTTTGAGCAGATATCTCCTTCCATTCGGCCGGAATTGCAAGAAGTTTGTGCATCTTCTATGTTCGTCGCGGTCAATGGCAAAAGGCGCTTATCTTCAATCTAGGTGTTTCTGCGTGCTGCTCCGGCCCAAAGAGTGCCCGGCGGAAAACGACAACGCAGGCATGTCGAGTTCCACTGTCTACACCTGCACAGAATGTTTTGAGCAGATATTTCCTTCTATTCCGCCGGAATTGCAAGAAGTTTGTGCATCTTCTATGTTCGTCGCGGTCAATGGCAAAAGGCGCTTATCTTCAATATAGGTGTTTCTGCGTGCTGCGCCGGCCCAAAGAGTGCCCGGCGGAAAACGACAACGCAGGCATGTCAGGTGCCACTGTCTGCACCTGCACAGAAAGTTGTGAGCAGATATCTCCTTCCATTCGGCCGGAATTGCAAGACGTTTGTGCATCTTCAATATTGGTCACGGTCAATGTCAAAAAGCCCTTATCTGGAATCTAGGTGTTTCTGCGTGCTGCTCCGGCCCAAAGAGTGCCCGGCGGAAAACGACAACGCAGGCATGTCGAGTGCCACTGTCTACACTTGCACAGAAAGTTTTGAGCAGATATCTCCTTCTATTCGGCCGGAATTGCAAGAAGTTTGTGCATCTTCTATGTTCGTCGCGGTCAATGGCAAAAGGCGCTTATCTTCAATCTAGGTGTTTCTGCGTGCTGCGCCGGCCCAAAGAGTGCCCGGCGGAAAACGACAACGCAGGCATGTCGGGTGCCACTGTCTGCACCTGCACAGAAAGTTGTGAGCAGATATCTCCTTCCGTTCGGCCGGAATTGAAATAAGTTTGTGCATCTTCAATGTTGGTCGCGGTCTTCAATGTTGGTCGCGGTCAATGACAAAAAGGCGCTTATCTTCAATCTAGGTGTTTCTGCGTGCTGCTTCGGCCCAAAGAGTGCCCGGCTGAAAACGACAACGCAGGCATGTCGGGTGCCACTGTCTGCACCTGCACAGAAAGTTTTGAGCAGATATCTTCTTTCATTCGGCCGGAATTGCAAGACGTTTGTGCATCTTCAATATTGGTCACGGTCAATGTCAAAAAGCCCTTATCTGCAATCTAGGTGTTTCTGCGTGCTGCGCCGGCCCAAAGAGTGCCCGGCGGAAAACGACAACGCAGGCATGTCGGGTGCCACTGTCTGCACCTGCACAGAAAGTTGTGAGCAGATATCTCCTTCCATTCGGCCGGAATTGCAAGACGTTTGTGCATCTTCAAAATTGGTCACGGTCAATGTCAAAAAGCCCTTATCTGCAATCTAGGTATTTCGGCGTGCTGCGCCGGCCCAAAGAGTGCCCGGCTGAAAACGACAACGCAGGCATGTCGGGTGCCACTGTCTGCACCAGCTCAGAAAGTTTTGAGCAGATATCTCCTTCCATTCGGCCGGAATTGCAAGAAGTTTGTGCATCTTCTATGTTCGTCGCGGTCAATGGCAAAAGGCGCTTATCTTCAATCTAGGTGTTTCTGCGTGCTGCTCCGGCCCAAAGAGTGCCCGGCGGAAAACGACAACGCAGGCATGTCGAGTGCCACTGTCTACACCTGCACAGAAAGTTTTGAGCAGATATCTCCTTCTATTCGGCCGGAATTGCAAGAAGTTTGTGCATCTTCTATGTTCGTCGCGGTCAATGGCAAAAGGCGCTTATCTTCAATCTAGGTGTTTCTGCGTGCTGCGCCGGCCCAAAGAGTGCCCGGCGGAAAACGACAACGCAGGCATGTCGGGTGCCACTGTCTGCACCTGCACAGAAAGTTGTGAGCAGATATCTCCTTCCGTTCGTCCGGAATTGAAATAAGTTTGTGCATCTTCAATGTTGGTCGCGGTCAATGACAAAAAGGCGCTTATCTTCAATCTAGGTGTTTCAGCGTGCTGCTCCGGCCCAAAGTGTGCCCGGCGGAAAACGACAACGCAGGCATGTCGGGTGCCACTGTCTGCACCTGCACAGAAAGTTGTGAGCAGATATCTCCTTCCATTCGGCCGGAATTGCAAGACGTTTGTGCATCTTCAATATTGGTCACGGTCAATGTCAAAAAGCCCTTATCTGCAATCTAGGTGTTTCGGCGTGCTGCGCCGGCCCAAAGAGTGCCCGGCTGAAAACGACAACGCAGGCATGTCGGGTGCCACTGTCTGCACCAGCTCAGAAAGTTTTGAGCAGATATCTCCTTCCATTCGGCCGGAATTGCAAGAAGTTTGTGCATCTTCTATGTTCGTCGCGGTCAATGGCAAAAGGCGCTTATCTTCAATCTAGGTGTTTCTGCGTGCTGCTCCGGCCCAAAGAGTGCCCGGCGGAAAACGACAACGCAGGCATGTCGAGTGCCACTGTCTACACTTGCACAGAAAGATTTGAGCAGATATCTCCTTCTATTCGGCCGGAATTGCAAGAAGTTTGTGCATCTTCTATGTTCGTCGCGGTCAATGGCAAAAGGCGCTTATCTTCAATCTAGGTGTTTCTGCGTGCTGCGCCGGCCCAAAGAGTGCCCGGCGGAAAACGACAACGCAGGCATGTCGGGTGCCACTGTCTGCACCTGCACAGAAAGTTGTGAGAAGATATCTCCTTCCGTTCGGCCGGAATTGAAATAAGTTTGTGCATCTTCAATGTTGGTCGCGGTCAATACCAAAAAGGCGCTTATCTTCAATCCAGGTGTTTCTGCGTGCTGCTCCGGCCCAAAGAGTGCCCGGCTGAAAACGACAACGCAGGCATGTCGGGTGCCACTGTCTGCACCTGCACAGAAAGTTTTGAGCAGATATCTTCTTTCATTCGGCCGGAATTGCAAGACGTTTGTGCATCTTCCATATTGGTCACGGTCAATGTCAAAAAGCCCTTATCTGCAATCTAGGTGTTTCTGCGTGCTGCGCCGGCCCAAAGAGTGCACGGCTGAAAACGACAACGCAGGCATGTCGGGTGTCACTGTCTGCACCAGCTCAGAAAGTTTTGAGCAGATATCTCCTTTCATTCGGCCGGAATTGCAAGACGTTTGTGCATCTTCCATATTGGTCACGGTCAATGTCAAAAAGCCCTTATCTGCAATCTAGGTGTTTCTGCGTGCTGCGCCGGCCCAAAGAGTGCCCGGCTGAAAACGACAACGCAGGCATGTCGGGTGTCACTGTCTGCACCAGCTCAGAAAGTTTTGAGCAGATATCTCCTTCTATTCCGCCGGAATTGCAAGAAGTTTGTGCATCTTCTATGTTCGTCGCGGTCAATGGCAAAAGGCGCTTATCTTCAATCTAGGTGTTTCTGCGTGCTGCGCCGGCCCAAAGAGTGCCCGGCGGAAAACGACAACGCAGGCATGTCGGGTGTCACTGTCTGCACCTGCACAGAAAATTGTGAGCAGATATCTCCTTCCGTTCGGCCGGAATTGAAAGAAGTTTGTGCATCTTCAATGTTGGTCGCGGTCAATGACAAAAAGACGCTTATCTTCAATCTAGGTGTTTCTGCGTGCTGCTCCGGCCCAAAGAGTGCCCGGCTGAAAACGACAACGCAGGCATGTCGGGTGCCACTGTCTGCACCTGCACAGAAAGTTTTGAGCAGATATCTCCTTCCATTCGGCCGGAATTGCAAGAAGTTTGTGCATCTTCTATGTTCGTCGCGGTCAATGGCAAAAGGCGCTTATCTTCAATCTAGGTGTTTCTGCGTGCTGCTCCGGCCCAAAGAGTGCTCGGCGGAAAACGACAACGCAGGCATGTTGGGTGCCACTGTCTACACCTGCACAGAAAGTTTTGAGCAGATATCTCCTTCCATTCGGCCGGAATTGCAAGAAGTTTGTGCATCTTCTATGTTCGTCGCGGTCAATGGCAAAAGGCGCTTATCTTCAATGTAGGTGTTTCTGCGTGCTGCGCCGGCCCAAAGAGTGCCCGGCGGAAAACGACAACGCAGGCATGTCGGGTGCCACTGTCTGCACCTGCACAGAAAGTTGTGAGCAGATATCTCCTTCCATTCGGCCGGAATTGCAAGACGTTTGTGCATCTTCCATTTTGGTTACAGTCAATGTCAAAAAGCCCTTATCTGCAATCTAGGTGTTTCTGCGTGCTGCGCCGGCCCAAAGAGTGCCCGGCTGAAAACGACAACGCAGGCATGTCGGGTGCCACTGTCTGCACCAGCTCAGAAAGTTTTGAGCAGATATCTCCTTCCATTCGGCCGGAATTGCAAGAAGTTTGTACATCTTCTATGTTCGTTGCGGTCAATGGCAAAAGGCGCTTATCTTCAATCTAGGTGTTTTTGCGTACTGCTCCGGCCCAAAGAGTGCCCGGCGGAAAACGACAACGCAGGCATGTCGAGTGCCACTGTCTACACCTGCACAGAAAGTTTTGAGCAGATATCTCCTTCTATTCGGCCGGAATTGCAAGAAGTTTGTGCATCTTCTATGTTCGTCG
Organism: Hyla sarda; assembly: GCF_029499605.1. Classification (NCBI taxonomy): domain Eukaryota; kingdom Metazoa; phylum Chordata; class Amphibia; order Anura; family Hylidae; genus Hyla; species Hyla sarda. Next base: position 313,389 of record NW_026609662.1, on the reverse strand, counting down.
CGGTCAATGGCAAAAGGCGCTTATCTTCAATCTAGGTGTTTCTGCGTGCTGCGCCGGCCCAAAGAGTGCCCGGCTGAAAACAACAACGCAGGCATGTCGGGTGCCACTGTCTGCACCAGCTCAGAAAGTTTTGAGCAGATATCTCCTTCCATTCGGCCGGAATTGCAAGAAGTTTGTGCATCTTCTATGTTCGTCGCGGTCAATGGCAAAAGGCGCTTATCTTCAATGTAGGTGTTTCTGCGTGCTGCGCCGGCCCAAAGAGTGCCCGGCGGAAAACGACAACGCAGGCATGTCGGGTGCCACTGTCTGCACCTGCACAGAAAGTTGTGAGCAGATATCTCCTTCCATTCGGCCGGAATTGCAAGACGTTTGTGCATCTTCCATATTGGTCACAGTCAATGTCAAAAAGCCCTTATCTGCAATCTAGGTGTTTCTGCGTGCTGCGCCGGCCCAAAGAGTGCCCGGCTGAAAACGACAACGCAGGCATGTCGGGTGCCACTGTCTGCACCAGCTCAGAAAGTTTTGAGCAGATATCTCCTTCCATTCGGCCGGAATTGCAAGAAGTTTGTACATCTTCTATGTTCGTTGCGGTCAATGGCAAAAGGCGCTTATCTTCAATCTAGGTGTTTCTGCGTGCTGCGCCGGCCCAAAGAGTGCCCGGCGAAAAACGACAACGCAGGCATGTCGGGTGCCACTGTCTACAACTGCACAGAAAATTGTGAGCAGATATCTCCTTCCGTTCGGCCGGAATTGAAAGAAGTTTGTGCATCTTCAATGTTGGTCGCGGTCAATGACAAAAAGACGCTTATCTTCAATCTAGGTGTTTCTGCGTGCTGCTCCGGCCCAAAGAGTGCCCGGCTGAAAACGACAACGCAGGCATGTCGGGTGCCACTGTCTGCACCTGCACAGAAAGTTTTGAGCAGATATCTCCTTCCATTCGGCCGGAATTGCAAGAAGTTTGTGCATCTTCTATGTTCGTCGCGGTCAATGGCAAAAGGCGCTTATCTTCAATCTAGGTGTTTCTGCGTGCTGCTCCGGCTCAAAGAGTGCACGGCGGAAAACGACAACGCAGGCATGTCGAGTTCCACTGTCTACACCTGCACAGAAAGTGTTTAGCAGATATCTCCTTCTATTCCGCCGGAATTGCAAGAAGTTTGTGCATCTTCTATGTTCGTCGCGGTCAATGGCAAAAGGCGCTTATCTTCAATATAGGTGTTTCTGCGTGCTGCGCCGGCCCAAAGAGTGCCCGGCGGAAAACGACAACGCAGGCATGTCGGGTGCCACTGTCTGCACCTGCACAGAAAGTTGTGAGCAGATATCTCCTTCCATTCGGCCGGAATTGCAAGACGTTTGTGCATCTTCAATATTGGTCACGGTCAATGTCAAAAAGCCCTTATCTGGAATCTAGGTGTTTCTGCGTGCTGCGCCGGCCCAAAGAGTGCCCGGCTGAAAACGACAACGCAGGCATGTCGGGTGCCACTGTCTGCACCAGCTCAGAAAGTTTTGAGCAGATATCTCCTTCCATTCGGCCGGAATTGCAAGAAGTTTGTGCATCTTCTATGTTCGTCGCGGTCAATGGCAAAAGGCGCTTATCTTCAATCTAGGTGTTTCTGCGTGCTGCTCCGGCCCAAAGAGTGCCCGGCGGAAAACGACAATGCAGGCATGTCGAGTTCCACTGTCTACACCTGCACAGAAAGGTTTGAGCAGATATTTCCTTCTATTCCGCCGGAATTGCAAGAAGTTTGTGCATCTTCTATGTTCGTCGCGGTCAATGGCAAAAGGCGCTTATCTTCAATATAGGTGTTTCTGCGTGCTGCGCCGGCCCAAAGAGTGCCCGGCGGAAAACGACAACGCAGGCATGTCAGGTGCCACTGTCTGCACCTGCACAGAAAGATGTGAGCAGATATCTCCTTCCATTCGGCCGGAATTGCAAGACGTTTGTGCATCTTCAATATTGGTCACGGTCAATGTCAAAAAGCCCTTATCTGGAATCTAGGTGTTTCTGCGTGCTGCTCCGGCCCAAAGAGTGCCCGGCGGAAAACGACAACGCAGGCAAGTCGAGTGCCACTGTCTACACTTGCACAGAAAGTTTTGAGCAGATATCTCCTTCTATTCGGCCGGAATTGCAAGAAGTTTGTGCATCTTCTATGTTCGTCGCGGTCAATGGCAAAAGGCGCTTATCTTCAATCTAGGTGTTTCTGCGTGCTGCGCCGGCCCAAAGAGTGCCCGGCGGAAAACGACAACGCAGTCATGTCGGGTGCCACTGTCTGCACCAGCACAGAAGGTTGTGAGCAGATATCTCCTTCCGTTCGGCCGGAATTGAAATAAGTTTGTGCATCTTCAATGTTGGTCGCGGTCAATGACAAAAAGGCGCTTATCTTCAATCTAGGTGTTTCTGCGTGCTGCTTCGGCCCAAAGAGTGCCCGGCTGAAAACGACAACGCAGGCATGTCGGGTGCCACTGTCTGCACCTGCACAGAAAGTTTTGAGCAGATATCTTCTTTCATTCGGCCGGAATTGCAAGACGTTTGTGCATCTTCAATATTGGTCACGGTCAATGTCAAAAAGCCCTTATCTGCAATCTAGGTGTTTCTGCGTGCTGCGCCGGCCCAAAGAGTGCCCGGCGGAAAACGACAACGCAGGCATGTCGGGTGCCACTGTCTGCACCAGCTCAGAAAGTTTTGAGCAGATATCTCCTTCCATTCGGCCGGAATTGCAAGAAGTTTGTGCATCTTCTATGTTCGTCGCGGTCAATGGCAAAAGGCGCTTATCTTCAATCTAGGTGTTTCTGCGTGCTGCTCCGGCCCAAAGAGTGCCCGGCGGAAAACGACAACGCAGGCATGTCGGGTGCCACTGTCTACACCTGCACAGAAAGTTTTGAGCAGATATCTCCTTCTATTCGGCCGGAATTGCAAGAAGTTTGTGCATCTTCTATGTTCGTCGCGGTCAATGGCAAAAGGCGCTTATCTTCAATCTAGGTGTTTCTGCGTGCTGCGCCGGCCCAAAGAGTGCCCGGCGGAAAACGACAACGCAGGCATGTCGGGTGCCACTGTCTGCACCTGCACAGAAAGTTGTGAGCAGATATCTCCTTCCGTTCGTCCGGAATTTAAATAAGTTTGTGCATCTTCAATGTTGGTCGCGGTCAATGACAAAAAGGCGCTTATCTTCAATCTAGGTGTTTCAGCGTGCTGCTCCGGCCCAAAGAGTGCCCGGCTGAAAACGACAACGCAGGCATGTCGGGTGCCACTGTCTGCACCTGCACAGAAAGTTTTGAGCAGATATCTCCTTCCATTCGGCCGGAATTGCAAGAAGTTTGTGCATCTTCTATGTTCGTCGCGGTCAATGGCAAAAGGCGCTTATCTTCAATGTAGGTGTTTCTGCGTGCTGCGCCGGCCCAAAGAGTGCCCGGCGGAAAACGACAACGCAGGCATGTCGGGTGCCACTGTCTGCACCTGCACAGAAAGTTGTGAGCAGATATCTCCTTCCATTCGGCCGGAATTGCAAGACGTTTGTGCATCTTCAATATTGGTCACGGTCAATGTCAAAAAGCCCTTATCTGCAATCTAGGTGTTTCGGCGTGCTGCGCCGGCCCAAAGAGTGCCCGGCTGAAAACGACAACGCAGGCATGTCGGGTGCCACTGTCTGCAACAGCTCAGAAAGTTTTGAGCAGATATCTCCTTCCATTCGGCCGGAATTGCAAGAAGTTTGTGCATCTTCTATGTTCGTCGCGGTCAATGGCAAAAGGCGCTTATCTTCAATCTAGGTGTTTCTGCGTGCTGCTCCGGCCCAAAGAGTGCCCGGCGGAAAACGACAACGCAGGCATGTCGAGTGCCACTGTCTACACTTGCACAGAAAGATTTGAGCAGATATCTCCTTCTATTCGCCCGGAATTGCAAGAAGTTTGTGCATCTTCTATGTTCGTCGCGGTCAATGGCAAAAGGCGCTTATCTTCAATCTAGGTGTTTCTGCGTGCTGCGCCGGCCCAAAGAGTGCCCGGCGGAAAACGACAACGCAGGCATGTCGGGTGCCACTGTCTGCACCTGCACAGAAAGTTGTGAGAAGATATCTCCTTCCGTTCGGCCGGAATTGAAATAAGTTTGTGCATCTTCAATGTTGGTCGCGGTCAATGACAAAAAGGCGCTTATCTTCAATCTAGGTGTTTCTGCGTGCTGCTCCGGCCCAAAGAGTGCCCGGCTGAAAACGACAACGCAGGCATGTCGGGTGCCACTGTCTGCACCTGCACAGGAAGTTTTGAGCAGATATCTTCTTTCATTCGGCCGGAATTGCAAGACGTTTGTGCATCTTCCATATTGGTCACGGTCAATGTCAAAAAGCCCTTATCTGCAATCTAGGTGTTTCTGCGTGCTGCGCCGGCCCAAAGAGTGCACGGCTGAAAACGACAACGCAGGCATGTCGGGTGTCACTGTCTGCACCAGCTCAGAAAGTTTTGAGCAGATATCTCCTTTCATTCGGCCGGAATTGCAAGACGTTTGTGCATCTTCCATATTGGTCACGGTCAATGTCAAAAAGCCCTTATCTGCAATCTAGGTGTTTCTGCGTGCTGCGCCGGCCCAAAGAGTGCCCGGCTGAAAACGACAACGCAGGCATGTCGGGTGTCACTGTCTGCACCAGCTCAGAAAGTTTTGAGCAGATATCTCCTTCTATTCCGCCGGAATTGCAAGAAGTTTGTGCATCTTCTATGTTCGTCGCGGTCAATGGCAAAAGGCGCTTATCTTCAATCTAGGTGTTTCTGCGTGCTGCGCCGGCCCAAAGAGTGCCCGGCGAAAAACGATAACGCAGGCATGTCGGGTGCCACTGTCTACAACTGCACAGAAAATTGTGAGCAGATATCTCCTTCCGTTCGGCCGGAATTGAAAGAAGTTTGTGCATCTTCAATGTTGGTCGCGGTCAATGACAAAAAGACGCTTATCTTCAATCTAGGTGTTTCTGCGTGCTGCTCCGGCCCAAAGAGTGCCCGGCTGAAAACGACAACGCAGGCATGTCGGGTGCCACTGTCTGCACCTGCACAGAAAGTTTTGAGCAGATATCTCCTTCCATTCGGCCGGAATTGCAAGAAGTTTGTGCATCTTCTATGTTCGTCGCGGTCAATGGCAAAAGGCGCTTATCTTCAATCTAGGTGTTTCTGCGTGCTGCTCCGGCTCAAAGAGTGCCCGGCGGAAAACGACAACGCAGGCATGTCGAGTTCCACTGTCTACACCTGCACAGAAAGTTTTTAGCAGATATCTCCTTCTATTCCGCCGGAATTGCAAGAAGTTTGTGCATCTTCTATGTTCGTCGCGGTCAATGGCAAAAGGCGCTTATCTTCAATGTAGGTGTTTCTGCGTGCTGCGCCGGCCCAAAGAGTGCCCGGCGGAAAACGACAACGCAGGCATGTCGGGTGCCACTGTCTGCACCTGCACAGAAAGTTGTGAGCAGATATCTCCTTCCATTCGGCCGGAATTGCAAGACGTTTGTGCATCTTCCATATTGGTTACAGTCAATGTCAAAAAGCCCTTATCTGCAATCTAGGTGTTTCTGCGTGCTGCGCCGGCCCAAAGAGTGCCCGGCTGAAAACGACAACGCAGGCATGTCGGGTGCCACTGTCTGCACCAGCTCAGAAAGTTTTGAGCAGATATCTCCTTCCATTCGGCCGGAATTGCAAGAAGTTTGTACATCTTCTATGTTCGTTGCGGTCAATGGCAAAAGGCGCTTATCTTCAATCTAGGTGTTTTTGCGTACTGCTCCGGCCCAAAGAGTGCCCGGCGGAAAACGACAACGCAGGCATGTCGAGTGCCACTGTCTACACCTGCACAGAAAGTTTTGAGCAGATATCTCCTTCTATTCGGCCGGAATTGCAAGAAGTTTGTGCATCTTCTATGTTCGTCGCGGTCAATGGCAAAAGGCGCTTATCTTCAATCTAGGTGTTTCTGCGTGCTGCGCCGGCCCAAAGAGTGCCCGGCTGAAAACAACAACGCAGGCATGTCGGGTGCCACTGTCTGCACCAGCTCAGAAAGTTTTGAGCAGATATCTCCTTCCATTCGGCCGGAATTGCAAGAAGTTTGTGCATCTTCTATGTTCGTCGCGGTCAATGGCAAAAGGCGCTTATCTTCAATGTAGGTGTTTCTGCGTGCTGCGCCGGCCCAAAGAGTGCCCGGCGGAAAACGACAACGCAGGCATGTCGGGTGCCACTGTCTGCACCTGCACAGAAAGTTGTGAGCAGATATCTCCTTCCATTCGGCCGGAATTGCAAGACGTTTGTGCATCTTCCATATTGGTCACAGTCAATGTCAAAAAGCCCTTATCTGCAATCTAGGTGTTTCTGCGTGCTGCGCCGGCCCAAAGAGTGCCCGGCTGAAAACGACAACGCAGGCATGTCGGGTGCCACTGTCTGCACCAGCTCAGAAAGTTTTGAGCAGATATCTCCTTCCATTCGGCCGGAATTGCAAGAAGTTTGTACATCTTCTATGTTCGTTGCGGTCAATGGCAAAAGGCGCTTATCTTCAATCTAGGTGTTTCTGCGTGCTGCGCCGGCCCAAAGAGTGCCCGGCGAAAAACGACAACGCAGGCATGTCGGGTGCCACTGTCTACAACTGCACAGAAAATTGTGAGCAGATATCTCCTTCCGTTCGGCCGGAATTGAAAGAAGTTTGTGCATCTTCAATGTTGGTCGCGGTCAATGACAAAAAGACGCTTATCTTCAATCTAGGTGTTTCTGCGTGCTGCTCCGGCCCAAAGAGTGCCCGGCTGAAAACGACAACGCAGGCATGTCGGGTGCCACTGTCTGCACCTGCACAGAAAGTTTTGAGCAGATATCTCCTTCCATTCGGCCGGAATTGCAAGAAGTTTGTGCATCTTCTATGTTCGTCGCGGTCAATGGCAAAAGGCGCTTATCTTCAATCTAGGTGTTTCTGCGTGCTGCGCCGGCCCAAAGAGTGCCCGGCTGAAAACAACAACGCAGGCATGTCGGGTGCCACTGTCTGCACCAGCTCAGAAAGTTTTGAGCAGATATCTCCTTCCATTCGGCCGGAATTGCAAGAAGTTTGTGCATCTTCTATGTTCGTCGCGGTCAATGGCAAAAGGCGCTTATCTTCAATGTAGGTGTTTCTGCGTGCTGCGCCGGCCCAAAGAGTGCCCGGCGGAAAACGACAACGCAGGCATGTCGGGTGCCACTGTCTGCACCTGCACAGAAAGTTGTGAGCAGATATCTCCTTCCATTCGGCCGGAATTGCAAGACGTTTGTGCATCTTCCATATTCGTCACAGTCAATGTCAAAAAGCCCTTATCTGCAATCTAGGTGTTTCTGCGTGCTGCGCCGGCCCAAAGAGTGCCCGGCTGAAAACGACAACGCATGCATGTCGGGTGCCACTGTCTGCACCAGCTCAGAAAGTTTTGAGCAGATATCTCCTTCCATTCGGCCGGAATTGCAAGAAGTTTGTACATCTTCTATGTTCGTTGCGGTCAATGGCAAAAGGCGCTTATCTTCAATCTAGGTGTTTCTGCGTGCTGCGCCGGCCCAAAGAGTGCCCGGCGAAAAACGACAACGCAGGCATGTCGGGTGCCACTGTCTACAACTGCACAGAAAATTGTGAGCAGATATCTCCTTCCGTTCGGCCGGAATTGAAAGAAGTTTGTGCATCTTCAATGTTGGTCGCGGTCAATGACAAAAAGACGCTTATCTTCAATCTAGGTGTTTCTGCGTGCTGCTCCGGCCCAAAGAGTGCCCGGCTGAAAACGACAACGCAGGCATGTCGGGTGCCACTGTCTGCACCTGCACAGAAAGTTTTGAGCAGATATCTCCTTCCATTCGGCCGGAATTGCAAGAAGTTTGTGCATCTTCTATGTTCGTCGCGGTCAATGGCAAAAGGCGCTTATCTTCAATCTAGGTGTTTCTGCGTGCTGCTCTGGCCCAAAGAGTGCCCGGCGGAAAACGACAACGCAGGCATGTCGAGTTCCACTGTCTACACCTGCACAGAAAGTTTTGAGCAGATATCTCCTTCTATTCCGCCGGAATTGCAAGAAGTTTGTGCATCTTCTATGTTCGTCGCGGTCAATGGCAAAAGGCGCTTATCTTCAATCTAGGTGTTTCTGCGTGCTGCGCCGGCCCAAAGAGTGCCCGGCGAAAAACGACAATGCAGGCATGTCGCGTGCCACTGTCTACAACTGCACAGAAAATTGTGAGCAGATATCTCCTTCCGTTCGGCCGGAATTGAAAGAAGTTTGTGCATCTTCAATGTTGGTCGCGGTCAATGACAAAAAGACGCTTATCTTCAATCTAGGTGTTTCTGCGTGCTGCTCCGGCCCAAAGAGTGCCCGGCTGAAAACGACAACGCAGGCATGTCGGGTGCCACTGTCTGCACCTGCACAGAAAGTTTTGAGCAGATATCTCCTTCCATTCGGCCGGAATTGCAAGAAGTTTGTGCATCTTCTATGTTCGTCGCGGTCAATGGCAAAAGGCGCTTATCTTCAATCTAGGTGTTTCTGCGTGCTGCTCCGGCCCAAAGAGTGCCCGGCGGAAAACGACAACGCAGGCATGTCGAGTTCCACTGTCTACACCTGCACAGAAAGTTTTGAGCAGATATCTCCTTCTATTCCGCCGGAATTGCAAGAAGTTTGTGCATCTTCTATGTTCGTCGCGGTCAATGGCAAAAGGCGCTTATCTTCAATATAGGTGTTTCTGCGTGCTGCGCCGGCCCAAAGAGTGCCCGGCGGAAAACGACAACGCAGGCATGTCGGGTGCCACTGTCTGCACCTGCACAGAAAGTTGTGAGCAGATATCTCCTTCCATTCGGCCGGAATTGCAAGACGTTTGTGCATCTTCAATATTGGTCACGGTCAATGTCAAAAAGCCCTTATCTGGAATCTAGGTGTTTCTGCGTGCTGCGCCGGCCCAAAGAGTGCCCGGCTGAAAACGACAACGCAGGCATGTCGGGTGCCACTGTCTGCACCAGCTCAGAAAGTTTTGAGCAGATATCTCCTTCCATTCGGCCGGAATTGCAAGAAGTTTGTGCATCTTCTATGTTCGTCGCGGTCAATGGCAAAAGACGCTTATCTTCAATCTAGGTGTTTCTGCGTGCTGCTCCGGCCCAAAGAGTGCCCGGCTGAAAACGACAACGCAGGCATGTCGGGTGCCACTGTCTGCACCTGCACAGAAAGTTGTGAGCAGATATCTCCTTCCATTCGGCCGGAATTGCAAGACGTTTGTGCATCTTCCATATTGGTCACAGTCAATGTCAAAAAGCCCTTATCTGCAATCTAGGTGTTTCTGCGTGCTGCGCCGGCCCAAAGAGTGCCCGGCTGAAAACGACAACGCAGGCATGTCGGGTGCCACTGTCTACACCAGCTCAGAAAGTTTTGAGCAGATATCTCCTTCCATTCGGCCGGAATTGCAAGATGTTTGTGCATCTTCTATGTTCGTCGCGGTCAATGGCAAAAGGCGCTTATCTTCAATCTAGGTGTTTCTGCGTGCTGCTCCGGCCCAAAGAGTGCTCGGCGGAAAACGACAACGCAGGCATGTCGGGTGCCACTGTCTACACCTGCACAGAAAGTTTTGAGCAGATATCTCCTTCCATTCGGCCGGAATTGCAAGAAGTTTGTGCATCTTCTATGTTCGTCGCGGTCAATGGCAAAAGGCGCTTATCTTCAATCTAGGTGTTTCTGCGTGCTGCGCCGGCCCAAAGAGTGCCCGGCGAAAAACGACAACGCAGGCATGTCGGGTGCCACTGTCTACAACTGCACAGAAAATTGTGAGCAGATATCTCCTTCCGTTCGGCCGGAATTGAAAGAAGTTTGTGCATCTTCAATGTTGGTCGCGGTCAATGACAAAAAGACGCTTATCTTCAATCTAGGTGTTTCTGCGTGCTGCTCCGGCCCAAAGAGTGCCCGGCTGAAAACGACAACGCAGGCATGTCGGGTGCCACTGTCTGCACCTGCACAGAAAGTTTTGAGCAGATATCTCCTTCCATTCGGCCGGAATTGCAAGAAGTTTGTGCATCTTCTATGTTCGTCGCGGTCAATGGCAAAAGGCGCTTATCTTCAATCTAGGTGTTTCTGCGTGCTGCTCCGGCTCAAAGAGTGCCCGGCGGAAAACGACAACGCAGGCATGTCGAGTTCCACTGTCTACACCTGCACAGAAAGTTTTGAGCAGATATCTCCTTCTATTCCGCCGGAATTGCAAGAAGTTTGTGCATCTTCTATGTTCGTCGCGGTCAATGGCAAAAGGCGCTTATCTTCAATATAGGTGTTTCTGCGTGCTGCGCCGGCCCAAAGAGTGCCCGGCGGAAAACGACAACGCAGGCATGTCGGGTGCCACTGTCTGCACCTGCACAGAAAGTTGTGAGCAGATATCTCCTTCCATTCGGCCGGAATTGCAAGACGTTTGTGCATCTTCAATATTGGTCACGGTCAATGTCAAAAAGCCCTTATCTGGAATCTAGGTGTTTCTGCGTGCTGCGCCGGCCCAAAGAGTGCCCGGCTGAAAACGACAACGCAGGCATGTCGGGTGCCACTGTCTGCACCAGCTCAGAAAGTTTTGAGCAGATATCTCCTTCCATTCGGCCGGAATTGCAAGAAGTTTGTGCATCTTCTATGTTCGTCGCGGTCAATGGCAAAAGGCGCTTATCTTCAATCTAGGTGTTTCTGCGTGCTGCTCCGGCCCAAAGAGTGCCCGGCGGAAAACGACAACGCAGGCATGTCGAGTTCCACTGTCTACACCTGCACAGAATGTTTTGAGCAGATATTTCCTTCTATTCCGCCGGAATTGCAAGAAGTTTGTGCATGTTCTATGTTCGTCGCGGTCAATGGCAAAAGGCGCTTATCTTCAATATAGGTGTTTCTGCGTGCTGCGCCGGCCCAAAGAGTGCCCGGCGGAAAACGACAACGCAGGCATGTCAGGTGCCACTGTCTGCACCTGCACAGAAAGTTGTGAGCAGATATCTCCTTCCATTCGGCCGGAATTGCAAGACGTTTGTGCATCTTCAATATTGGTCACGGTCAATGTCAAAAAGCCCTTATCTGGAATCTAGGTGTTTCTGCGTGCTGCTCCGGCCCAAAGAGTGCCCGGCGGAAAACGACAACGCAGGCATGTCGAGTGCCACTGTCTACACTTGCACAGAAAGTTTTGAGCAGATATCTCCTTCTATTCGGCCGGAATTGCAAGAAGTTTGTGCATCTTCTATGTTCGTCGCGGTCAATGGCAAAAGGCGCTTATCTTCAATCTAGGTGTTTCTGCGTGCTGCGCCGGCCCAAAGAGTGCCCGGCGGAAAACGACAACGCAGGCATGTCGGGTGCCACTGTCTGCACCTGCACAGAAAGTTGTGAGCAGATATCTCCTTCCGTTCGGCCGGAATTGAAATAAGTTTGTGCATCTTCAATGTTGGTCGCGGTCAATGACAAAAAGGCGCTTATCTTCAATCTAGGTGTTTCTGCGTGCTGCTTCGGCCCAAAGAGTGCCCGGCTGAAAACGACAACGCAGGCATGTCGGGTGCCACTGTCTGCACCTGCACAGAAAGTTTTGAGCAGATATCTTCTTTCATTCGGCCGGAATTGCAAGACGTTTGTGCATCTTCAATATTGGTCACGGTCAATGTCAAAAAGCCCTTATCTGCAATCTAGGTGTTTCTGCGTGCTGCGCCGGCCCAAAGAGTGCCCGGCGGAAAACGACAACGCAGGCATGTCGGGTGCCACTGTCTGCACCTGCACAGAAAGTTGTGAGCAGATATCTCCTTCCATTCGGCCGGAATTGCAAGACGTTTGTGCATCTTCAAAATTGGTCACGGTCAATGTCAAAAAGCCCTTATCTGCAATCTAGGTATTTCGGCGTGCTGCGCCGGCCCAAAGAGTGCCCGGCTGAAAACGACAACGCAGGCATGTCGGGTGCCACTGTCTGCACCAGCTCAGAAAGTTTTGAGCAGATATCTCCTTCCATTCGGCCGGAATTGCAAGAAGTTTGTGCATCTTCTATGTTCGTCGCGGTCAATGGCAAAAGGCGCTTATCTTCAATCTAGGTGTTTCTGCGTGCTGCTCCGGCCCAAAGAGTGCCCGGCGGAAAACGACAACGCAGGCATGTCGAGTGCCACTGTCTACACCTGCACAGAAAGTTTTGAGCAGATATCTCCTTCTATTCGGCCGGAATTGCAAGAAGTTTGTGCATCTTCTATGTTCGTCGCGGTCAATGGCAAAAGGCGCTTATCTTCAATCTAGGTGTTTCTGCGTGCTGCGCCGGCCCAAAGAGTGCCCGGCGGAAAACGACAACGCAGGCATGTCGGGTGCCACTGTCTGCACCTGCACAGAAAGTTGTGAGCAGATATCTCCTTCCATTCGGCCGGAATTGCAAGACGTTTGTGCATCTTCAATATTGGTCACGGTCAATGTCAAAAAGCCCTTATCTGGAATCTAGGTGTTTCTGCGTGCTGTGCCGGCCCAAAGAGTGCCCGGCTGAAAACGACAACGCAGGCATGTCGGGTGCCACTGTCTGCACCAGCTCAGAAAGTTTTGAGCAGATATCTCCTTCCATTCGGCCGGAATTGCAAGAAGTTTGTGCATCTTCTATGTTCGTCGCGGTCAATGGCAAAAGGCGCTTATCTTCAATCTAGGTGTTTCTGCGTGCTGCTCCGGCCCAAAGAGTGCCCGGCGGAAAACGACAACGCAGGCATGTCGAGTTCCACTGTCTACACCTGCACAGAATGTTTTGAGCAGATATTTCCTTCTATTCCGCCGGAATTGCAAGAAGTTTGTGCATCTTCTATGTTCGTCGCGGTCAATGGCAAAAGGCGCTTATCTTCAATATAGGTGTTTCTGCGTGCTGCGCCGGCCCAAAGAGTGCCCGGCGGAAAACGACAACGCAGGCATGTCAGGTGCCACTGTCTGCACCTGCACAGAAAGTTGTGAGCAGATATCTCCTTCCATTCGGCCGGAATTGCAAGACGTTTGTGCATCTTCAATATTGGTCACGGTCAATGTCAAAAAGCCCTTATCTGGAATCTAGGTGTTTCTGCGTGCTGCTCCGGCCCAAAGAGTGCCCGGCGGAAATCGACAACGCAGGCATGTCGAGTGCCACTGTCTACACTTGCACAGAAAGTTTTGAGCAGATATCTCCTTCTATTCGGCCGGAATTGCAAGAAGTTTGTGCATCTTCTATGTTCGTCGCGGTCAATGGCAAAAGGCGCTTATCTTCAATCTAGGTGTTTCTGCGTGCTGCGCCGGCCCAAAGAGTGCCCGGCGGAAAACGACAACGCAGGCATGTCGGGTGCCACTGTCTGCACCTGCACAGAAAGTTGTGAGCAGATATCTCCTTCCGTTCGGCCGGAATTGAAATAAGTTTGTGCATCTTCAATGTTGGTCGCGGTCAATGACAAAAAGGCGCTTATCTTCAATCTAGGTGTTTCTGCGTGCTGCTTCGGCCCAAAGAGTGCCCGGCTGAAAACGACAACGCAGGCATGTCGGGTGCCACTGTCTGCACCTGCACAGAAAGTTTTGAGCAGATATCTTCTTTCATTCGGCCGGAATTGCAAGACGTTTGTGCATCTTCAATATTGGTCACGGTCAATGTCAAAAAGCCCTTATCTGCAATCTAGGTGTTTCTGCGTGCTGCGCCGGCCCAAAGAGTGCCCGGCGGAAAACGACAACGCAGGCATGTCGGGTGCCACTGTCTGCACCTGCACAGAAAGTTGTGAGCAGATATCTCCTTCCATTCGGCCGGAATTGCAAGACGTTTGTGCATCTTCAATATTGGTCACGGTCAATGTCAAAAAGCCCTTATCTGCAATCTAGGTATTTCGGCGTGCTGCGCCGGCCCAAAGAGTGCCCGGCTGAAAACGACAACGCAGGCATGTCGGGTGCCACTGTCTGCACCAGCTCAGAAAGTTTTGAGCAGATATCTCCTTCCATTCGGCCGGAAATGCAAGAAGTTTGTGCATCTTCTATGTTCGTCGCGGTCAATGGCAAAAGGCGCTTATCTTCAATCTAGGTGTTTCTGCGTGCTGCTCCGGCCCAAAGAGTGCCCGGCGGAAAACGACAACGCAGGCATGTCGGGTGCCACTGTCTGCACCTGCACAGAAAGTTGTGAGCAGATATCTCCTTCCGTTCGTCCGGAATTGAAATAAGTTTGTGCATCTTCAATGTTGGTCGCGGTCAATGACAAAAAGGCGCTTATCTTCAATCTAGGTGTTTTAGCGTGCTGCTCCGGCCCAAAGAGTGCCCGGCGGAAAACGACAACGCAGGCATGTCGCGTGCCACTGTCTGCACCTGCACAGAAAGTTGTGAGCAGATATCTCCTTCCATTCGGCCGGAATTGCAAGACGTTTGTGCATCTTCAATATTGGTCACGGTCAATGTCAAAAAGCCCTTATCTGCAATCTAGGTGTTTCGGCGTGCTGCGCCGGCCCAAAGAGTGCCCGGCTGAAAACGACAACGCAGGCATGTCGGGTGCCACTGTCTGCACCTGCACAGAAAGTTGTGAGCAGATATCTCCTTCCATTCGGCCGGAATTGCAAGACGTTTGTGCATCTTCAAAATTGGTCACGGTCAATGTCAAAAAGCCCTTATCTGCAATCTAGGTATTTCGGCGTGCTGCGCCGGCCCAAAGAGTGCCCGGCTGAAAACGACAACGCAGGCATGTCGGGTGCCACTGTCTGCACCAGCTCAGAAAGTTTTGAGCAGATATCTCCTTCCATTCGGCCGGAATTGCAAGAAGTTTGTGCATCTTCTATGTTCGTCGCGGTCAATGGCAAAAGGCGCTTATCTTCAATCTAGGTGTTTCTGCGTGCTGCTCCGGCCCAAAGAGTGCCCGGCGGAAAACGACAACGCAGGCATGTCGAGTGCCACTGTCTACACCTGCACAGAAAGTTTTGAGCAGATATCTCCTTCTATTCGGCCGGAATTGCAAGAAGTTTGTGCATCTTCTATGTTCGTCGCGGTCAATGGCAAAAGGCGCTTATCTTCAATCTAGGTGTTTCTGCGTGCTGCGCCGGCCCAAAGAGTGCCCGGCGGAAAACGACAACGCAGGCATGTCGGGTGCCACTGT
This sequence comes from Hyla sarda, assembly GCF_029499605.1. NCBI lineage: Eukaryota > Metazoa > Chordata > Amphibia > Anura > Hylidae > Hyla > Hyla sarda. The sequence continues at coordinate 298,371 of NW_026609662.1, read as the reverse complement.
CTGCACCTGCACAGAAAGTTGTGAGCAGATATCTCCTTCCGTTCGTCCGGAATTGAAATAAGTTTGTGCATCTTCAATGTTGGTCGCGGTCAATGACAAAAAGGCGCTTATCTTCAATCTAGGTGTTTCAGCGTGCTGCTCCGGCCCAAAGTGTGCCCGGCGGAAAACGACAACGCAGGCATGTCGGGTGCCACTGTCTGCACCTGCACAGAAAGTTGTGAGCAGATATCTCCTTCCATTCGGCCGGAATTGCAAGACGTTTGTGCATCTTCAATATTGGTCACGGTCAATGTCAAAAAGCCCTTATCTGCAATCTAGGTGTTTCGGCGTGCTGCGCCGGCCCAAAGAGTGCCCGGCTGAAAACGACAACGCAGGCATGTCGGGTGCCACTGTCTGCACCAGCTCAGAAAGTTTTGAGCAGATATCTCCTTCCATTCGGCCGGAATTGCAAGAAGTTTGTGCATCTTCTATGTTCGTCGCGGTCAATGGCAAAAGGCGCTTATCTTCAATCTAGGTGTTTCTGCGTGCTGCTCCGGCCCAAAGAGTGCCCGGCGGAAAACGACAACGCAGGCATGTCGAGTGCCACTGTCTACACTTGCACAGAAAGATTTGAGCAGATATCTCCTTCTATTCGGCCGGAATTGCAAGAAGTTTGTGCATCTTCTATGTTCGTCGCGGTCAATGGCAAAAGGCGCTTATCTTCAATCTAGGTGTTTCTGCGTGCTGCGCCGGCCCAAAGAGTGCCCGGCGGAAAACGACAACGCAGGCATGTCGGGTGCCACTGTCTGCACCTGCACAGAAAGTTGTGAGAAGATATCTCCTTCCGTTCGGCCGGAATTGAAATAAGTTTGTGCATCTTCAATGTTGGTCGCGGTCAATACCAAAAAGGCGCTTATCTTCAATCCAGGTGTTTCTGCGTGCTGCTCCGGCCCAAAGAGTGCCCGGCTGAAAACGACAACGCAGGCATGTCGGGTGCCACTGTCTGCACCTGCACAGAAAGTTTTGAGCAGATATCTTCTTTCATTCGGCCGGAATTGCAAGACGTTTGTGCATCTTCCATATTGGTCACGGTCAATGTCAAAAAGCCCTTATCTGCAATCTAGGTGTTTCTGCGTGCTGCGCCGGCCCAAAGAGTGCACGGCTGAAAACGACAACGCAGGCATGTCGGGTGTCACTGTCTGCACCAGCTCAGAAAGTTTTGAGCAGATATCTCCTTTCATTCGGCCGGAATTGCAAGACGTTTGTGCATCTTCCATATTGGTCACGGTCAATGTCAAAAAGCCCTTATCTGCAATCTAGGTGTTTCTGCGTGCTGCGCCGGCCCAAAGAGTGCCCGGCTGAAAACGACAACGCAGGCATGTCGGGTGTCACTGTCTGCACCAGCTCAGAAAGTTTTGAGCAGATATCTCCTTCTATTCCGCCGGAATTGCAAGAAGTTTGTGCATCTTCTATGTTCGTCGCGGTCAATGGCAAAAGGCGCTTATCTTCAATCTAGGTGTTTCTGCGTGCTGCGCCGGCCCAAAGAGTGCCCGGCGGAAAACGACAACGCAGGCATGTCGGGTGTCACTGTCTGCACCTGCACAGAAAATTGTGAGCAGATATCTCCTTCCGTTCGGCCGGAATTGAAAGAAGTTTGTGCATCTTCAATGTTGGTCGCGGTCAATGACAAAAAGACGCTTATCTTCAATCTAGGTGTTTCTGCGTGCTGCTCCGGCCCAAAGAGTGCCCGGCTGAAAACGACAACGCAGGCATGTCGGGTGCCACTGTCTGCACCTGCACAGAAAGTTTTGAGCAGATATCTCCTTCCATTCGGCCGGAATTGCAAGAAGTTTGTGCATCTTCTATGTTCGTCGCGGTCAATGGCAAAAGGCGCTTATCTTCAATCTAGGTGTTTCTGCGTGCTGCTCCGGCCCAAAGAGTGCTCGGCGGAAAACGACAACGCAGGCATGTTGGGTGCCACTGTCTACACCTGCACAGAAAGTTTTGAGCAGATATCTCCTTCCATTCGGCCGGAATTGCAAGAAGTTTGTGCATCTTCTATGTTCGTCGCGGTCAATGGCAAAAGGCGCTTATCTTCAATGTAGGTGTTTCTGCGTGCTGCGCCGGCCCAAAGAGTGCCCGGCGGAAAACGACAACGCAGGCATGTCGGGTGCCACTGTCTGCACCTGCACAGAAAGTTGTGAGCAGATATCTCCTTCCATTCGGCCGGAATTGCAAGACGTTTGTGCATCTTCCATTTTGGTTACAGTCAATGTCAAAAAGCCCTTATCTGCAATCTAGGTGTTTCTGCGTGCTGCGCCGGCCCAAAGAGTGCCCGGCTGAAAACGACAACGCAGGCATGTCGGGTGCCACTGTCTGCACCAGCTCAGAAAGTTTTGAGCAGATATCTCCTTCCATTCGGCCGGAATTGCAAGAAGTTTGTACATCTTCTATGTTCGTTGCGGTCAATGGCAAAAGGCGCTTATCTTCAATCTAGGTGTTTTTGCGTACTGCTCCGGCCCAAAGAGTGCCCGGCGGAAAACGACAACGCAGGCATGTCGAGTGCCACTGTCTACACCTGCACAGAAAGTTTTGAGCAGATATCTCCTTCTATTCGGCCGGAATTGCAAGAAGTTTGTGCATCTTCTATGTTCGTCGCGGTCAATGGCAAAAGGCGCTTATCTTCAATCTAGGTGTTTCTGCGTGCTGCGCCGGCCCAAAGAGTGCCCGGCTGAAAACAACAACGCAGGCATGTCGGGTGCCACTGTCTGCACCAGCTCAGAAAGTTTTGAGCAGATATCTCCTTCCATTCGGCCGGAATTGCAAGAAGTTTGTGCATCTTCTATGTTCGTCGCGGTCAATGGCAAAAGGCGCTTATCTTCAATGTAGGTGTTTCTGCGTGCTGCGCCGGCCCAAAGAGTGCCCGGCGGAAAACGACAACGCAGGCATGTCGGGTGCCACTGTCTGCACCTGCACAGAAAGTTGTGAGCAGATATCTCCTTCCATTCGGCCGGAATTGCAAGACGTTTGTGCATCTTCCATATTGGTCACAGTCAATGTCAAAAAGCCCTTATCTGCAATCTAGGTGTTTCTGCGTGCTGCGCCGGCCCAAAGAGTGCCCGGCTGAAAACGACAACGCAGGCATGTCGGGTGCCACTGTCTGCACCAGCTCAGAAAGTTTTGAGCAGATATCTCCTTCCATTCGGCCGGAATTGCAAGAAGTTTGTACATCTTCTATGTTCGTTGCGGTCAATGGCAAAAGGCGCTTATCTTCAATCTAGGTGTTTCTGCGTGCTGCGCCGGCCCAAAGAGTGCCCGGCGAAAAACGACAACGCAGGCATGTCGGGTGCCACTGTCTACAACTGCACAGAAAATTGTGAGCAGATATCTCCTTCCGTTCGGCCGGAATTGAAAGAAGTTTGTGCATCTTCAATGTTGGTCGCGGTCAATGACAAAAAGACGCTTATCTTCAATCTAGGTGTTTCTGCGTGCTGCTCCGGCCCAAAGAGTGCCCGGCTGAAAACGACAACGCAGGCATGTCGGGTGCCACTGTCTGCACCTGCACAGAAAGTTTTGAGCAGATATCTCCTTCCATTCGGCCGGAATTGCAAGAAGTTTGTGCATCTTCTATGTTCGTCGCGGTCAATGGCAAAAGGCGCTTATCTTCAATCTAGGTGTTTCTGCGTGCTGCTCCGGCTCAAAGAGTGCACGGCGGAAAACGACAACGCAGGCATGTCGAGTTCCACTGTCTACACCTGCACAGAAAGTGTTTAGCAGATATCTCCTTCTATTCCGCCGGAATTGCAAGAAGTTTGTGCATCTTCTATGTTCGTCGCGGTCAATGGCAAAAGGCGCTTATCTTCAATATAGGTGTTTCTGCGTGCTGCGCCGGCCCAAAGAGTGCCCGGCGGAAAACGACAACGCAGGCATGTCGGGTGCCACTGTCTGCACCTGCACAGAAAGTTGTGAGCAGATATCTCCTTCCATTCGGCCGGAATTGCAAGACGTTTGTGCATCTTCAATATTGGTCACGGTCAATGTCAAAAAGCCCTTATCTGGAATCTAGGTGTTTCTGCGTGTTGCGCCGGCCCAAAGAGTGCCCGGCTGAAAACGACAACGCAGGCATGTCGGGTGCCACTGTCTGCACCAGCTCAGAAAGTTTTGAGCAGATATCTCCTTCCATTCGGCCGGAATTGCAAGAAGTTTGTGCATCTTCTATGTTCGTCGCGGTCAATGGCAAAAGGCGCTTATCTTCAATCTAGGTGTTTCTGCGTGCTGCTCCGGCCCAAAGAGTGCCCGGCGGAAAACGACAATGCAGGCATGTCGAGTTCCACTGTCTACACCTGCACAGAAAGGTTTGAGCAGATATTTCCTTCTATTCCGCCGGAATTGCAAGAAGTTTGTGCATCTTCTATGTTCGTCGCGGTCAATGGCAAAAGGCGCTTATCTTCAATATAGGTGTTTCTGCGTGCTGCGCCGGCCCAAAGAGTGCCCGGCGGAAAACGACAACGCAGGCATGTCAGGTGCCACTGTCTGCACCTGCACAGAAAGATGTGAGCAGATATCTCCTTCCATTCGGCCGGAATTGCAAGACGTTTGTGCATCTTCAATATTGGTCACGGTCAATGTCAAAAAGCCCTTATCTGGAATCTAGGTGTTTCTGCGTGCTGCTCCGGCCCAAAGAGTGCCCGGCGGAAAACGACAACGCAGGCAAGTCGAGTGCCACTGTCTACACTTGCACAGAAAGTTTTGAGCAGATATCTCCTTCTATTCGGCCGGAATTGCAAGAAGTTTGTGCATCTTCTATGTTCGTCGCGGTCAATGGCAAAAGGCGCTTATCTTCAATCTAGGTGTTTCTGCGTGCTGCTCCGGCCCAAAGAGTGCCCGGCGGAAAACGACAACGCAGTCATGTCGGGTGCCACTGTCTGCACCAGCACAGAAGGTTGTGAGCAGATATCTCCTTCCGTTCGGCCGGAATTGAAATAAGTTTGTGCATCTTCAATGTTGGTCGCGGTCAATGACAAAAAGGCGCTTATCTTCAATCTAGGTGTTTCTGCGTGCTGCTTCGGCCCAAAGAGTGCCCGGCTGAAAACGACAACGCAGGCATGTCGGGTGCCACTGTCTGCACCTGCACAGAAAGTTTTGAGCAGATATCTTCTTTCATTCGGCCGGAATTGCAAGACGTTTGTGCATCTTCAATATTGGTCACGGTCAATGTCAAAAAGCCCTTATCTGCAATCTAGGTGTTTCTGCGTGCTGCGCCGGCCCAAAGAGTGCCCGGCGGAAAACGACAACGCAGGCATGTCGGGTGCCACTGTCTGCACCAGCTCAGAAAGTTTTGAGCAGATATCTCCTTCCATTCGGCCGGAATTGCAAGAAGTTTGTGCATCTTCTATGTTCGTCGCGGTCAATGGCAAAAGGCGCTTATCTTCAATCTAGGTGTTTCTGCGTGCTGCTCCGGCCCAAAGAGTGCCCGGCGGAAAACGACAACGCAGGCATGTCGGGTGCCACTGTCTACACCTGCACAGAAAGTTTTGAGCAGATATCTCCTTCTATTCGGCCGGAATTGCAAGAAGTTTGTGCATCTTCTATGTTCGTCGCGGTCAATGGCAAAAGGCGCTTATCTTCAATCTAGGTGTTTCTGCGTGCTGCGCCGGCCCAAAGAGTGCCCGGCGGAAAACGACAACGCAGGCATGTCGGGTGCCACTGTCTGCACCTGAACAGAAAGTTGTGAGCAGATATCTCCTTCCGTTCGTCCGGAATTTAAATAAGTTTGTGCATCTTCAATGTTGGTCGCGGTCAATGACAAAAAGGCGCTTATCTTCAATCTAGGTGTTTCAGCGTGCTGCTCCGGCCCAAAGAGTGCCCGGCTGAAAACGACAACGCAGGCATGTCGGGTGCCACTGTCTGCACCTGCACAGAAAGTTTTGAGCAGATATCTCCTTCCATTCGGCCGGAATTGCAAGAAGTTTGTGCATCTTCTATGTTCGTCGCGGTCAATGGCAAAAGGCGCTTATCTTCAATGTAGGTGTTTCTGCGTGCTGCGCCGGCCCAAAGAGTGCCCGGCGGAAAACGACAACGCAGGCATGTCGGGTGCCACTGTCTGCACCTGCACAGAAAGTTGTGAGCAGATATCTCCTTCCATTCGGCCGGAATTGCAAGACGTTTGTGCATCTTCAATATTGGTCACGGTCAATGTCAAAAAGCCCTTATCTGCAATCTAGGTGTTTCGGCGTGCTGCGCCGGCCCAAAGAGTGCCCGGCTGAAAACGACAACGCAGGCATGTCGGGTGCCACTGTCTGCAACAGCTCAGAAAGTTTTGAGCAGATATCTCCTTCCATTCGGCCGGAATTGCAAGAAGTTTGTGCATCTTCTATGTTCGTCGCGGTCAATGGCAAAAGGCGCTTATCTTCAATCTAGGTGTTTCTGCGTGCTGCTCCGGCCCAAAGAGTGCCCGGCGGAAAACGATAACGCAGGCATGTCGAGTGCCACTGTCTACACTTGCACAGAAAGATTTGAGCAGATATCTCCTTCTATTCGCCCGGAATTGCAAGAAGTTTGTGCATCTTCTATGTTCGTCGCGGTCAATGGCAAAAGGCGCTTATCTTCAATCTAGGTGTTTCTGCGTGCTGCGCCGGCCCAAAGAGTGCCCGGCGGAAAACGACAACGCAGGCATGTCGGGTGCCACTGTCTGCACCTGCACAGAAAGTTGTGAGAAGATATCTCCTTCCGTTCGGCCGGAATTGAAATAAGTTTGTGCATCTTCAATGTTGGTCGCGGTCAATGACAAAAAGGCGCTTATCTTCAATCTAGGTGTTTCTGCGTGCTGCTCCGGCCCAAAGAGTGCCCGGCTGAAAACGACAACGCAGGCATGTCGGGTGCCACTGTCTGCACCTGCACAGGAAGTTTTGAGCAGATATCTTCTTTCATTCGGCCGGAATTGCAAGACGTTTGTGCATCTTCCATATTGGTCACGGTCAATGTCAAAAAGCCCTTATCTGCAATCTAGGTGTTTCTGCGTGCTGCGCCGGCCCAAAGAGTGCACGGCTGAAAACGACAACGCAGGCATGTCGGGTGTCACTGTCTGCACCAGCTCAGAAAGTTTTGAGCAGATATCTCCTTCCATTCGGCCGGAATTGCAAGAAGTTTGTGCATCTTCTATGTTCGTCGCGGTCAATGGCAAAAGGCGCTTATCTTCAATGTAGGTGTTTCTGCGTGCTGCGCCGGCCCAAAGAGTGCCCGGCGGAAAACGACAACGCAGGCATGTCGGGTGCCACTGTCTGCACCTGCACAGAAAGTTGTGAGCAGATATCTCCTTCCATTCGGCCGGAATTGCAAGACGTTTGTGCATCTTCCATATTCGTCACAGTCAATGTCAAAAAGCCCTTATCTGCAATCTAGGTGTTTCTGCGTGCTGCGCCGGCCCAAAGAGTGCCCGGCTGAAAACGACAACGCATGCATGTCGGGTGCCACTGTCTGCACCAGCTCAGAAAGTTTTGAGCAGATATCTCCTTCCATTCGGCCGGAATTGCAAGAAGTTTGTACATCTTCTATGTTCGTTGCGGTCAATGGCAAAAGGCGCTTATCTTCAATCTAGGTGTTTCTGCGTGCTGCGCCGGCCCAAAGAGTGCCCGGCGAAAAACGACAACGCAGGCATGTCGGGTGCCACTGTCTACAACTGCACAGAAAATTGTGAGCAGATATCTCCTTCCGTTCGGCCGGAATTGAAAGAAGTTTGTGCATCTTCAATGTTGGTCGCGGTCAATGACAAAAAGACGCTTATCTTCAATCTAGGTGTTTCTGCGTGCTGCTCCGGCCCAAAGAGTGCCCGGCTGAAAACGACAACGCAGGCATGTCGGGTGCCACTGTCTGCACCTGCACAGAAAGTTTTGAGCAGATATCTCCTTCCATTCGGCCGGAATTGCAAGAAGTTTGTGCATCTTCTATGTTCGTCGCGGTCAATGGCAAAAGGCGCTTATCTTCAATCTAGGTGTTTCTGCGTGCTGCTCTGGCCCAAAGAGTGCCCGGCTGAAAACGACAACGCAGGCATGTCGGGTGCCACTGTCTGCACCTGCACAGAAAGTTTTGAGCAGATATCTTCTTTCATTCGGCCGGAATTGCAAGACGTTTGTGCATCTTCAATATTGGTCACGGTCAATGTCAAAAAGCCCTTATCTGCAATCTAGGTGTTTCTGCGTGCTGCGCCGGCCCAAAGAGTGCCCGGCGGAAAACGACAACGCAGGCATGTCGGGTGCCACTGTCTGCACCTGCACAGAAAGTTGTGAGCAGATATCTCCTTCCATTCGGCCGGAATTGCAAGACGTTTGTGCATCTTCAATATTGGTCACGGTCAATGTCAAAAAGCCCTTATCTGCAATCTAGGTATTTCGGCGTGCTGCGCCGGCCCAAAGAGTGCCCGGCTGAAAACGACAACGCAGGCATGTCGGGTGCCACTGTCTGCACCAGCTCAGAAAGTTTTGAGCAGATATCTCCTTCCATTCGGCCGGAAATGCAAGAAGTTTGTGCATCTTCTATGTTCGTCGCGGTCAATGGCAAAAGGCGCTTATCTTCAATCTAGGTGTTTCTGCGTGCTGCTCCGGCCCAAAGAGTGCCCGGCGGAAAACGACAACGCAGGCATGTCGGGTGCCACTGTCTGCACCTGCACAGAAAGTTGTGAGCAGATATCTCCTTCCGTTCGTCCGGAATTGAAATAAGTTTGTGCATCTTCAATGTTGGTCGCGGTCAATGACAAAAAGGCGCTTATCTTCAATCTAGGTGTTTTAGCGTGCTGCTCCGGCCCAAAGAGTGCCCGGCGGAAAACGACAACGCAGGCATGTCGCGTGCCACTGTCTGCACCTGCACAGAAAGTTGTGAGCAGATATCTCCTTCCATTCGGCCGGAATTGCAAGACGTTTGTGCATCTTCAATATTGGTCACGGTCAATGTCAAAAAGCCCTTATCTGCAATCTAGGTGTTTCGGCGTGCTGCGCCGGCCCAAAGAGTGCCCGGCTGAAAACGACAACGCAGGCATGTCGGGTGCCACTGTCTGCACCAGCTCAGAAAGTTTTGAGCAGATATCTCCTTCCATTCGGCCGGAATTGCAAGAAGTTTGTGCATCTTCTATGTTCGTCGCGGTCAATGGCAAAAGGCGCTTATCTTCAATCTAGGTGTTTCTGCGTGCTGCTCCGGCCCAAAGAGTGCCCGGCGGAAAACGACAACGCAGGCATGTCGGGTGTCACTGTCTGCACCAGCTCAGAAAGTTTTGAGCAGATATCTCCTTTCATTCGGCCGGAATTGCAAGACGTTTGTGCATCTTCCATATTGGTCACGGTCAATGTCAAAAAGCCCTTATCTGCAATCTAGGTGTTTCTGCGTGCTGCGCCGGCCCAAAGAGTGCCCGGCTGAAAACGACAACGCAGGCATGTCGGGTGTCACTGTCTGCACCAGCTCAGAAAGTTTTGAGCAGATATCTCCTTCTATTCCGCCGGAATTGCAAGAAGTTTGTGCATCTTCTATGTTCGTCGCGGTCAATGGCAAAAGGCGCTTATCTTCAATCTAGGTGTTTCTGCGTGCTGCGCCGGCCCAAAGAGTGCCCGGCGGAAAACGACAACGCAGGCATGTCGGGTGTCACTGTCTGCACCTGCACAGAAAATTGTGAGCAGATATCTCCTTCCGTTCGGCCGGAATTGAAAGAAGTTTGTGCATCTTCAATGTTGGTCGCGGTCAATGACAAAAAGACGCTTATCTTCAATCTAGGTGTTTCTGCGTGCTGCTCCGGCCCAAAGAGTGCCCGGCTGAAAACGACAACGCAGGCATGTCGGGTGCCACTGTCTGCACCTGCACAGAAAGTTTTGAGCAGATATCTCCTTCCATTCGGCCGGAATTGCAAGAAGTTTGTGCATCTTCTATGTTCGTCGCGGTCAATGGCAAAAGGCGCTTATCTTCAATCTAGGTGTTTCTGCGTGCTGCTCTGGCCCAAAGAGTGCCCGGCGGAAAACGACAACGCAGGCATGTCGAGTTCCACTGTCTACACCTGCACAGAAAGTTTTGAGCAGATATCTCCTTCTATTCCGCCGGAATTGCAAGAAGTTTGTGCATCTTCTATGTTCGTCGCGGTCAATGGCAAAAGGCGCTTATCTTCAATCTAGGTGTTTCTGCGTGCTGCGCCGGCCCAAAGAGTGCCCGGCGAAAAACGACAATGCAGGCATGTCGCGTGCCACTGTCTACAACTGCACAGAAAATTGTGAGCAGATATCTCCTTCCGTTCGGCCGGAATTGAAAGAAGTTTGTGCATCTTCAATGTTGGTCGCGGTCAATGACAAAAAGACGCTTATCTTCAATCTAGGTGTTTCTGCGTGCTGCTCCGGCCCAAAGAGTGCCCGGCTGAAAACGACAACGCAGGCATGTCGGGTGCCACTGTCTGCACCTGCACAGAAAGTTTTGAGCAGATATCTCCTTCCATTCGGCCGGAATTGCAAGAAGTTTGTGCATCTTCTATGTTCGTCGCGGTCAATGGCAAAAGGCGCTTATCTTCAATCTAGGTGTTTCTGCGTGCTGCTCCGGCCCAAAGAGTGCCCGGCGGAAAACGACAACGCAGGCATGTCGAGTTCCACTGTCTACACCTGCACAGAAAGTTTTGAGCAGATATCTCCTTCTATTCCGCCGGAATTGCAAGAAGTTTGTGCATCTTCTATGTTCGTCGCGGTCAATGGCAAAAGGCGCTTATCTTCAATATAGGTGTTTCTGCGTGCTGCGCCGGCCCAAAGAGTGCCCGGCGGAAAACGACAACGCAGGCATGTCGGGTGCCACTGTCTGCACCTGCACAGAAAGTTGTGAGCAGATATCTCCTTCCATTCGGCCGGAATTGCAAGACGTTTGTGCATCTTCAATATTGGTCACGGTCAATGTCAAAAAGCCCTTATCTGGAATCTAGGTGTTTCTGCGTGCTGCGCCGGCCCAAAGAGTGCCCGGCTGAAAACGACAACGCAGGCATGTCGGGTGCCACTGTCTGCACCAGCTCAGAAAGTTTTGAGCAGATATCTCCTTCCATTCGGCCGGAATTGCAAGAAGTTTGTGCATCTTCTATGTTCGTCGCGGTCAATGGCAAAAGACGCTTATCTTCAATCTAGGTGTTTCTGCGTGCTGCTCCGGCCCAAAGAGTGCCCGGCTGAAAACGACAACGCAGGCATGTCGGGTGCCACTGTCTGCACCTGCACAGAAAGTTGTGAGCAGATATCTCCTTCCATTCGGCCGGAATTGCAAGACGTTTGTGCATCTTCCATATTGGTCACAGTCAATGTCAAAAAGCCCTTATCTGCAATCTAGGTGTTTCTGCGTGCTGCGCCGGCCCAAAGAGTGCCCGGCTGAAAACGACAACGCAGGCATGTCGGGTGCCACTGTCTACACCAGCTCAGAAAGTTTTGAGCAGATATCTCCTTCCATTCGGCCGGAATTGCAAGATGTTTGTGCATCTTCTATGTTCGTCGCGGTCAATGGCAAAAGGCGCTTATCTTCAATCTAGGTGTTTCTGCGTGCTGCTCCGGCCCAAAGAGTGCTCGGCGGAAAACGACAACGCAGGCATGTCGGGTGCCACTGTCTACACCTGCACAGAAAGTTTTGAGCAGATATCTCCTTCCATTCGGCCGGAATTGCAAGAAGTTTGTGCATCTTCTATGTTCGTCGCGGTCAATGGCAAAAGGCGCTTATCTTCAATCTAGGTGTTTCTGCGTGCTGCGCCGGCCCAAAGAGTGCCCGGCGAAAAACGACAACGCAGGCATGTCGGGTGCCACTGTCTACAACTGCACAGAAAATTGTGAGCAGATATCTCCTTCCGTTCGGCCGGAATTGAAAGAAGTTTGTGCATCTTCAATGTTGGTCGCGGTCAATGACAAAAAGACGCTTATCTTCAATCTAGGTGTTTCTGCGTGCTGCTCCGGCCCAAAGAGTGCCCGGCTGAAAACGACAACGCAGGCATGTCGGGTGCCACTGTCTGCACCTGCACAGAAAGTTTTGAGCAGATATCTCCTTCCATTCGGCCGGAATTGCAAGAAGTTTGTGCATCTTCTATGTTCGTCGCGGTCAATGGCAAAAGGCGCTTATCTTCAATCTAGGTGTTTCTGCGTGCTGCTCCGGCTCAAAGAGTGCCCGGCGGAAAACGACAACGCAGGCATGTCGAGTTCCACTGTCTACACCTGCACAGAAAGTTTTGAGCAGATATCTCCTTCTATTCCGCCGGAATTGCAAGAAGTTTGTGCATCTTCTATGTTCGTCGCGGTCAATGGCAAAAGGCGCTTATCTTCAATATAGGTGTTTCTGCGTGCTGCGCCGGCCCAAAGAGTGCCCGGCGGAAAACGACAACGCAGGCATGTCGGGTGCCACTGTCTGCACCTGCACAGAAAGTTGTGAGCAGATATCTCCTTCCATTCGGCCGGAATTGCAAGACGTTTGTGCATCTTCAATATTGGTCACGGTCAATGTCAAAAAGCCCTTATCTGGAATCTAGGTGTTTCTGCGTGCTGCGCCGGCCCAAAGAGTGCCCGGCTGAAAACGACAACGCAGGCATGTCGGGTGCCACTGTCTGCACCAGCTCAGAAAGTTTTGAGCAGATATCTCCTTCCATTCGGCCGGAATTGCAAGAAGTTTGTGCATCTTCTATGTTCGTCGCGGTCAATGGCAAAAGGCGCTTATCTTCAATCTAGGTGTTTCTGCGTGCTGCTCCGGCCCAAAGAGTGCCCGGCGGAAAACGACAACGCAGGCATGTCGAGTTCCACTGTCTACACCTGCACAGAATGTTTTGAGCAGATATTTCCTTCTATTCCGCCGGAATTGCAAGAAGTTTGTGCATGTTCTATGTTCGTCGCGGTCAATGGCAAAAGGCGCTTATCTTCAATATAGGTGTTTCTGCGTGCTGCGCCGGCCCAAAGAGTGCCCGGCGGAAAACGACAACGCAGGCATGTCAGGTGCCACTGTCTGCACCTGCACAGAAAGTTGTGAGCAGATATCTCCTTCCATTCGGCCGGAATTGCAAGACGTTTGTGCATCTTCAATATTGGTCACGGTCAATGTCAAAAAGCCCTTATCTGGAATCTAGGTGTTTCTGCGTGCTGCTCCGGCCCAAAGAGTGCCCGGCGGAAAACGACAACGCAGGCATGTCGAGTGCCACTGTCTACACTTGCACAGAAAGTTTTGAGCAGATATCTCCTTCTATTCGGCCGGAATTGCAAGAAGTTTGTGCATCTTCTATGTTCGTCGCGGTCAATGGCAAAAGGCGCTTATCTTCAATCTAGGTGTTTCTGCGTGCTGCGCCGGCCCAAAGAGTGCCCGGCGGAAAACGACAACGCAGGCATGTCGGGTGCCACTGTCTGCACCTGCACAGAAAGTTGTGAGCAGATATCTCCTTCCGTTCGGCCGGAATTGAAATAAGTTTGTGCATCTTCAATGTTGGTCGCGGTCAATGACAAAAAGGCGCTTATCTTCAATCTAGGTGTTTCTGCGTGCTGCTTCGGCCCAAAGAGTGCCCGGCTGAAAACGACAACGCAGGCATGTCGGGTGCCACTGTCTGCACCTGCACAGAAAGTTTTGAGCAGATATCTTCTTTCATTCGGCCGGAATTGCAAGACGTTTGTGCATCTTCAATATTGGTCACGGTCAATGTCAAAAAGCCCTTATCTGCAATCTAGGTGTTTCTGCGTGCTGCGCCGGCCCAAAGAGTGCCCGGCGGAAAACGACAACGCAGGCATGTCGGGTGCCACTGTCTGCACCTGCACAGAAAGTTGTGAGCAGATATCTCCTTCCATTCGGCCGGAATTGCAAGACGTTTGTGCATCTTCAAAATTGGTCACGGTCAATGTCAAAAAGCCCTTATCTGCAATCTAGGTATTTCGGCGTGCTGCGCCGGCCCAAAGAGTGCCCGGCTGAAAACGACAACGCAGGCATGTCGGGTGCCACTGTCTGCACCAGCTCAGAAAGTTTTGAGCAGATATCTCCTTCCATTCGGCCGGAATTGCAAGAAGTTTGTGCATCTTCTATGTTCGTCGCGGTCAATGGCAAAAGGCGCTTATCTTCAATCTAGGTGTTTCTGCGTGCTGCTCCGGCCCAAAGAGTGCCCGGCGGAAAACGACAACGCAGGCATGTCGAGTGCCACTGTCTACACCTGCACAGAAAGTTTTGAGCAGATATCTCCTTCTATTCGGCCGGAATTGCAAGAAGTTTGTGCATCTTCTATGTTCGTCGCGGTCAATGGCAAAAGGCGCTTATCTTCAATCTAGGTGTTTCTGCGTGCTGCGCCGGCCCAAAGAGTGCCCGGCGGAAAACGACAACGCAGGCATGTCGGGTGCCACTGTCTGCACCTGCACAGAAAGTTGTGAGCAGATATCTCCTTCCATTCGGCCGGAATTGCAAGACGTTTGTGCATCTTCAATATTGGTCACGGTCAATGTCAAAAAGCCCTTATCTGGAATCTAGGTGTTTCTGCGTGCTGTGCCGGCCCAAAGAGTGCCCGGCTGAAAACGACAACGCAGGCATGTCGGGTGCCACTGTCTGCACCAGCTCAGAAAGTTTTGAGCAGATATCTCCTTCCATTCGGCCGGAATTGCAAGAAGTTTGTGCATCTTCTATGTTCGTCGCGGTCAATGGCAAAAGGCGCTTATCTTCAATCTAGGTGTTTCTGCGTGCTGCTCCGGCCCAAAGAGTGCCCGGCGGAAAACGACAACGCAGGCATGTCGAGTTCCACTGTCTACACCTGCACAGAATGTTTTGAGCAGATATTTCCTTCTATTCCGCCGGAATTGCAAGAAGTTTGTGCATCTTCTATGTTCGTCGCGGTCAATGGCAAAAGGCGCTTATCTTCAATATAGGTGTTTCTGCGTGCTGCGCCGGCCCAAAGAGTGCCCGGCGGAAAACGACAACGCAGGCATGTCAGGTGCCACTGTCTGCACCTGCACAGAAAGTTGTGAGCAGATATCTCCTTCCATTCGGCCGGAATTGCAAGACGTTTGTGCATCTTCAATATTGGTCACGGTCAATGTCAAAAAGCCCTTATCTGGAATCTAGGTGTTTCTGCGTGCTGCTCCGGCCCAAAGAGTGCCCGGCGGAAATCGACAACGCAGGCATGTCGAGTGCCACTGTCTACACTTGCACAGAAAGTTTTGAGCAGATATCTCCTTCTATTCGGCCGGAATTGCAAGAAGTTTGTGCATCTTCTATGTTCGTCGCGGTCAATGGCAAAAGGCGCTTATCTTCAATCTAGGTGTTTCTGCGTGCTGCGCCGGCCCAAAGAGTGCCCGGCGGAAAACGACAACGCAGGCATGTCGGGTGCCACTGTCTGCACCTGCACAGAAAGTTGTGAGCAGATATCTCCTTCCGTTCGGCCGGAATTGAAATAAGTTTGTGCATCTTCAATGTTGGTCGCGGTCAATGACAAAAAGGCGCTTATCTTCAATCTAGGTGTTTCTGCGTGCTGCTTCGGCCCAAAGAGTGCCCGGCTGAAAACGACAACGCAGGCATGTCGGGTGCCACTGTCTGCACCTGCACAGAAAGTTTTGAGCAGATATCTTCTTTCATTCGGCCGGAATTGCAAGACGTTTGTGCATCTTCAATATTGGTCACGGTCAATGTCAAAAAGCCCTTATCTGCAATCTAGGTGTTTCTGCGTGCTGCGCCGGCCCAAAGAGTGCCCGGCGGAAAACGACAACGCAGGCATGTCGGGTGCCACTGTCTGCACCTGCACAGAAAGTTGTGAGCAGATATCTCCTTCCATTCGGCCGGAATTGCAAGACGTTTGTGCATCTTCAATATTGGTCACGGTCAATGTCAAAAAGCCCTTATCTGCAATCTAGGTATTTCGGCGTGCTGCGCCGGCCCAAAGAGTGCCCGGCTGAAAACGACAACGCAGGCATGTCGGGTGCCACTGTCTGCACCAGCTCAGAAAGTTTTGAGCAGATATCTCCTTCCATTCGGCCGGAAATGCAAGAAGTTTGTGCATCTTCTATGTTCGTCGCGGTCAATGGCAAAAGGCGCTTATCTTCAATCTAGGTGTTTCTGCGTGCTGCTCCGGCCCAAAGAGTGCCCGGCGGAAAACGACAACGCAGGCATGTCGGGTGCCACTGTCTGCACCTGCACAGAAAGTTGTGAGCAGATATCTCCTTCCGTTCGTCCGGAATTGAAATAAGTTTGTGCATCTTCAATGTTGGTCGCGGTCAATGACAAAAAGGCGCTTATCTTCAATCTAGGTGTTTTAGCGTGCTGCTCCGGCCCAAAGAGTGCCCGGCGGAAAACGACAACGCAGGCATGTCGCGTGCCACTGTCTGCACCTGCACAGAAAGTTGTGAGCAGATATCTCCTTCCATTCGGCCGGAATTGCAAGACGTTTGTGCATCTTCAATATTGGTCACGGTCAATGTCAAAAAGCCCTTATCTGCAATCTAGGTGTTTCGGCGTGCTGCGCCGGCCCAAAGAGTGCCCGGCTGAAAACGACAACGCAGGCATGTCGGGTGCCACTGTCTGCACCAGCTCAGAAAGTTTTGAGCAGATATCTCCTTCCATTCGGCCGGAATTGCAAGAAGTTTGTGCATCTTCTATGTTCGTCGCGGTCAATGGCAAAAGGCGCTTATCTTCAATCTAGGTGTTTCTGCGTGCTGCTCCGGCCCAAAGAGTGCCCGGCGGAAAACGACAACGCAGGCATGTCGGGTGTCACTGTCTGCACCAGCTCAGAAAGTTTTGAGCAGATATCTCCTTTCATTCGGCCGGAATTGCAAGACGTTTGTGCATCTTCCATATTGGTCACGGTCAATGTCAAAAAGCCCTTATCTGCAATCTAGGTGTTTCTGCGTGCTGCGCCGGCCCAAAGAGTGCCCGGCTGAAAACGACAACGCAGGCATGTCGGGTGTCACTGTCTGCACCAGCTCAGAAAGTTTTGAGCAGATATCTCCTTCTATTCCGCCGGAATTGCAAGAAGTTTGTGCATCTTCTATGTTCGTCGCGGTCAATGGCAAAAGGCGCTTATCTTCAATCTAGGTGTTTCTGCGTGCTGCGCCGGCCCAAAGAGTGCCCGGCGGAAAACGACAACGCAGGCATGTCGGGTGTCACTGTCTGCACCTGCACAGAAAATTGTGAGCAGATATCTCCTTCCGTTCGGCCGGAATTGAAAGAAGTTTGTGCATCTTCAATGTTGGTCGCGGTCAATGACAAAAAGACGCTTATCTTCAATCTAGGTGTTTCTGCGTGCTGCTCCGGCCCAAAGAGTGCCCGGCTGAAAACGACAACGCAGGCATGTCGGGTGCCACTGTCTGCACCTGCACAGAAAGTTTTGAGCAGATATCTCCTTCCATTCGGCCGGAATTGCAAGAAGTTTGTGCATCTTCTATGTTCGTCGCGGTCAATGGCAAAAGGCGCTTATCTTCAATCTAGGTGTTTCTGCGTGCTGCTCCGGCCCAAAGAGTGCTCGGCGGAAAACGACAACGCAGGCATGTTGGGTGCCACTGTCTACACCTGCACAGAAAGTTTTGAGCAGATATCTCCTTCCATTCGGCCGGAATTGCAAGAAGTTTGTGCATCTTCTATGTTCGTCGCGGTCAATGGCAAAAGGCGCTTATCTTCAATGTAGGTGTTTCTGCGTGCTGCGCCGGCCCAAAGAGTGCCCGGCGGAAAACGACAACGCAGGCATGTCGGGTGCCACTGTCTGCACCTGCACAGAAAGTTGTGAGCAGATATCTCCTTCCATTCGGCCGGAATTGCAAGACGTTTGTGCATCTTCCATTTTGGTTACAGTCAATGTCAAAAAGCCCTTATCTGCAATCTAGGTGTTTCTGCGTGCTGCGCCGGCCCAAAGAGTGCCCGGCTGAAAACGACAACGCAGGCATGTCGGGTGCCACTGTCTGCACCAGCTCAGAAAGTTTTGAGCAGATATCTCCTTCCATTCGGCCGGAATTGCAAGAAGTTTGTACATCTTCTATGTTCGTTGCGGTCAATGGCAAAAGGCGCTTATCTTCAATCTAGGTGTTTTTGCGTACTGCTCCGGCCCAAAGAGTGCCCGGCGGAAAACGACAACGCAGGCATGTCGAGTGCCACTGTCTACACCTGCACAGAAAGTTTTGAGCAGATATCTCCTTCTATTCGGCCGGAATTGCAAGAAGTTTGTGCATCTTCTATGTTCGTCGCGGTCAATGGCAAAAGGCGCTTATCTTCAATCTAGGTGTTTCTGCGTGCTGCGCCGGCCCAAAGAGTGCCCGGCTGAAAACAACAACGCAGGCATGTCGGGTGCCACTGTCTGCACCAGCTCAGAAAGTTTTGAGCAGATATCTCCTTCCATTCGGCCGGAATTGCAAGAAGTTTGTGCATCTTCTATGTTCGTCGCGGTCAATGGCAAAAGGCGCTTATCTTCAATGTAGGTGTTTCTGCGTGCTGCGCCGGCCCAAAGAGTGCCCGGCGGAAAACGACAACGCAGGCATGTCGGGTGCCACTGTCTGCACCTGCACAGAAAGTTGTGAGCAGATATCTCCTTCCATTCGGCCGGAATTGCAAGACGTTTGTGCATCTTCCATATTGGTCACAGTCAATGTCAAAAAGCCCTTATCTGCAATCTAGGTGTTTCTGCGTGCTGCGCCGGCCCAAAGAGTGCCCGGCTGAAAACGACAACGCAGGCATGTCGGGTGCCACTGTCTGCACCAGCTCAGAAAGTTTTGAGCAGATATCTCCTTCCATTCGGCCGGAATTGCAAGAAGTTTGTACATCTTCTATGTTCGTTGCGGTCAATGGCAAAAGGCGCTTATCTTCAATCTAGGTGTTTCTGCGTGCTGCGCCGGCCCAAAGAGTGCCCGGCGAAAAACGACAACGCAGGCATGTCGGGTGCCACTGTCTACAACTGCACAGAAAATTGTGAGCAGATATCTCCTTCCGTTCGGCCGGAATTGAAAGAAGTTTGTGCATCTTCAATGTTGGTCGCGGTCAATGACAAAAAGACGCTTATCTTCAATCTAGGTGTTTCTGCGTGCTGCTCCGGCCCAAAGAGTGCCCGGCTGAAAACGACAACGCAGGCATGTCGGGTGCCACTGTCTGCACCTGCACAGAAAGTTTTGAGCAGATATCTCCTTCCATTCGGCCGGAATTGCAAGAAGTTTGTGCATCTTCTATGTTCGTCGCGGTCAATGGCAAAAGGCGCTTATCTTCAATCTAGGTGTTTCTGCGTGCTGCTCCGGCTCAAAGAGTGCACGGCGGAAAACGACAACGCAGGCATGTCGAGTTCCACTGTCTACACCTGCACAGAAAGTGTTTAGCAGATATCTCCTTCTATTCCGCCGGAATTGCAAGAAGTTTGTGCATCTTCTATGTTCGTCGCGGTCAATGGCAAAAGGCGCTTATCTTCAATATAGGTGTTTCTGCGTGCTGCGCCGGCCCAAAGAGTGCCCGGCGGAAAACGACAACGCAGGCATGTCGGGTGCCACTGTCTGCACCTGCACAGAAAGTTGTGAGCAGATATCTCCTTCCATTCGGCCGGAATTGCAAGACGTTTGTGCATCTTCAATATTGGTCACGGTCAATGTCAAAAAGCCCTTATCTGGAATCTAGGTGTTTCTGCGTGCTGCGCCGGCCCAAAGAGTGCCCGGCTGAAAACGACAACGCAGGCATGTCGGGTGCCACTGTCTGCACCAGCTCAGAAAGTTTTGAGCAGATATCTCCTTCCATTCGGCCGGAATTGCAAGAAGTTTGTGCATCTTCTATGTTCGTCGCGGTCAATGGCAAAAGGCGCTTATCTTCAATCTAGGTGTTTCTGCGTGCTGCTCCGGCCCAAAGAGTGCCCGGCGGAAAACGACAATGCAGGCATGTCGAGTTCCACTGTCTACACCTGCACAGAAAGGTTTGAGCAGATATTTCCTTCTATTCCGCCGGAATTGCAAGAAGTTTGTGCATCTTCTATGTTCGTCGCGGTCAATGGCAAAAGTCGCTTATCTTCAATATAGGTGTTTCTGCGTGCTGCGCCGGCCCAAAGAGTGCCCGGCGGAAAACGACAACGCAGGCATGTCAGGTGCCACTGTCTGCACCTGCACAGAAAGATGTGAGCAGATATCTCCTTCCATTCGGCCGGAATTGCAAGACGTTTGTGCATCTTCAATATTGGTCACGGTCAATGTCAAAAAGCCCTTATCTGGAATCTAGGTGTTTCTGCGTGCTGCTCCGGCCCAAAGAGTGCCCGGCGGAAAACGACAACGCAGGCAAGTCGAGTGCCACTGTCTACACTTGCACAGAAAGTTTTGAGCAGATATCTCCTTCTATTCGGCCGGAATTGCAAGAAGTTTGTGCATCTTCTATGTTCGTCGCGGTCAATGGCAAAAGGCGCTTATCTTCAATCTAGGTGTTTCTGCGTGCTGCGCCGGCCCAAAGAGTGCCCGGCGGAAAACGACAACGCAGTCATGTCGGGTGCCACTGTCTGCACCAGCACAGAAGGTTGTGAGCAGATATCTCCTTCCGTTCGGCCGGAATTGAAATAAGTTTGTGCATCTTCAATGTTGGTCGCGGTCAATGACAAAAAGGCGCTTATCTTCAATCTAGGTGTTTCTGCGTGCTGCTTCGGCCCAAAGAGTGCCCGGCTGAAAACGACAACGCAGGCATGTCGGGTGCCACTGTCTGCACCTGCACAGAAAGTTTTGAGCAGATATCTTCTTTCATTCGGCCGGAATTGCAAGACGTTTGTGCATCTTCAATATTGGTCACGGTCAATGTCAAAAAGCCCTTATCTGCAATCTAGGTGTTTCTGCGTGCTGCGCCGGCCCAAAGAGTGCCCGGCGGAAAACGACAACGCAGGCATGTCGGGTGCCACTGTCTGCACCAGCTCAGAAAGTTTTGAGCAGATATCTCCTTCCATTCGGCCG
Source organism: Hyla sarda (assembly GCF_029499605.1). NCBI lineage: Eukaryota > Metazoa > Chordata > Amphibia > Anura > Hylidae > Hyla > Hyla sarda. Next base: position 277,528 of record NW_026609662.1, on the reverse strand, counting down.
GAATTGCAAGAAGTTTGTGCATCTTCTATGTTCGTCGCGGTCAATGGCAAAAGGCGCTTATCTTCAATCTAGGTGTTTCTGCGTGCTGCTCCGGCCCAAAGAGTGCCCGGCGGAAAACGACAACGCAGGCATGTCGGGTGCCACTGTCTACACCTGCACAGAAAGTTTTGAGCAGATATCTCCTTCTATTCGGCCGGAATTGCAAGAAGTTTGTGCATCTTCTATGTTCGTCGCGGTCAATGGCAAAAGGCGCTTATCTTCAATCTAGGTGTTTCTGCGTGCTGCGCCGGCCCAAAGAGTGCCCGGCGGAAAACGACAACGCAGGCATGTCGGGTGCCACTGTCTGCACCTGCACAGAAAGTTGTGAGCAGATATCTCCTTCCGTTCGTCCGGAATTTAAATAAGTTTGTGCATCTTCAATGTTGGTCGCGGTCAATGACAAAAAGGCGCTTATCTTCAATCTAGGTGTTTCAGCGTGCTGCTCCGGCCCAAAGAGTGCCCGGCTGAAAACGACAACGCAGGCATGTCGGGTGCCACTGTCTGCACCTGCACAGAAAGTTTTGAGCAGATATCTCCTTCCATTCGGCCGGAATTGCAAGAAGTTTGTGCATCTTCTATGTTCGTCGCGGTCAATGGCAAAAGGCGCTTATCTTCAATGTAGGTGTTTCTGCGTGCTGCGCCGGCCCAAAGAGTGCCCGGCGGAAAACGACAACGCAGGCATGTCGGGTGCCACTGTCTGCACCTGCACAGAAAGTTGTGAGCAGATATCTCCTTCCATTCGGCCGGAATTGCAAGACGTTTGTGCATCTTCAATATTGGTCACGGTCAATGTCAAAAAGCCCTTATCTGCAATCTAGGTGTTTCGGCGTGCTGCGCCGGCCCAAAGAGTGCCCGGCTGAAAACGACAACGCAGGCATGTCGGGTGCCACTGTCTGCAACAGCTCAGAAAGTTTTGAGCAGATATCTCCTTCCATTCGGCCGGAATTGCAAGAAGTTTGTGCATCTTCTATGTTCGTCGCGGTCAATGGCAAAAGGCGCTTATCTTCAATCTAGGTGTTTCTGCGTGCTGCTCCGGCCCAAAGAGTGCCCGGCGGAAAACGACAACGCAGGCATGTCGAGTGCCACTGTCTACACTTGCACAGAAAGATTTGAGCAGATATCTCCTTCTATTCGCCCGGAATTGCAAGAAGTTTGTGCATCTTCTATGTTCGTCGCGGTCAATGGCAAAAGGCGCTTATCTTCAATCTAGGTGTTTCTGCGTGCTGCGCCGGCCCAAAGAGTGCCCGGCGGAAAACGACAACGCAGGCATGTCGGGTGCCACTGTCTGCACCTGCACAGAAAGTTGTGAGAAGATATCTCCTTCCGTTCGGCCGGAATTGAAATAAGTTTGTGCATCTTCAATGTTGGTCGCGGTCAATGACAAAAAGGCGCTTATCTTCAATCTAGGTGTTTCTGCGTGCTGCTCCGGCCCAAAGAGTGCCCGGCTGAAAACGACAACGCAGGCATGTCGGGTGCCACTGTCTGCACCTGCACAGGAAGTTTTGAGCAGATATCTTCTTTCATTCGGCCGGAATTGCAAGACGTTTGTGCATCTTCCATATTGGTCACGGTCAATGTCAAAAAGCCCTTATCTGCAATCTAGGTGTTTCTGCGTGCTGCGCCGGCCCAAAGAGTGCACGGCTGAAAACGACAACGCAGGCATGTCGGGTGTCACTGTCTGCACCAGCTCAGAAAGTTTTGAGCAGATATCTCCTTTCATTCGGCCGGAATTGCAAGACGTTTGTGCATCTTCCATATTGGTCACGGTCAATGTCAAAAAGCCCTTATCTGCAATCTAGGTGTTTCTGCGTGCTGCGCCGGCCCAAAGAGTGCCCGGCTGAAAACGACAACGCAGGCATGTCGGGTGTCACTGTCTGCACCAGCTCAGAAAGTTTTGAGCAGATATCTCCTTCTATTCCGCCGGAATTGCAAGAAGTTTGTGCATCTTCTATGTTCGTCGCGGTCAATGGCAAAAGGCGCTTATCTTCAATCTAGGTGTTTCTGCGTGCTGCGCCGGCCCAAAGAGTGCCCGGCGAAAAACGATAACGCAGGCATGTCGGGTGCCACTGTCTACAACTGCACAGAAAATTGTGAGCAGATATCTCCTTCCGTTCGGCCGGAATTGAAAGAAGTTTGTGCATCTTCAATGTTGGTCGCGGTCAATGACAAAAAGACGCTTATCTTCAATCTAGGTGTTTCTGCGTGCTGCTCCGGCCCAAAGAGTGCCCGGCTGAAAACGACAACGCAGGCATGTCGGGTGCCACTGTCTGCACCTGCACAGAAAGTTTTGAGCAGATATCTCCTTCCATTCGGCCGGAATTGCAAGAAGTTTGTGCATCTTCTATGTTCGTCGCGGTCAATGGCAAAAGGCGCTTATCTTCAATCTAGGTGTTTCTGCGTGCTGCTCCGGCTCAAAGAGTGCCCGGCGGAAAACGACAACGCAGGCATGTCGAGTTCCACTGTCTACACCTGCACAGAAAGTTTTTAGCAGATATCTCCTTCTATTCCGCCGGAATTGCAAGAAGTTTGTGCATCTTCTATGTTCGTCGCGGTCAATGGCAAAAGGCGCTTATCTTCAATGTAGGTGTTTCTGCGTGCTGCGCCGGCCCAAAGAGTGCCCGGCGGAAAACGACAACGCAGGCATGTCGGGTGCCACTGTCTGCACCTGCACAGAAAGTTGTGAGCAGATATCTCCTTCCATTCGGCCGGAATTGCAAGACGTTTGTGCATCTTCCATATTGGTTACAGTCAATGTCAAAAAGCCCTTATCTGCAATCTAGGTGTTTCTGCGTGCTGCGCCGGCCCAAAGAGTGCCCGGCTGAAAACGACAAAGCAGGCATGTCGGGTGCCACTGTCTGCACCAGCTCAGAAAGTTTTGAGCAGATATCTCCTTCCATTCGGCCGGAATTGCAAGAAGTTTGTACATCTTCTATGTTCGTTGCGGTCAATGGCAAAAGGCGCTTATCTTCAATCTAGGTGTTTTTGCGTACTGCTCCGGCCCAAAGAGTGCCCGGCGGAAAACGACAACGCAGGCATGTCGAGTGCCACTGTCTACACCTGCACAGAAAGTTTTGAGCAGATATCTCCTTCTATTCGGCCGGAATTGCAAGAAGTTTGTGCATCTTCTATGTTCGTCGCGGTCAATGGCAAAAGGCGCTTATCTTCAATCTAGGTGTTTCTGCGTGCTGCGCCGGCCCAAAGAGTGCCCGGCTGAAAACAACAACGCAGGCATGTCGGGTGCCACTGTCTGCACCAGCTCAGAAAGTTTTGAGCAGATATCTCCTTCCATTCGGCCGGAATTGCAAGAAGTTTGTGCATCTTCTATGTTCGTCGCGGTCAATGGCAAAAGGCGCTTATCTTCAATGTAGGTGTTTCTGCGTGCTGCGCCGGCCCAAAGAGTGCCCGGCGGAAAACGACAACGCAGGCATGTCGGGTGCCACTGTCTGCACCTGCACAGAAAGTTGTGAGCAGATATCTCCTTCCATTCGGCCGGAATTGCAAGACGTTTGTGCATCTTCCATATTGGTCACAGTCAATGTCAAAAAGCCCTTATCTGCAATCTAGGTGTTTCTGCGTGCTGCGCCGGCCCAAAGAGTGCCCGGCTGAAAACGACAACGCAGGCATGTCGGGTGCCACTGTCTGCACCAGCTCAGAAAGTTTTGAGCAGATATCTCCTTCCATTCGGCCGGAATTGCAAGAAGTTTGTACATCTTCTATGTTCGTTGCGGTCAATGGCAAAAGGCGCTTATCTTCAATCTAGGTGTTTCTGCGTGCTGCGCCGGCCCAAAGAGTGCCCGGCGAAAAACGACAACGCAGGCATGTCGGGTGCCACTGTCTACAACTGCACAGAAAATTGTGAGCAGATATCTCCTTCCGTTCGGCCGGAATTGAAAGAAGTTTGTGCATCTTCAATGTTGGTCGCGGTCAATGACAAAAAGACGCTTATCTTCAATCTAGGTGTTTCTGCGTGCTGCTCCGGCCCAAAGAGTGCCCGGCTGAAAACGACAACGCAGGCATGTCGGGTGCCACTGTCTGCACCTGCACAGAAAGTTTTGAGCAGATATCTCCTTCCATTCGGCCGGAATTGCAAGAAGTTTGTGCATCTTCTATGTTCGTCGCGGTCAATGGCAAAAGGCGCTTATCTTCAATCTAGGTGTTTCTGCGTGCTGCGCCGGCCCAAAGAGTGCCCGGCTGAAAACAACAACGCAGGCATGTCGGGTGCCACTGTCTGCACCAGCTCAGAAAGTTTTGAGCAGATATCTCCTTCCATTCGGCCGGAATTGCAAGAAGTTTGTGCATCTTCTATGTTCGTCGCGGTCAATGGCAAAAGGCGCTTATCTTCAATGTAGGTGTTTCTGCGTGCTGCGCCGGCCCAAAGAGTGCCCGGCGGAAAACGACAACGCAGGCATGTCGGGTGCCACTGTCTGCACCTGCACAGAAAGTTGTGAGCAGATATCTCCTTCCATTCGGCCGGAATTGCAAGACGTTTGTGCATCTTCCATATTCGTCACAGTCAATGTCAAAAAGCCCTTATCTGCAATCTAGGTGTTTCTGCGTGCTGCGCCGGCCCAAAGAGTGCCCGGCTGAAAACGACAACGCATGCATGTCGGGTGCCACTGTCTGCACCAGCTCAGAAAGTTTTGAGCAGATATCTCCTTCCATTCGGCCGGAATTGCAAGAAGTTTGTACATCTTCTATGTTCGTTGCGGTCAATGGCAAAAGGCGCTTATCTTCAATCTAGGTGTTTCTGCGTGCTGCGCCGGCCCAAAGAGTGCCCGGCGAAAAACGACAACGCAGGCATGTCGGGTGCCACTGTCTACAACTGCACAGAAAATTGTGAGCAGATATCTCCTTCCGTTCGGCCGGAATTGAAAGAAGTTTGTGCATCTTCAATGTTGGTCGCGGTCAATGACAAAAAGACGCTTATCTTCAATCTAGGTGTTTCTGCGTGCTGCTCCGGCCCAAAGAGTGCCCGGCTGAAAACGACAACGCAGGCATGTCGGGTGCCACTGTCTGCACCTGCACAGAAAGTTTTGAGCAGATATCTCCTTCCATTCGGCCGGAATTGCAAGAAGTTTGTGCATCTTCTATGTTCGTCGCGGTCAATGGCAAAAGGCGCTTATCTTCAATCTAGGTGTTTCTGCGTGCTGCTCTGGCCCAAAGAGTGCCCGGCGGAAAACGACAACGCAGGCATGTCGAGTTCCACTGTCTACACCTGCACAGAAAGTTTTGAGCAGATATCTCCTTCTATTCCGCCGGAATTGCAAGAAGTTTGTGCATCTTCTATGTTCGTCGCGGTCAATGGCAAAAGGCGCTTATCTTCAATCTAGGTGTTTCTGCGTGCTGCGCCGGCCCAAAGAGTGCCCGGCGAAAAACGACAATGCAGGCATGTCGCGTGCCACTGTCTACAACTGCACAGAAAATTGTGAGCAGATATCTCCTTCCGTTCGGCCGGAATTGAAAGAAGTTTGTGCATCTTCAATGTTGGTCGCGGTCAATGACAAAAAGACGCTTATCTTCAATCTAGGTGTTTCTGCGTGCTGCTCCGGCCCAAAGAGTGCCCGGCTGAAAACGACAACGCAGGCATGTCGGGTGCCACTGTCTGCACCTGCACAGAAAGTTTTGAGCAGATATCTCCTTCCATTCGGCCGGAATTGCAAGAAGTTTGTGCATCTTCTATGTTCGTCGCGGTCAATGGCAAAAGGCGCTTATCTTCAATCTAGGTGTTTCTGCGTGCTGCTCCGGCCCAAAGAGTGCCCGGCGGAAAACGACAACGCAGGCATGTCGAGTTCCACTGTCTACACCTGCACAGAAAGTTTTGAGCAGATATCTCCTTCTATTCCGCCGGAATTGCAAGAAGTTTGTGCATCTTCTATGTTCGTCGCGGTCAATGGCAAAAGGCGCTTATCTTCAATATAGGTGTTTCTGCGTGCTGCGCCGGCCCAAAGAGTGCCCGGCGGAAAACGACAACGCAGGCATGTCGGGTGCCACTGTCTGCACCTGCACAGAAAGTTGTGAGCAGATATCTCCTTCCATTCGGCCGGAATTGCAAGACGTTTGTGCATCTTCAATATTGGTCACGGTCAATGTCAAAAAGCCCTTATCTGGAATCTAGGTGTTTCTGCGTGCTGCGCCGGCCCAAAGAGTGCCCGGCTGAAAACGACAACGCAGGCATGTCGGGTGCCACTGTCTGCACCAGCTCAGAAAGTTTTGAGCAGATATCTCCTTCCATTCGGCCGGAATTGCAAGAAGTTTGTGCATCTTCTATGTTCGTCGCGGTCAATGGCAAAAGACGCTTATCTTCAATCTAGGTGTTTCTGCGTGCTGCTCCGGCCCAAAGAGTGCCCGGCTGAAAACGACAACGCAGGCATGTCGGGTGCCACTGTCTGCACCTGCACAGAAAGTTGTGAGCAGATATCTCCTTCCATTCGGCCGGAATTGCAAGACGTTTGTGCATCTTCCATATTGGTCACAGTCAATGTCAAAAAGCCCTTATCTGCAATCTAGGTGTTTCTGCGTGCTGCGCCGGCCCAAAGAGTGCCCGGCTGAAAACGACAACGCAGGCATGTCGGGTGCCACTGTCTACACCAGCTCAGAAAGTTTTGAGCAGATATCTCCTTCCATTCGGCCGGAATTGCAAGATGTTTGTGCATCTTCTATGTTCGTCGCGGTCAATGGCAAAAGGCGCTTATCTTCAATCTAGGTGTTTCTGCGTGCTGCTCCGGCCCAAAGAGTGCTCGGCGGAAAACGACAACGCAGGCATGTCGGGTGCCACTGTCTACACCTGCACAGAAAGTTTTGAGCAGATATCTCCTTCCATTCGGCCGGAATTGCAAGAAGTTTGTGCATCTTCTATGTTCGTCGCGGTCAATGGCAAAAGGCGCTTATCTTCAATCTAGGTGTTTCTGCGTGCTGCGCCGGCCCAAAGAGTGCCCGGCGAAAAACGACAACGCAGGCATGTCGGGTGCCACTGTCTACAACTGCACAGAAAATTGTGAGCAGATATCTCCTTCCGTTCGGCCGGAATTGAAAGAAGTTTGTGCATCTTCAATGTTGGTCGCGGTCAATGACAAAAAGACGCTTATCTTCAATCTAGGTGTTTCTGCGTGCTGCTCCGGCCCAAAGAGTGCCCGGCTGAAAACGACAACGCAGGCATGTCGGGTGCCACTGTCTGCACCTGCACAGAAAGTTTTGAGCAGATATCTCCTTCCATTCGGCCGGAATTGCAAGAAGTTTGTGCATCTTCTATGTTCGTCGCGGTCAATGGCAAAAGGCGCTTATCTTCAATCTAGGTGTTTCTGCGTGCTGCTCCGGCTCAAAGAGTGCCCGGCGGAAAACGACAACGCAGGCATGTCGAGTTCCACTGTCTACACCTGCACAGAAAGTTTTGAGCAGATATCTCCTTCTATTCCGCCGGAATTGCAAGAAGTTTGTGCATCTTCTATGTTCGTCGCGGTCAATGGCAAAAGGCGCTTATCTTCAATATAGGTGTTTCTGCGTGCTGCGCCGGCCCAAAGAGTGCCCGGCGGAAAACGACAACGCAGGCATGTCGGGTGCCACTGTCTGCACCTGCACAGAAAGTTGTGAGCAGATATCTCCTTCCATTCGGCCGGAATTGCAAGACGTTTGTGCATCTTCAATATTGGTCACGGTCAATGTCAAAAAGCCCTTATCTGGAATCTAGGTGTTTCTGCGTGCTGCGCCGGCCCAAAGAGTGCCCGGCTGAAAACGACAACGCAGGCATGTCGGGTGCCACTGTCTGCACCAGCTCAGAAAGTTTTGAGCAGATATCTCCTTCCATTCGGCCGGAATTGCAAGAAGTTTGTGCATCTTCTATGTTCGTCGCGGTCAATGGCAAAAGGCGCTTATCTTCAATCTAGGTGTTTCTGCGTGCTGCTCCGGCCCAAAGAGTGCCCGGCGGAAAACGACAACGCAGGCATGTCGAGTTCCACTGTCTACACCTGCACAGAATGTTTTGAGCAGATATTTCCTTCTATTCCGCCGGAATTGCAAGAAGTTTGTGCATGTTCTATGTTCGTCGCGGTCAATGGCAAAAGGCGCTTATCTTCAATATAGGTGTTTCTGCGTGCTGCGCCGGCCCAAAGAGTGCCCGGCGGAAAACGACAACGCAGGCATGTCAGGTGCCACTGTCTGCACCTGCACAGAAAGTTGTGAGCAGATATCTCCTTCCATTCGGCCGGAATTGCAAGACGTTTGTGCATCTTCAATATTGGTCACGGTCAATGTCAAAAAGCCCTTATCTGGAATCTAGGTGTTTCTGCGTGCTGCTCCGGCCCAAAGAGTGCCCGGCGGAAAACGACAACGCAGGCATGTCGAGTGCCACTGTCTACACTTGCACAGAAAGTTTTGAGCAGATATCTCCTTCTATTCGGCCGGAATTGCAAGAAGTTTGTGCATCTTCTATGTTCGTCGCGGTCAATGGCAAAAGGCGCTTATCTTCAATCTAGGTGTTTCTGCGTGCTGCGCCGGCCCAAAGAGTGCCCGGCGGAAAACGACAACGCAGGCATGTCGGGTGCCACTGTCTGCACCTGCACAGAAAGTTGTGAGCAGATATCTCCTTCCGTTCGGCCGGAATTGAAATAAGTTTGTGCATCTTCAATGTTGGTCGCGGTCAATGACAAAAAGGCGCTTATCTTCAATCTAGGTGTTTCTGCGTGCTGCTTCGGCCCAAAGAGTGCCCGGCTGAAAACGACAACGCAGGCATGTCGGGTGCCACTGTCTGCACCTGCACAGAAAGTTTTGAGCAGATATCTTCTTTCATTCGGCCGGAATTGCAAGACGTTTGTGCATCTTCAATATTGGTCACGGTCAATGTCAAAAAGCCCTTATCTGCAATCTAGGTGTTTCTGCGTGCTGCGCCGGCCCAAAGAGTGCCCGGCGGAAAACGACAACGCAGGCATGTCGGGTGCCACTGTCTGCACCTGCACAGAAAGTTGTGAGCAGATATCTCCTTCCATTCGGCCGGAATTGCAAGACGTTTGTGCATCTTCAAAATTGGTCACGGTCAATGTCAAAAAGCCCTTATCTGCAATCTAGGTATTTCGGCGTGCTGCGCCGGCCCAAAGAGTGCCCGGCTGAAAACGACAACGCAGGCATGTCGGGTGCCACTGTCTGCACCAGCTCAGAAAGTTTTGAGCAGATATCTCCTTCCATTCGGCCGGAATTGCAAGAAGTTTGTGCATCTTCTATGTTCGTCGCGGTCAATGGCAAAAGGCGCTTATCTTCAATCTAGGTGTTTCTGCGTGCTGCTCCGGCCCAAAGAGTGCCCGGCGGAAAACGACAACGCAGGCATGTCGAGTGCCACTGTCTACACCTGCACAGAAAGTTTTGAGCAGATATCTCCTTCTATTCGGCCGGAATTGCAAGAAGTTTGTGCATCTTCTATGTTCGTCGCGGTCAATGGCAAAAGGCGCTTATCTTCAATCTAGGTGTTTCTGCGTGCTGCGCCGGCCCAAAGAGTGCCCGGCGGAAAACGACAACGCAGGCATGTCGGGTGCCACTGTCTGCACCTGCACAGAAAGTTGTGAGCAGATATCTCCTTCCATTCGGCCGGAATTGCAAGACGTTTGTGCATCTTCAATATTGGTCACGGTCAATGTCAAAAAGCCCTTATCTGGAATCTAGGTGTTTCTGCGTGCTGTGCCGGCCCAAAGAGTGCCCGGCTGAAAACGACAACGCAGGCATGTCGGGTGCCACTGTCTGCACCAGCTCAGAAAGTTTTGAGCAGATATCTCCTTCCATTCGGCCGGAATTGCAAGAAGTTTGTGCATCTTCTATGTTCGTCGCGGTCAATGGCAAAAGGCGCTTATCTTCAATCTAGGTGTTTCTGCGTGCTGCTCCGGCCCAAAGAGTGCCCGGCGGAAAACGACAACGCAGGCATGTCGGGTGCCACTGTCTGCACCTGCACAGAAAGTTGTGAGCAGATATCTCCTTCCGTTCGTCCGGAATTGAAATAAGTTTGTGCATCTTCAATGTTGGTCGCGGTCAATGACAAAAAGGCGCTTATCTTCAATCTAGGTGTTTTAGCGTGCTGCTCCGGCCCAAAGAGTGCCCGGCGGAAAACGACAACGCAGGCATGTCGCGTGCCACTGTCTGCACCTGCACAGAAAGTTGTGAGCAGATATCTCCTTCCATTCGGCCGGAATTGCAAGACGTTTGTGCATCTTCAATATTGGTCACGGTCAATGTCAAAAAGCCCTTATCTGCAATCTAGGTGTTTCGGCGTGCTGCGCCGGCCCAAAGAGTGCCCGGCTGAAAACGACAACGCAGGCATGTCGGGTGCCACTGTCTGCACCAGCTCAGAAAGTTTTGAGCAGATATCTCCTTCCATTCGGCCGGAATTGCAAGAAGTTTGTGCATCTTCTATGTTCGTCGCGGTCAATGGCAAAAGGCGCTTATCTTCAATCTAGGTGTTTCTGCGTGCTGCTCCGGCCCAAAGAGTGCCCGGCGGAAAACGACAACGCAGGCATGTCGAGTGCCACTGTCTACACTTGCACAGAAAGATTTGAGCAGATATCTCCTTCTATTCGGCCGGAATTGCAAGAAGTTTGTGCATCTTCTATGTTCGTCGCGGTCAATGGCAAAAGGCGCTTATCTTCAATCTAGGTGTTTCTGCGTGCTGCGCCGGCCCAAAGAGTGCCCGGCGGAAAACGACAACGCAGGCATGTCGGGTGCCACTGTCTGCACCTGCACAGAAAGTTGTGAGAAGATATCTCCTTCCGTTCGGCCGGAATTGAAATAAGTTTGTGCATCTTCAATGTTGGTCGCGGTCAATAACAAAAAGGCGCTTATCTTCAATCCAGGTGTTTCTGCGTGCTGCTCCGGCCCAAAGAGTGCCCGGCTGAAAACGACAACGCAGGCATGTCGGGTGCCACTGTCTGCACCTGCACAGAAAGTTTTGAGCAGATATCTTCTTTCATTCGGCCGGAATTGCAAGACGTTTGTGCATCTTCCATATTGGTCACGGTCAATGTCAAAAAGCCCTTATCTGCAATCTAGGTGTTTCTGCGTGCTGCGCCGGCCCAAAGAGTGCACGGCTGAAAACGACAACGCAGGCATGTCGGGTGTCACTGTCTGCACCAGCTCAGAAAGTTTTGAGCAGATATCTCCTTTCATTCGGCCGGAATTGCAAGACGTTTGTGCATCTTCCATATTGGTCACGGTCAATGTCAAAAAGCCCTTATCTGCAATCTAGGTGTTTCTGCGTGCTGCGCCGGCCCAAAGAGTGCCCGGCTGAAAACGACAACGCAGGCATGTCGGGTGTCACTGTCTGCACCAGCTCAGAAAGTTTTGAGCAGATATCTCCTTCTATTCCGCCGGAATTGCAAGAAGTTTGTGCATCTTCTATGTTCGTCGCGGTCAATGGCAAAAGGCGCTTATCTTCAATCTAGGTGTTTCTGCGTGCTGCGCCGGCCCAAAGAGTGCCCGGCGGAAAACGACAACGCAGGCATGTCGGGTGCCACTGTCTGCACCTGCACAGAAAATTGTGAGCAGATATCTCCTTCCGTTCGGCCGGAATTGAAAGAAGTTTGTGCATCTTCAATGTTGGTCGAGGTCAATGACAAAAAGACGCTTATCTTCAATCTAGGTGTTTCTGCGTGCTGCTCCGGCCCAAAGAGTGCCCGGCTGAAAACGACAACGCAGGCATGTCGGGTGCCACTGTCTGCACCTGCACAGAAAGTTTTGAGCAGATATCTCCTTCTATTCGGCCGGAATTGCAAGAAGTTTGTGCATCTTCTATGTTCGTCGCGGTCAATGGCAAAAGGCGCTTATCTTCAATCTAGGTGTTTCTGCGTGCTGCGCCGGCCCAAAGAGTGCCCGGCTGAAAACAACAACGCAGGCATGTCGGGTGCCACTGTCTGCACCAGCTCAGAAAGTTTTGAGCAGATATCTCCTTCCATTCGGCCGGAATTGCAAGAAGTTTGTGCATCTTCTATGTTCGTCGCGGTCAATGGCAAAAGGCGCTTATCTTCAATGTAGGTGTTTCTGCGTGCTGCGCCGGCCCAAAGAGTGCCCGGCGGAAAACGACAACGCAGGCATGTCGGGTGCCACTGTCTGCACCTGCACAGAAAGTTGTGAGCAGATATCTCCTTCCATTCGGCCGGAATTGCAAGACGTTTGTGCATCTTCCATATTGGTCACAGTCAATGTCAAAAAGCCCTTATCTGCAATCTAGGTGTTTCTGCGTGCTGCGCCGGCCCAAAGAGTGCCCGGCTGAAAACGACAACGCAGGCATGTCGGGTGCCACTGTCTGCACCAGCTCAGAAAGTTTTGAGCAGATATCTCCTTCCATTCGGCCGGAATTGCAAGAAGTTTGTACATCTTCTATGTTCGTTGCGGTCAATGGCAAAAGGCGCTTATCTTCAATCTAGGTGTTTCTGCGTGCTGCGCCGGCCCAAAGAGTGCCCGGCGAAAAACGACAACGCAGGCATGTCGGGTGCCACTGTCTACAACTGCACAGAAAATTGTGAGCAGATATCTCCTTCCGTTCGGCCGGAATTGAAAGAAGTTTGTGCATCTTCAATGTTGGTCGCGGTCAATGACAAAAAGACGCTTATCTTCAATCTAGGTGTTTCTGCGTGCTGCTCCGGCCCAAAGAGTGCCCGGCTGAAAACGACAACGCAGGCATGTCGGGTGCCACTGTCTGCACCTGCACAGAAAGTTTTGAGCAGATATCTCCTTCCATTCGGCCGGAATTGCAAGAAGTTTGTGCATCTTCTATGTTCGTCGCGGTCAATGGCAAAAGGCGCTTATCTTCAATCTAGGTGTTTCTGCGTGCTGCGCCGGCCCAAAGAGTGCCCGGCTGAAAACAACAACGCAGGCATGTCGGGTGCCACTGTCTGCACCAGCTCAGAAAGTTTTGAGCAGATATCTCCTTCCATTCGGCCGGAATTGCAAGAAGTTTGTGCATCTTCTATGTTCGTCGCGGTCAATGGCAAAAGGCGCTTATCTTCAATGTAGGTGTTTCTGCGTGCTGCGCCGGCCCAAAGAGTGCCCGGCGGAAAACGACAACGCAGGCATGTCGGGTGCCACTGTCTGCACCTGCACAGAAAGTTGTGAGCAGATATCTCCTTCCATTCGGCCGGAATTGCAAGACGTTTGTGCATCTTCCATATTCGTCACAGTCAATGTCAAAAAGCCCTTATCTGCAATCTAGGTGTTTCTGCGTGCTGCGCCGGCCCAAAGAGTGCCCGGCTGAAAACGACAACGCATGCATGTCGGGTGCCACTGTCTGCACCAGCTCAGAAAGTTTTGAGCAGATATCTCCTTCCATTCGGCCGGAATTGCAAGAAGTTTGTACATCTTCTATGTTCGTTGCGGTCAATGGCAAAAGGCGCTTATCTTCAATCTAGGTGTTTCTGCGTGCTGCGCCGGCCCAAAGAGTGCCCGGCGAAAAACGACAACGCAGGCATGTCGGGTGCCACTGTCTACAACTGCACAGAAAATTGTGAGCAGATATCTCCTTCCGTTCGGCCGGAATTGAAAGAAGTTTGTGCATCTTCAATGTTGGTCGCGGTCAATGACAAAAAGACGCTTATCTTCAATCTAGGTGTTTCTGCGTGCTGCTCCGGCCCAAAGAGTGCCCGGCTGAAAACGACAACGCAGGCATGTCGGGTGCCACTGTCTGCACCTGCACAGAAAGTTTTGAGCAGATATCTCCTTCCATTCGGCCGGAATTGCAAGAAGTTTGTGCATCTTCTATGTTCGTCGCGGTCAATGGCAAAAGGCGCTTATCTTCAATCTAGGTGTTTCTGCGTGCTGCTCTGGCCCAAAGAGTGCCCGGCGGAAAACGACAACGCAGGCATGTCGAGTTCCACTGTCTACACCTGCACAGAAAGTTTTGAGCAGATATCTCCTTCTATTCCGCCGGAATTGCAAGAAGTTTGTGCATCTTCTATGTTCGTCGCGGTCAATGGCAAAAGGCGCTTATCTTCAATCTAGGTGTTTCTGCGTGCTGCGCCGGCCCAAAGAGTGCCCGGCGAAAAACGACAATGCAGGCATGTCGCGTGCCACTGTCTACAACTGCACAGAAAATTGTGAGCAGATATCTCCTTCCGTTCGGCCGGAATTGAAAGAAGTTTGTGCATCTTCAATGTTGGTCGCGGTCAATGACAAAAAGACGCTTATCTTCAATCTAGGTGTTTCTGCGTGCTGCTCCGGCCCAAAGAGTGCCCGGCTGAAAACGACAACGCAGGCATGTCGGGTGCCACTGTCTGCACCTGCACAGAAAGTTTTGAGCAGATATCTCCTTCCATTCGGCCGGAATTGCAAGAAGTTTGTGCATCTTCTATGTTCGTCGCGGTCAATGGCAAAAGGCGCTTATCTTCAATCTAGGTGTTTCTGCGTGCTGCTCCGGCCCAAAGAGTGCCCGGCGGAAAACGACAACGCAGGCATGTCGAGTTCCACTGTCTACACCTGCACAGAAAGTTTTGAGCAGATATCTCCTTCTATTCCGCCGGAATTGCAAGAAGTTTGTGCATCTTCTATGTTCGTCGCGGTCAATGGCAAAAGGCGCTTATCTTCAATATAGGTGTTTCTGCGTGCTGCGCCGGCCCAAAGAGTGCCCGGCGGAAAACGACAACGCAGGCATGTCGGGTGCCACTGTCTGCACCTGCACAGAAAGTTGTGAGCAGATATCTCCTTCCATTCGGCCGGAATTGCAAGACGTTTGTGCATCTTCAATATTGGTCACGGTCAATGTCAAAAAGCCCTTATCTGGAATCTAGGTGTTTCTGCGTGCTGCGCCGGCCCAAAGAGTGCCCGGCTGAAAACGACAACGCAGGCATGTCGGGTGCCACTGTCTGCACCAGCTCAGAAAGTTTTGAGCAGATATCTCCTTCCATTCGGCCGGAATTGCAAGAAGTTTGTGCATCTTCTATGTTCGTCGCGGTCAATGGCAAAAGACGCTTATCTTCAATCTAGGTGTTTCTGCGTGCTGCTCCGGCCCAAAGAGTGCCCGGCTGAAAACGACAACGCAGGCATGTCGGGTGCCACTGTCTGCACCTGCACAGAAAGTTGTGAGCAGATATCTCCTTCCATTCGGCCGGAATTGCAAGACGTTTGTGCATCTTCCATATTGGTCACAGTCAATGTCAAAAAGCCCTTATCTGCAATCTAGGTGTTTCTGCGTGCTGCGCCGGCCCAAAGAGTGCCCGGCTGAAAACGACAACGCAGGCATGTCGGGTGCCACTGTCTACACCAGCTCAGAAAGTTTTGAGCAGATATCTCCTTCCATTCGGCCGGAATTGCAAGATGTTTGTGCATCTTCTATGTTCGTCGCGGTCAATGGCAAAAGGCGCTTATCTTCAATCTAGGTGTTTCTGCGTGCTGCTCCGGCCCAAAGAGTGCTCGGCGGAAAACGACAACGCAGGCATGTCGGGTGCCACTGTCTACACCTGCACAGAAAGTTTTGAGCAGATATCTCCTTCCATTCGGCCGGAATTGCAAGAAGTTTGTGCATCTTCTATGTTCGTCGCGGTCAATGGCAAAAGGCGCTTATCTTCAATCTAGGTGTTTCTGCGTGCTGCGCCGGCCCAAAGAGTGCCCGGCGAAAAACGACAACGCAGGCATGTCGGGTGCCACTGTCTACAACTGCACAGAAAATTGTGAGCAGATATCTCCTTCCGTTCGGCCGGAATTGAAAGAAGTTTGTGCATCTTCAATGTTGGTCGCGGTCAATGACAAAAAGACGCTTATCTTCAATCTAGGTGTTTCTGCGTGCTGCTCCGGCCCAAAGAGTGCCCGGCTGAAAACGACAACGCAGGCATGTCGGGTGCCACTGTCTGCACCTGCACAGAAAGTTTTGAGCAGATATCTCCTTCCATTCGGCCGGAATTGCAAGAAGTTTGTGCATCTTCTATGTTCGTCGCGGTCAATGGCAAAAGGCGCTTATCTTCAATCTAGGTGTTTCTGCGTGCTGCTCCGGCTCAAAGAGTGCCCGGCGGAAAACGACAACGCAGGCATGTCGAGTTCCACTGTCTACACCTGCACAGAAAGTTTTGAGCAGATATCTCCTTCTATTCCGCCGGAATTGCAAGAAGTTTGTGCATCTTCTATGTTCGTCGCGGTCAATGGCAAAAGGCGCTTATCTTCAATATAGGTGTTTCTGCGTGCTGCGCCGGCCCAAAGAGTGCCCGGCGGAAAACGACAACGCAGGCATGTCGGGTGCCACTGTCTGCACCTGCACAGAAAGTTGTGAGCAGATATCTCCTTCCATTCGGCCGGAATTGCAAGACGTTTGTGCATCTTCAATATTGGTCACGGTCAATGTCAAAAAGCCCTTATCTGGAATCTAGGTGTTTCTGCGTGCTGCGCCGGCCCAAAGAGTGCCCGGCTGAAAACGACAACGCAGGCATGTCGGGTGCCACTGTCTGCACCAGCTCAGAAAGTTTTGAGCAGATATCTCCTTCCATTCGGCCGGAATTGCAAGAAGTTTGTGCATCTTCTATGTTCGTCGCGGTCAATGGCAAAAGGCGCTTATCTTCAATCTAGGTGTTTCTGCGTGCTGCTCCGGCCCAAAGAGTGCCCGGCGGAAAACGACAACGCAGGCATGTCGAGTTCCACTGTCTACACCTGCACAGAATGTTTTGAGCAGATATTTCCTTCTATTCCGCCGGAATTGCAAGAAGTTTGTGCATGTTCTATGTTCGTCGCGGTCAATGGCAAAAGGCGCTTATCTTCAATATAGGTGTTTCTGCGTGCTGCGCCGGCCCAAAGAGTGCCCGGCGGAAAACGACAACGCAGGCATGTCAGGTGCCACTGTCTGCACCTGCACAGAAAGTTGTGAGCAGATATCTCCTTCCATTCGGCCGGAATTGCAAGACGTTTGTGCATCTTCAATATTGGTCACGGTCAATGTCAAAAAGCCCTTATCTGGAATCTAGGTGTTTCTGCGTGCTGCTCCGGCCCAAAGAGTGCCCGGCGGAAAACGACAACGCAGGCATGTCGAGTGCCACTGTCTACACTTGCACAGAAAGTTTTGAGCAGATATCTCCTTCTATTCGGCCGGAATTGCAAGAAGTTTGTGCATCTTCTATGTTCGTCGCGGTCAATGGCAAAAGGCGCTTATCTTCAATCTAGGTGTTTCTGCGTGCTGCGCCGGCCCAAAGAGTGCCCGGCGGAAAACGACAACGCAGGCATGTCGGGTGCCACTGTCTGCACCTGCACAGAAAGTTGTGAGCAGATATCTCCTTCCGTTCGGCCGGAATTGAAATAAGTTTGTGCATCTTCAATGTTGGTCGCGGTCAATGACAAAAAGGCGCTTATCTTCAATCTAGGTGTTTCTGCGTGCTGCTTCGGCCCAAAGAGTGCCCGGCTGAAAACGACAACGCAGGCATGTCGGGTGCCACTGTCTGCACCTGCACAGAAAGTTTTGAGCAGATATCTTCTTTCATTCGGCCGGAATTGCAAGACGTTTGTGCATCTTCAATATTGGTCACGGTCAATGTCAAAAAGCCCTTATCTGCAATCTAGGTGTTTCTGCGTGCTGCGCCGGCCCAAAGAGTGCCCGGCGGAAAACGACAACGCAGGCATGTCGGGTGCCACTGTCTGCACCTGCACAGAAAGTTGTGAGCAGATATCTCCTTCCATTCGGCCGGAATTGCAAGACGTTTGTGCATCTTCAAAATTGGTCACGGTCAATGTCAAAAAGCCCTTATCTGCAATCTAGGTATTTCGGCGTGCTGCGCCGGCCCAAAGAGTGCCCGGCTGAAAACGACAACGCAGGCATGTCGGGTGCCACTGTCTGCACCAGCTCAGAAAGTTTTGAGCAGATATCTCCTTCCATTCGGCCGGAATTGCAAGAAGTTTGTGCATCTTCTATGTTCGTCGCGGTCAATGGCAAAAGGCGCTTATCTTCAATCTAGGTGTTTCTGCGTGCTGCTCCGGCCCAAAGAGTGCCCGGCGGAAAACGACAACGCAGGCATGTCGAGTGCCACTGTCTACACCTGCACAGAAAGTTTTGAGCAGATATCTCCTTCTATTCGGCCGGAATTGCAAGAAGTTTGTGCATCTTCTATGTTCGTCGCGGTCAATGGCAAAAGGCGCTTATCTTCAATCTAGGTGTTTCTGCGTGCTGCGCCGGCCCAAAGAGTGCCCGGCGGAAAACGACAACGCAGGCATGTCGGGTGCCACTGTCTGCACCTGCACAGAAAGTTGTGAGCAGATATCTCCTTCCATTCGGCCGGAATTGCAAGACGTTTGTGCATCTTCAATATTGGTCACGGTCAATGTCAAAAAGCCCTTATCTGGAATCTAGGTGTTTCTGCGTGCTGTGCCGGCCCAAAGAGTGCCCGGCTGAAAACGACAACGCAGGCATGTCGGGTGCCACTGTCTGCACCAGCTCAGAAAGTTTTGAGCAGATATCTCCTTCCATTCGGCCGGAATTGCAAGAAGTTTGTGCATCTTCTATGTTCGTCGCGGTCAATGGCAAAAGGCGCTTATCTTCAATCTAGGTGTTTCTGCGTGCTGCTCCGGCCCAAAGAGTGCCCGGCGGAAAACGACAACGCAGGCATGTCGAGTTCCACTGTCTACACCTGCACAGAATGTTTTGAGCAGATATTTCCTTCTATTCCGCCGGAATTGCAAGAAGTTTGTGCATCTTCTATGTTCGTCGCGGTCAATGGCAAAAGGCGCTTATCTTCAATATAGGTGTTTCTGCGTGCTGCGCCGGCCCAAAGAGTGCCCGGCGGAAAACGACAACGCAGGCATGTCAGGTGCCACTGTCTGCACCTGCACAGAAAGTTGTGAGCAGATATCTCCTTCCATTCGGCCGGAATTGCAAGACGTTTGTGCATCTTCAATATTGGTCACGGTCAATGTCAAAAAGCCCTTATCTGGAATCTAGGTGTTTCTGCGTGCTGCTCCGGCCCAAAGAGTGCCCGGCGGAAATCGACAACGCAGGCATGTCGAGTGCCACTGTCTACACTTGCACAGAAAGTTTTGAGCAGATATCTCCTTCTATTCGGCCGGAATTGCAAGAAGTTTGTGCATCTTCTATGTTCGTCGCGGTCAATGGCAAAAGGCGCTTATCTTCAATCTAGGTGTTTCTGCGTGCTGCGCCGGCCCAAAGAGTGCCCGGCGGAAAACGACAACGCAGGCATGTCGGGTGCCACTGTCTGCACCTGCACAGAAAGTTGTGAGCAGATATCTCCTTCCGTTCGGCCGGAATTGAAATAAGTTTGTGCATCTTCAATGTTGGTCGCGGTCAATGACAAAAAGGCGCTTATCTTCAATCTAGGTGTTTCTGCGTGCTGCTTCGGCCCAAAGAGTGCCCGGCTGAAAACGACAACGCAGGCATGTCGGGTGCCACTGTCTGCACCTGCACAGAAAGTTTTGAGCAGATATCTTCTTTCATTCGGCCGGAATTGCAAGACGTTTGTGCATCTTCAATATTGGTCACGGTCAATGTCAAAAAGCCCTTATCTGCAATCTAGGTGTTTCTGCGTGCTGCGCCGGCCCAAAGAGTGCCCGGCGGAAAACGACAACGCAGGCATGTCGGGTGCCACTGTCTGCACCTGCACAGAAAGTTGTGAGCAGATATCTCCTTCCATTCGGCCGGAATTGCAAGACGTTTGTGCATCTTCAATATTGGTCACGGTCAATGTCAAAAAGCCCTTATCTGCAATCTAGGTATTTCGGCGTGCTGCGCCGGCCCAAAGAGTGCCCGGCTGAAAACGACAACGCAGGCATGTCGGGTGCCACTGTCTGCACCAGCTCAGAAAGTTTTGAGCAGATATCTCCTTCCATTCGGCCGGAAATGCAAGAAGTTTGTGCATCTTCTATGTTCGTCGCGGTCAATGGCAAAAGGCGCTTATCTTCAATCTAGGTGTTTCTGCGTGCTGCTCCGGCCCAAAGAGTGCCCGGCGGAAAACGACAACGCAGGCATGTCGGGTGCCACTGTCTGCACCTGCACAGAAAGTTGTGAGCAGATATCTCCTTCCGTTCGTCCGGAATTGAAATAAGTTTGTGCATCTTCAATGTTGGTCGCGGTCAATGACAAAAAGGCGCTTATCTTCAATCTAGGTGTTTTAGCGTGCTGCTCCGGCCCAAAGAGTGCCCGGCGGAAAACGACAACGCAGGCATGTCGCGTGCCACTGTCTGCACCTGCACAGAAAGTTGTGAGCAGATATCTCCTTCCATTCGGCCGGAATTGCAAGACGTTTGTGCATCTTCAATATTGGTCACGGTCAATGTCAAAAAGCCCTTATCTGCAATCTAGGTGTTTCGGCGTGCTGCGCCGGCCCAAAGAGTGCCCGGCTGAAAACGACAACGCAGGCATGTCGGGTGCCACTGTCTGCACCAGCTCAGAAAGTTTTGAGCAGATATCTCCTTCCATTCGGCCGGAATTGCAAGAAGTTTGTGCATCTTCTATGTTCGTCGCGGTCAATGGCAAAAGGCGCTTATCTTCAATCTAGGTGTTTCTGCGTGCTGCTCCGGCCCAAAGAGTGCCCGGCGGAAAACGACAACGCAGGCATGTCGAGTGCCACTGTCTACACTTGCACAGAAAGATTTGAGCAGATATCTCCTTCTATTCGGCCGGAATTGCAAGAAGTTTGTGCATCTTCTATGTTCGTCGCGGTCAATGGCAAAAGGCGCTTATCTTCAATCTAGGTGTTTCTGCGTGCTGCGCCGGCCCAAAGAGTGCCCGGCGGAAAACGACAACGCAGGCATGTCGGGTGCCACTGTCTGCACCTGCACAGAAAGTTGTGAGAAGATATCTCCTTCCGTTCGGCCGGAATTGAAATAAGTTTGTGCATCTTCAATGTTGGTCGCGGTCAATAACAAAAAGGCGCTTATCTTCAATCCAGGTGTTTCTGCGTGCTGCTCCGGCCCAAAGAGTGCCCGGCTGAAAACGACAACGCAGGCATGTCGGGTGCCACTGTCTGCACCTGCACAGAAAGTTTTGAGCAGATATCTTCTTTCATTCGGCCGGAATTGCAAGACGTTTGTGCATCTTCCATATTGGTCACGGTCAATGTCAAAAAGCCCTTATCTGCAATCTAGGTGTTTCTGCGTGCTGCGCCGGCCCAAAGAGTGCACGGCTGAAAACGACAACGCAGGCATGTCGGGTGTCACTGTCTGCACCAGCTCAGAAAGTTTTGAGCAGATATCTCCTTTCATTCGGCCGGAATTGCAAGACGTTTGTGCATCTTCCATATTGGTCACGGTCAATGTCAAAAAGCCCTTATCTGCAATCTAGGTGTTTCTGCGTGCTGCGCCGGCCCAAAGAGTGCCCGGCTGAAAACGACAACGCAGGCATGTCGGGTGTCACTGTCTGCACCAGCTCAGAAAGTTTTGAGCAGATATCTCCTTCTATTCCGCCGGAATTGCAAGAAGTTTGTGCATCTTCTATGTTCGTCGCGGTCAATGGCAAAAGGCGCTTATCTTCAATCTAGGTGTTTCTGCGTGCTGCGCCGGCCCAAAGAGTGCCCGGCGGAAAACGACAACGCAGGCATGTCGGGTGCCACTGTCTGCACCTGCACAGAAAATTGTGAGCAGATATCTCCTTCCGTTCGGCCGGAATTGAAAGAAGTTTGTGCATCTTCAATGTTGGTCGAGGTCAATGACAAAAAGACGCTTATCTTCAATCTAGGTGTTTCTGCGTGCTGCTCCGGCCCAAAGAGTGCCCGGCTGAAAACGACGACGCAGGCATGTCGGGTGCCACTGTCTGCACCTGCACAGAAAGTTTTGAGCAGATATCTCCTTCCATTCGGCCGGAATTGCAAGAAGTTTGTGCATCTTCTATGTTCGTCGCGGTCAATGGCAAAAGGCGCTTATCTTCAATCTAGGTGTTTCTGCGTGCTGCTCCGGCCCAAAGAGTGCTCGGCGGAAAACGACAACGCAGGCATGTTGGGTGCCACTGTCTACACCTGCACAGAAAGTTTTGAGCAGATATCTCCTTCCATTCGGCCGGAATTGCAAGAAGTTTGTGCATCTTCTATATTCGTCGCGGTCAATGGCAAAAGGCGCTTATCTTCAATGTAGGTGTTTCTGCGTGCTGCGCCGGCCCAAAGAGTGCCCGGCGGAAAACGACAGCGCAGGCATGTCGGGTGCCACTGTCTGCACCTGCACAGAAAGTTGTGAGCAGATATCTCCTTCCATTCGGCCGGAATTGCAAGACGTTTGTGCATCTTCCATATTGGTTACAGTCAATGTCAAAAAGCCCTTATCTGCAATCTAGGTGTTTCTGCGTGCTGCGCCGGCCCAAAGAGTGCCCGGCTGAAAACGACAACGCAGGCATGTCGGGTGCCACTGTCTGCACCAGCTCAGAAAGTTTTGAGCAGATATCTCCTTCCATTCGGCCGGAATTGCAAGAAGTTTGTACATCTTCTATGTTCGTTGCGGTCAATGGCAAAAGGCGCTTATCTTCAATCTAGGTGTTTTTGCGTGCTGCTCCGGCCCAAAGAGTGCCCGGCGGAAAACGACAACGCAGGCATGTCGAGTGCCACTGTCTGCACTTGCACAGAAAGTTTTGAGCAGATATCTCCTTCTATTCGGCCGGAATTGCAAGAAGTTTGTGCATCTTCTATGTTCGTCGCGGTCAATGGCAAAAGGCGCTTATCTTCAATCTAGGTGTTTCTGCGTGCTGCGCCGGCCCAAAGAGTGCCCGGCTGAAAACAACAACGCAGGCATGTCGGGTGCCACTGTCTGCACCAGCTCAGAAAGTTTTGAGCAGATATCTCCTTCCATTCGGCCGGAATTGCAAGAAGTTTGTGCATCTTCTATGTTCGTCGCGGTCAATGGCAAAAGGCGCTTATCTTCAATGTAGGTGTTTCTGCGTGCTGCGCCGGCCCAAAGAGTGCCCGGCGGAAAACGACAACGCAGGCATGTCGGGTGCCACTGTCTGCACCTGCACAGAAAGTTGTGAGCAGATATCTCCTTCCATTCGGCCGGAATTGCAAGACGTTTGTGCATCTTCCATATTGGTCACAGTCAATGTCAAAAAGCCCTTATCTGCAATCTAGGTGTTTCTGCGTGCTGCGCCGGCCCAAAGAGTGCCCGGCTGAAAACGACAACGCATGCATGTCGGGTGCCACTGTCTGCACCAGCTCAGAAAGTTTTGAGCAGATATCTCCTTCCATTCGGCCGGAATTGCAAGAAGTTTGTACATCTTCTATGTTCGTTGCGGTCAATGGCAAAAGGCGCTTATCTTCAATCTAGGTGTTTTTGCGTGCTGCTCCGGCCCAAAGAGTGCCCGGCGGAAAACGACAACGCAGGCATGTCGAGTGCCACTGTCTGCACTTGCACAGAAAGTTTTGAGCAGATATCTCCTTCTATTCGGCCGGAATTGCAAGAAGTTTGTGCATCTTCTATGTTCGTCGCGGTCAATGGCAAAAGGCGCTTATCTTCAATCTAGGTGTTTCTGCGTGCTGCGCCGGCCCAAAGAGTGCCCGGCTGAAAACAACAACGCAGGCATGTCGGGTGCCACTGTCTGCACCAGCTCAGAAAGTTTTGAGCAGATATCTCCTTCCATTCGGCCGGAATTGCAAGAAGTTTGTGCATCTTCTATGTTCGTCGCGGTCAATGGCAAAAGGCGCTTATCTTCAATGTAGGTGTTTCTGCGTGCTGCGCCGGCCCAAAGAGTGCCCGGCGGAAAACGACAACGCAGGCATGTCGGGTGCCACTGTCTGCACCTGCACAGAAAGTTGTGAGCAGATATCTCCTTCCATTCGGCCGGAATTGCAAGACGTTTGTGCATCTTCCATATTGGTCACAGTCAATGTCAAAAAGCCCTTATCTGCAATCTAGGTGTTTCTGCGTGCTGCGCCGGCCCAAAGAGTGCCCGGCTGAAAACGACAACGCATGCATGTCGGGTGCCACTGTCTGCACCAGCTCAGAAAGTTTTGAGCAGATATCTCCTTCCATTCGGCCGGAATTGCAAGAAGTTTGTACATCTTCTATGTTCGTTGCGGTCAATGGCAAAAGGCGCTTATCTTCAATCTAGGTGTTTCTGCGTGCTGCGCCGGCCCAAAGAGTGCCCGGCGAAAAACGACAACGCAGGCATGTCGGGTGCCACTGTCTACAACTGCACAGAAAATTGTGAGCAGATATCTCCTTCCGTTCGGCCGGAATTGAAAGAAGTTTGTGCATCTTCAATGTTGGTCGCGGTCAATGACAAAAAGACGCTTATCTTCAATCTAGGTGTTTCTGCGTGCTGCTCCGGCCCAAAGAGTGCCCGGCTGAAAACGACAACGCAGGCATGTCGGGTGCCACTGTCTGCACCTGCACAGAAAGTTTTGAGCAGATATCTCCTTCCATTCGGCCGGAATTGCAAGAAGTTTGTGCATCTTCTATGTTCGTCGCGGTCAATGGCAAAAGGCGCTTATCTTCAATCTAGGTGTTTCTGCGTGCTGCTCCGGCTCAAAGAGTGCCCGGCGGAAAACGACAACGCAGGCATGTCGAGTTCCACTGTCTACACCTGCACAGAAAGTTTTGAGCAGATATCTCCTTCTATTCCGCCGGAATTGCAAGAAGTTTGTGCATCTTCTATGTTCGTCGCGGTCAATGGCAAAAGGCGCTTATCTTCAATATAGGTGTTTCTGCGTGCTGCGCCGGCCCAAAGAGTGCCCGGCGGAAAACGACAACGCAGGCATGTCGGGTGCCACTGTCTGCACCTGCACAGAAAGTTGTGAGCAGATATCTCCTTCCATTCGGCCGGAATTGCAAGACGTTTGTGCATCTTCAATATTGGTCACGGTCAATGTCAAAAAGCCCTTATCTGGAATCTAGGTGTTTCTGCGTGCTGCGCCGGCCCAAAGAGTGCCCGGCTGAAAACGACAACGCAGGCATGTCGGGTGCCACTGTCTGCACCAGCTCAGAAAGTTTTGAGCAGATATCTCCTTCCATTCGGCCGGAATTGCAAGAAGTTTGTGCATCTTCTATGTTCGTCGCGGTCAATGGCAAAAGGCGCTTATCTTCAATCTAGGTGTTTCTGCGTGCTGCTCCGGCCCAAAGAGTGCCCGGCGGAAAACGACAACGCAGGCATGTCGAGTTCCACTGTCTACACCTGCACAGAATGTTTTGAGCAGATATTTCCTTCTATTCCGCCGGAATTGCAAGAAGTTTGTGCATCTTCTATGTTCGTCGCGGTCAATGGCAAAAGGCGCTTATCTTCAATATAGGTGTTTCTGCGTGCTGCGCCGGCCCAAAGAGTGCCCGGCGGAAAACGACAACGCAGGCATGTCAGGTGCCACTGTCTGCACCTGCACAGAAAGTTGTGAGCAGATATCTCCTTCCATTCGGCCGGAATTGCAAGACGTTTGTGCATCTTCAATATTGGTCACGGTCAATGTCAAAAAGCCCTTATCTGGAATCTAGGTGTTTCTGCGTGCTGCTCCGGCCCAAAGAGTGCCCGGCGGAAAACGACAACGCAGGCATGTCGAGTGCCACTGTCTACACTTGCACAGAAAGTTTTGAGCAGATATCTCCTTCTATTCGGCCGGAATTGCAAGAAGTTTGTGCATCTTCTATGTTCGTCGCGGTCAATGGCAAAAGGCGCTTATCTTCAATCTAGGTGTTTCTGCGTGCTGCGCCGGCCCAAAGAGTGCCCGGCGGAAAACGACAACGCAGGCATGTCGGGTGCCACTGTCTGCACCTGCACAGAAAGTTGTGAGCAGATATCTCCTTCCGTTCGGCCGGAATTGAAATAAGTTTGTGCATCTTCAATGTTGGTCGCGGTCTTCAATGTTGGTCGCGGTCAATGACAAAAAGGCGCTTATCTTCAATCTAGGTGTTTCTGCGTGCTGCTTCGGCCCAAAGAGTGCCCGGCTGAAAACGACAACGCAGGCATGTCGGGTGCCACTGTCTGCACCTGCACAGAAAGTTTTGAGCAGATATCTTCTTTCATTCGGCCGGAATTGCAAGACGTTTGTGCATCTTCAATATTGGTCACGGTCAATGTCAAAAAGCCCTTATCTGCAATCTAGGTGTTTCTGCGTGCTGCGCCGGCCCAAAGAGTGCCCGGCGGAAAACGACAACGCAGGCATGTCGGGTGCCACTGTCTGCACCTGCACAGAAAGTTGTGAGCAGATATCTCCTTCCATTCGGCCGGAATTGCAAGACGTTTGTGCATCTTCAAAATTGGTCACGGTCAATGTCAAAAAGCCCTTATCTGCAATCTAGGTATTTCGGCGTGCTGCGCCGGCCCAAAGAGTGCCCGGCTGAAAACGACAACGCAGGCATGTCGGGTGCCACTGTCTGCACCAGCTCAGAAAGTTTTGAGCAGATATCTCCTTCCATTCGGCCGGAATTGCAAGAAGTTTGTGCATCTTCTATGTTCGTCGCGGTCAATGGCAAAAGGCGCTTATCTTCAATCTAGGTGTTTCTGCGTGCTGCTCCGGCCCAAAGAGTGCCCGGCGGAAAACGACAACGCAGGCATGTCGAGTGCCACTGTCTACACCTGCACAGAAAGTTTTGAGCAGATATCTCCTTCTATTCGGCCGGAATTGCAAGAAGTTTGTGCATCTTCTATGTTCGTCGCGGTCAATGGCAAAAGGCGCTTATCTTCAATCTA
The DNA here is from genome assembly GCF_029499605.1 of Hyla sarda. Classification (NCBI taxonomy): domain Eukaryota; kingdom Metazoa; phylum Chordata; class Amphibia; order Anura; family Hylidae; genus Hyla; species Hyla sarda. The sequence continues at coordinate 250,956 of NW_026609662.1, read as the reverse complement.
GGTGTTTCTGCGTGCTGCGCCGGCCCAAAGAGTGCCCGGCGGAAAACGACAACGCAGGCATGTCGGGTGCCACTGTCTGCACCTGCACAGAAAGTTGTGAGCAGATATCTCCTTCCGTTCGTCCGGAATTGAAATAAGTTTGTGCATCTTCAATGTTGGTCGCGGTCAATGACAAAAAGGCGCTTATCTTCAATCTAGGTGTTTCAGCGTGCTGCTCCGGCCCAAAGTGTGCCCGGCGGAAAACGACAACGCAGGCATGTCGGGTGCCACTGTCTGCACCTGCACAGAAAGTTGTGAGCAGATATCTCCTTCCATTCGGCCGGAATTGCAAGACGTTTGTGCATCTTCAATATTGGTCACGGTCAATGTCAAAAAGCCCTTATCTGCAATCTAGGTGTTTCGGCGTGCTGCGCCGGCCCAAAGAGTGCCCGGCTGAAAACGACAACGCAGGCATGTCGGGTGCCACTGTCTGCACCAGCTCAGAAAGTTTTGAGCAGATATCTCCTTCCATTCGGCCGGAATTGCAAGAAGTTTGTGCATCTTCTATGTTCGTCGCGGTCAATGGCAAAAGGCGCTTATCTTCAATCTAGGTGTTTCTGCGTGCTGCTCCGGCCCAAAGAGTGCCCGGCGGAAAACGACAACGCAGGCATGTCGAGTGCCACTGTCTACACTTGCACAGAAAGATTTGAGCAGATATCTCCTTCTATTCGGCCGGAATTGCAAGAAGTTTGTGCATCTTCTATGTTCGTCGCGGTCAATGGCAAAAGGCGCTTATCTTCAATCTAGGTGTTTCTGCGTGCTGCGCCGGCCCAAAGAGTGCCCGGCGGAAAACGACAACGCAGGCATGTCGGGTGCCACTGTCTGCACCTGCACAGAAAGTTGTGAGAAGATATCTCCTTCCGTTCGGCCGGAATTGAAATAAGTTTGTGCATCTTCAATGTTGGTCGCGGTCAATACCAAAAAGGCGCTTATCTTCAATCCAGGTGTTTCTGCGTGCTGCTCCGGCCCAAAGAGTGCCCGGCTGAAAACGACAACGCAGGCATGTCGGGTGCCACTGTCTGCACCTGCACAGAAAGTTTTGAGCAGATATCTTCTTTCATTCGGCCGGAATTGCAAGACGTTTGTGCATCTTCCATATTGGTCACGGTCAATGTCAAAAAGCCCTTATCTGCAATCTAGGTGTTTCTGCGTGCTGCGCCGGCCCAAAGAGTGCACGGCTGAAAACGACAACGCAGGCATGTCGGGTGTCACTGTCTGCACCAGCTCAGAAAGTTTTGAGCAGATATCTCCTTTCATTCGGCCGGAATTGCAAGACGTTTGTGCATCTTCCATATTGGTCACGGTCAATGTCAAAAAGCCCTTATCTGCAATCTAGGTGTTTCTGCGTGCTGCGCCGGCCCAAAGAGTGCCCGGCTGAAAACGACAACGCAGGCATGTCGGGTGTCACTGTCTGCACCAGCTCAGAAAGTTTTGAGCAGATATCTCCTTCTATTCCGCCGGAATTGCAAGAAGTTTGTGCATCTTCTATGTTCGTCGCGGTCAATGGCAAAAGGCGCTTATCTTCAATCTAGGTGTTTCTGCGTGCTGCGCCGGCCCAAAGAGTGCCCGGCGGAAAACGACAACGCAGGCATGTCGGGTGTCACTGTCTGCACCTGCACAGAAAATTGTGAGCAGATATCTCCTTCCGTTCGGCCGGAATTGAAAGAAGTTTGTGCATCTTCAATGTTGGTCGCGGTCAATGACAAAAAGACGCTTATCTTCAATCTAGGTGTTTCTGCGTGCTGCTCCGGCCCAAAGAGTGCCCGGCTGAAAACGACAACGCAGGCATGTCGGGTGCCACTGTCTGCACCTGCACAGAAAGTTTTGAGCAGATATCTCCTTCCATTCGGCCGGAATTGCAAGAAGTTTGTGCATCTTCTATGTTCGTCGCGGTCAATGGCAAAAGGCGCTTATCTTCAATCTAGGTGTTTCTGCGTGCTGCGCCGGCCCAAAGAGTGCCCGGCTGAAAACAACAACGCAGGCATGTCGGGTGCCACTGTCTGCACCAGCTCAGAAAGTTTTGAGCAGATATCTCCTTCCATTCGGCCGGAATTGCAAGAAGTTTGTGCATCTTCTATGTTCGTCGCGGTCAATGGCAAAAGGCGCTTATCTTCAATGTAGGTGTTTCTGCGTGCTGCGCCGGCCCAAAGAGTGCCCGGCGGAAAACGACAACGCAGGCATGTCGGGTGCCACTGTCTGCACCTGCACAGAAAGTTGTGAGCAGATATCTCCTTCCATTCGGCCGGAATTGCAAGACGTTTGTGCATCTTCCATATTGGTCACAGTCAATGTCAAAAAGCCCTTATCTGCAATCTAGGTGTTTCTGCGTGCTGCGCCGGCCCAAAGAGTGCCCGGCTGAAAACGACAACGCAGGCATGTCGGGTGCCACTGTCTGCACCAGCTCAGAAAGTTTTGAGCAGATATCTCCTTCCATTCGGCCGGAATTGCAAGAAGTTTGTACATCTTCTATGTTCGTTGCGGTCAATGGCAAAAGGCGCTTATCTTCAATCTAGGTGTTTCTGCGTGCTGCGCCGGCCCAAAGAGTGCCCGGCGAAAAACGACAACGCAGGCATGTCGGGTGCCACTGTCTACAACTGCACAGAAAATTGTGAGCAGATATCTCCTTCCGTTCGGCCGGAATTGAAAGAAGTTTGTGCATCTTCAATGTTGGTCGCGGTCAATGACAAAAAGACGCTTATCTTCAATCTAGGTGTTTCTGCGTGCTGCTCCGGCCCAAAGAGTGCCCGGCTGAAAACGACAACGCAGGCATGTCGGGTGCCACTGTCTGCACCTGCACAGAAAGTTTTGAGCAGATATCTCCTTCCATTCGGCCGGAATTGCAAGAAGTTTGTGCATCTTCTATGTTCGTCGCGGTCAATGGCAAAAGGCGCTTATCTTCAATCTAGGTGTTTCTGCGTGCTGCTCCGGCTCAAAGAGTGCACGGCGGAAAACGACAACGCAGGCATGTCGAGTTCCACTGTCTACACCTGCACAGAAAGTGTTTAGCAGATATCTCCTTCTATTCCGCCGGAATTGCAAGAAGTTTGTGCATCTTCTATGTTCGTCGCGGTCAATGGCAAAAGGCGCTTATCTTCAATATAGGTGTTTCTGCGTGCTGCGCCGGCCCAAAGAGTGCCCGGCGGAAAACGACAACGCAGGCATGTCGGGTGCCACTGTCTGCACCTGCACAGAAAGTTGTGAGCAGATATCTCCTTCCATTCGGCCGGAATTGCAAGACGTTTGTGCATCTTCAATATTGGTCACGGTCAATGTCAAAAAGCCCTTATCTGGAATCTAGGTGTTTCTGCGTGCTGCGCCGGCCCAAAGAGTGCCCGGCTGAAAACGACAACGCAGGCATGTCGGGTGCCACTGTCTGCACCAGCTCAGAAAGTTTTGAGCAGATATCTCCTTCCATTCGGCCGGAATTGCAAGAAGTTTGTGCATCTTCTATGTTCGTCGCGGTCAATGGCAAAAGGCGCTTATCTTCAATCTAGGTGTTTCTGCGTGCTGCTCCGGCCCAAAGAGTGCCCGGCGGAAAACGACAATGCAGGCATGTCGAGTTCCACTGTCTACACCTGCACAGAAAGGTTTGAGCAGATATTTCCTTCTATTCCGCCGGAATTGCAAGAAGTTTGTGCATCTTCTATGTTCGTCGCGGTCAATGGCAAAAGGCGCTTATCTTCAATATAGGTGTTTCTGCGTGCTGCGCCGGCCCAAAGAGTGCCCGGCGGAAAACGACAACGCAGGCATGTCAGGTGCCACTGTCTGCACCTGCACAGAAAGATGTGAGCAGATATCTCCTTCCATTCGGCCGGAATTGCAAGACGTTTGTGCATCTTCAATATTGGTCACGGTCAATGTCAAAAAGCCCTTATCTGGAATCTAGGTGTTTCTGCGTGCTGCTCCGGCCCAAAGAGTGCCCGGCGGAAAACGACAACGCAGGCAAGTCGAGTGCCACTGTCTACACTTGCACAGAAAGTTTTGAGCAGATATCTCCTTCTATTCGGCCGGAATTGCAAGAAGTTTGTGCATCTTCTATGTTCGTCGCGGTCAATGGCAAAAGGCGCTTATCTTCAATCTAGGTGTTTCTGCGTGCTGCGCCGGCCCAAAGAGTGCCCGGCGGAAAACGACAACGCAGTCATGTCGGGTGCCACTGTCTGCACCAGCACAGAAGGTTGTGAGCAGATATCTCCTTCCGTTCGGCCGGAATTGAAATAAGTTTGTGCATCTTCAATGTTGGTCGCGGTCAATGACAAAAAGGCGCTTATCTTCAATCTAGGTGTTTCTGCGTGCTGCTTCGGCCCAAAGAGTGCCCGGCTGAAAACGACAACGCAGGCATGTCGGGTGCCACTGTCTGCACCTGCACAGAAAGTTTTGAGCAGATATCTTCTTTCATTCGGCCGGAATTGCAAGACGTTTGTGCATCTTCAATATTGGTCACGGTCAATGTCAAAAAGCCCTTATCTGCAATCTAGGTGTTTCTGCGTGCTGCGCCGGCCCAAAGAGTGCCCGGCGGAAAACGACAACGCAGGCATGTCGGGTGCCACTGTCTGCACCAGCTCAGAAAGTTTTGAGCAGATATCTCCTTCCATTCGGCCGGAATTGCAAGAAGTTTGTGCATCTTCTATGTTCGTCGCGGTCAATGGCAAAAGGCGCTTATCTTCAATCTAGGTGTTTCTGCGTGCTGCTCCGGCCCAAAGAGTGCCCGGCGGAAAACGACAACGCAGGCATGTCGGGTGCCACTGTCTACACCTGCACAGAAAGTTTTGAGCAGATATCTCCTTCTATTCGGCCGGAATTGCAAGAAGTTTGTGCATCTTCTATGTTCGTCGCGGTCAATGGCAAAAGGCGCTTATCTTCAATCTAGGTGTTTCTGCGTGCTGCGCCGGCCCAAAGAGTGCCCGGCGGAAAACGACAACGCAGGCATGTCGGGTGCCACTGTCTGCACCTGCACAGAAAGTTGTGAGCAGATATCTCCTTCCGTTCGTCCGGAATTTAAATAAGTTTGTGCATCTTCAATGTTGGTCGCGGTCAATGACAAAAAGGCGCTTATCTTCAATCTAGGTGTTTCAGCGTGCTGCTCCGGCCCAAAGAGTGCCCGGCTGAAAACGACAACGCAGGCATGTCGGGTGCCACTGTCTGCACCTGCACAGAAAGTTTTGAGCAGATATCTCCTTCCATTCGGCCGGAATTGCAAGAAGTTTGTGCATCTTCTATGTTCGTCGCGGTCAATGGCAAAAGGCGCTTATCTTCAATGTAGGTGTTTCTGCGTGCTGCGCCGGCCCAAAGAGTGCCCGGCGGAAAACGACAACGCAGGCATGTCGGGTGCCACTGTCTGCACCTGCACAGAAAGTTGTGAGCAGATATCTCCTTCCATTCGGCCGGAATTGCAAGACGTTTGTGCATCTTCAATATTGGTCACGGTCAATGTCAAAAAGCCCTTATCTGCAATCTAGGTGTTTCGGCGTGCTGCGCCGGCCCAAAGAGTGCCCGGCTGAAAACGACAACGCAGGCATGTCGGGTGCCACTGTCTGCAACAGCTCAGAAAGTTTTGAGCAGATATCTCCTTCCATTCGGCCGGAATTGCAAGAAGTTTGTGCATCTTCTATGTTCGTCGCGGTCAATGGCAAAAGGCGCTTATCTTCAATCTAGGTGTTTCTGCGTGCTGCTCCGGCCCAAAGAGTGCCCGGCGGAAAACGACAACGCAGGCATGTCGAGTGCCACTGTCTACACTTGCACAGAAAGATTTGAGCAGATATCTCCTTCTATTCGCCCGGAATTGCAAGAAGTTTGTGCATCTTCTATGTTCGTCGCGGTCAATGGCAAAAGGCGCTTATCTTCAATCTAGGAGTTTCTGCGTGCTGCGCCGGCCCAAAGAGTGCCCGGCGGAAAACGACAACGCAGGCATGTCGGGTGCCACTGTCTGCACCTGCACAGAAAGTTGTGAGAAGATATCTCCTTCCGTTCGGCCGGAATTGAAATAAGTTTGTGCATCTTCAATGTTGGTCGCGGTCAATGACAAAAAGGCGCTTATCTTCAATCTAGGTGTTTCTGCGTGCTGCTCCGGCCCAAAGAGTGCCCGGCTGAAAACGACAACGCAGGCATGTCGGGTGCCACTGTCTGCACCTGCACAGGAAGTTTTGAGCAGATATCTTCTTTCATTCGGCCGGAATTGCAAGACGTTTGTGCATCTTCCATATTGGTCACGGTCAATGTCAAAAAGCCCTTATCTGCAATCTAGGTGTTTCTGCGTGCTGCGCCGGCCCAAAGAGTGCACGGCTGAAAACGACAACGCAGGCATGTCGGGTGTCACTGTCTGCACCAGCTCAGAAAGTTTTGAGCAGATATCTCCTTTCATTCGGCCGGAATTGCAAGACGTTTGTGCATCTTCCATATTGGTCACGGTCAATGTCAAAAAGCCCTTATCTGCAATCTAGGTGTTTCTGCGTGCTGCGCCGGCCCAAAGAGTGCCCGGCTGAAAACGACAACGCAGGCATGTCGGGTGTCACTGTCTGCACCAGCTCAGAAAGTTTTGAGCAGATATCTCCTTCTATTCCGCCGGAATTGCAAGAAGTTTGTGCATCTTCTATGTTCGTCGCGGTCAATGGCAAAAGGCGCTTATCTTCAATCTAGGTGTTTCTGCGTGCTGCGCCGGCCCAAAGAGTGCCCGGCGAAAAACGATAACGCAGGCATGTCGGGTGCCACTGTCTACAACTGCACAGAAAATTGTGAGCAGATATCTCCTTCCGTTCGGCCGGAATTGAAAGAAGTTTGTGCATCTTCAATGTTGGTCGCGGTCAATGACAAAAAGACGCTTATCTTCAATCTAGGTGTTTCTGCGTGCTGCTCCGGCCCAAAGAGTGCCCGGCTGAAAACGACAACGCAGGCATGTCGGGTGCCACTGTCTGCACCTGCACAGAAAGTTTTGAGCAGATATCTCCTTCCATTCGGCCGGAATTGCAAGAAGTTTGTGCATCTTCTATGTTCGTCGCGGTCAATGGCAAAAGGCGCTTATCTTCAATCTAGGTGTTTCTGCGTGCTGCTCCGGCTCAAAGAGTGCCCGGCGGAAAACGACAACGCAGGCATGTCGAGTTCCACTGTCTACACCTGCACAGAAAGTTTTTAGCAGATATCTCCTTCTATTCCGCCGGAATTGCAAGAAGTTTGTGCATCTTCTATGTTCGTCGCGGTCAATGGCAAAAGGCGCTTATCTTCAATGTAGGTGTTTCTGCGTGCTGCGCCGGCCCAAAGAGTGCCCGGCGGAAAACGACAACGCAGGCATGTCGGGTGCCACTGTCTGCACCTGCACAGAAAGTTGTGAGCAGATATCTCCTTCCATTCGGCCGGAATTGCAAGACGTTTGTGCATCTTCCATATTGGTTACAGTCAATGTCAAAAAGCCCTTATCTGCAATCTAGGTGTTTCTGCGTGCTGCGCCGGCCCAAAGAGTGCCCGGCTGAAAACGACAACGCAGGCATGTCGGGTGCCACTGTCTGCACCAGCTCAGAAAGTTTTGAGCAGATATCTCCTTCCATTCGGCCGGAATTGCAAGAAGTTTGTACATCTTCTATGTTCGTTGCGGTCAATGGCAAAAGGCGCTTATCTTCAATCTAGGTGTTTTTGCGTACTGCTCCGGCCCAAAGAGTGCCCGGCGGAAAACGACAACGCAGGCATGTCGAGTGCCACTGTCTACACCTGCACAGAAAGTTTTGAGCAGATATCTCCTTCTATTCGGCCGGAATTGCAAGAAGTTTGTGCATCTTCTATGTTCGTCGCGGTCAATGGCAAAAGGCGCTTATCTTCAATCTAGGTGTTTCTGCGTGCTGCGCCGGCCCAAAGAGTGCCCGGCTGAAAACAACAACGCAGGCATGTCGGGTGCCACTGTCTGCACCAGCTCAGAAAGTTTTGAGCAGATATCTCCTTCCATTCGGCCGGAATTGCAAGAAGTTTGTGCATCTTCTATGTTCGTCGCGGTCAATGGCAAAAGGCGCTTATCTTCAATGTAGGTGTTTCTGCGTGCTGCGCCGGCCCAAAGAGTGCCCGGCGGAAAACGACAACGCAGGCATGTCGGGTGCCACTGTCTGCACCTGCACAGAAAGTTGTGAGCAGATATCTCCTTCCATTCGGCCGGAATTGCAAGACGTTTGTGCATCTTCCATATTGGTCACAGTCAATGTCAAAAAGCCCTTATCTGCAATCTAGGTGTTTCTGCGTGCTGCGCCGGCCCAAAGAGTGCCCGGCTGAAAACGACAACGCAGGCATGTCGGGTGCCACTGTCTGCACCAGCTCAGAAAGTTTTGAGCAGATATCTCCTTCCATTCGGCCGGAATTGCAAGAAGTTTGTACATCTTCTATGTTCGTTGCGGTCAATGGCAAAAGGCGCTTATCTTCAATCTAGGTGTTTCTGCGTGCTGCGCCGGCCCAAAGAGTGCCCGGCGAAAAACGACAACGCAGGCATGTCGGGTGCCACTGTCTACAACTGCACAGAAAATTGTGAGCAGATATCTCCTTCCGTTCGGCCGGAATTGAAAGAAGTTTGTGCATCTTCAATGTTGGTCGCGGTCAATGACAAAAAGACGCTTATCTTCAATCTAGGTGTTTCTGCGTGCTGCTCCGGCCCAAAGAGTGCCCGGCTGAAAACGACAACGCAGGCATGTCGGGTGCCACTGTCTGCACCTGCACAGAAAGTTTTGAGCAGATATCTCCTTCCATTCGGCCGGAATTGCAAGAAGTTTGTGCATCTTCTATGTTCGTCGCGGTCAATGGCAAAAGGCGCTTATCTTCAATCTAGGTGTTTCTGCGTGCTGCGCCGGCCCAAAGAGTGCCCGGCTGAAAACAACAACGCAGGCATGTCGGGTGCCACTGTCTGCACCAGCTCAGAAAGTTTTGAGCAGATATCTCCTTCCATTCGGCCGGAATTGCAAGAAGTTTGTGCATCTTCTATGTTCGTCGCGGTCAATGGCAAAAGGCGCTTATCTTCAATGTAGGTGTTTCTGCGTGCTGCGCCGGCCCAAAGAGTGCCCGGCGGAAAACGACAACGCAGGCATGTCGGGTGCCACTGTCTGCACCTGCACAGAAAGTTGTGAGCAGATATCTCCTTCCATTCGGCCGGAATTGCAAGACGTTTGTGCATCTTCCATATTCGTCACAGTCAATGTCAAAAAGCCCTTATCTGCAATCTAGGTGTTTCTGCGTGCTGCGCCGGCCCAAAGAGTGCCCGGCTGAAAACGACAACGCATGCATGTCGGGTGCCACTGTCTGCACCAGCTCAGAAAGTTTTGAGCAGATATCTCCTTCCATTCGGCCGGAATTGCAAGAAGTTTGTACATCTTCTATGTTCGTTGCGGTCAATGGCAAAAGGCGCTTATCTTCAATCTAGGTGTTTCTGCGTGCTGCGCCGGCCCAAAGAGTGCCCGGCGAAAAACGACAACGCAGGCATGTCGGGTGCCACTGTCTACAACTGCACAGAAAATTGTGAGCAGATATCTCCTTCCGTTCGGCCGGAATTGAAAGAAGTTTGTGCATCTTCAATGTTGGTCGCGGTCAATGACAAAAAGACGCTTATCTTCAATCTAGGTGTTTCTGCGTGCTGCTCCGGCCCAAAGAGTGCCCGGCTGAAAACGACAACGCAGGCATGTCGGGTGCCACTGTCTGCACCTGCACAGAAAGTTTTGAGCAGATATCTCCTTCCATTCGGCCGGAATTGCAAGAAGTTTGTGCATCTTCTATGTTCGTCGCGGTCAATGGCAAAAGGCGCTTATCTTCAATCTAGGTGTTTCTGCGTGCTGCTCTGGCCCAAAGAGTGCCCGGCGGAAAACGACAACGCAGGCATGTCGAGTTCCACTGTCTACACCTGCACAGAAAGTTTTGAGCAGATATCTCCTTCTATTCCGCCGGAATTGCAAGAAGTTTGTGCATCTTCTATGTTCGTCGCGGTCAATGGCAAAAGGCGCTTATCTTCAATCTAGGTGTTTCTGCGTGCTGCGCCGGCCCAAAGAGTGCCCGGCGAAAAACGACAATGCAGGCATGTCGCGTGCCACTGTCTACAACTGCACAGAAAATTGTGAGCAGATATCTCCTTCCGTTCGGCCGGAATTGAAAGAAGTTTGTGCATCTTCAATGTTGGTCGCGGTCAATGACAAAAAGACGCTTATCTTCAATCTAGGTGTTTCTGCGTGCTGCTCCGGCCCAAAGAGTGCCCGGCTGAAAACGACAACGCAGGCATGTCGGGTGCCACTGTCTGCACCTGCACAGAAAGTTTTGAGCAGATATCTCCTTCCATTCGGCCGGAATTGCAAGAAGTTTGTGCATCTTCTATGTTCGTCGCGGTCAATGGCAAAAGGCGCTTATCTTCAATCTAGGTGTTTCTGCGTGCTGCTCCGGCCCAAAGAGTGCCCGGCGGAAAACGACAACGCAGGCATGTCGAGTTCCACTGTCTACACCTGCACAGAAAGTTTTGAGCAGATATCTCCTTCTATTCCGCCGGAATTGCAAGAAGTTTGTGCATCTTCTATGTTCGTCGCGGTCAATGGCAAAAGGCGCTTATCTTCAATATAGGTGTTTCTGCGTGCTGCGCCGGCCCAAAGAGTGCCCGGCGGAAAACGACAACGCAGGCATGTCGGGTGCCACTGTCTGCACCTGCACAGAAAGTTGTGAGCAGATATCTCCTTCCATTCGGCCGGAATTGCAAGACGTTTGTGCATCTTCAATATTGGTCACGGTCAATGTCAAAAAGCCCTTATCTGGAATCTAGGTGTTTCTGCGTGCTGCGCCGGCCCAAAGAGTGCCCGGCTGAAAACGACAACGCAGGCATGTCGGGTGCCACTGTCTGCACCAGCTCAGAAAGTTTTGAGCAGATATCTCCTTCCATTCGGCCGGAATTGCAAGAAGTTTGTGCATCTTCTATGTTCGTCGCGGTCAATGGCAAAAGACGCTTATCTTCAATCTAGGTGTTTCTGCGTGCTGCTCCGGCCCAAAGAGTGCCCGGCTGAAAACGACAACGCAGGCATGTCGGGTGCCACTGTCTGCACCTGCACAGAAAGTTGTGAGCAGATATCTCCTTCCATTCGGCCGGAATTGCAAGACGTTTGTGCATCTTCCATATTGGTCACAGTCAATGTCAAAAAGCCCTTATCTGCAATCTAGGTGTTTCTGCGTGCTGCGCCGGCCCAAAGAGTGCCCGGCTGAAAACGACAACGCAGGCATGTCGGGTGCCACTGTCTACACCAGCTCAGAAAGTTTTGAGCAGATATCTCCTTCCATTCGGCCGGAATTGCAAGATGTTTGTGCATCTTCTATGTTCGTCGCGGTCAATGGCAAAAGGCGCTTATCTTCAATCTAGGTGTTTCTGCGTGCTGCTCCGGCCCAAAGAGTGCTCGGCGGAAAACGACAACGCAGGCATGTCGGGTGCCACTGTCTACACCTGCACAGAAAGTTTTGAGCAGATATCTCCTTCCATTCGGCCGGAATTGCAAGAAGTTTGTGCATCTTCTATGTTCGTCGCGGTCAATGGCAAAAGGCGCTTATCTTCAATCTAGGTGTTTCTGCGTGCTGCGCCGGCCCAAAGAGTGCCCGGCGAAAAACGACAACGCAGGCATGTCGGGTGCCACTGTCTACAACTGCACAGAAAATTGTGAGCAGATATCTCCTTCCGTTCGGCCGGAATTGAAAGAAGTTTGTGCATCTTCAATGTTGGTCGCGGTCAATGACAAAAAGACGCTTATCTTCAATCTAGGTGTTTCTGCGTGCTGCTCCGGCCCAAAGAGTGCCCGGCTGAAAACGACAACGCAGGCATGTCGGGTGCCACTGTCTGCACCTGCACAGAAAGTTTTGAGCAGATATCTCCTTCCATTCGGCCGGAATTGCAAGAAGTTTGTGCATCTTCTATGTTCGTCGCGGTCAATGGCAAAAGGCGCTTATCTTCAATCTAGGTGTTTCTGCGTGCTGCTCCGGCTCAAAGAGTGCCCGGCGGAAAACGACAACGCAGGCATGTCGAGTTCCACTGTCTACACCTGCACAGAAAGTTTTGAGCAGATATCTCCTTCTATTCCGCCGGAATTGCAAGAAGTTTGTGCATCTTCTATGTTCGTCGCGGTCAATGGCAAAAGGCGCTTATCTTCAATATAGGTGTTTCTGCGTGCTGCGCCGGCCCAAAGAGTGCCCGGCGGAAAACGACAACGCAGGCATGTCGGGTGCCACTGTCTGCACCTGCACAGAAAGTTGTGAGCAGATATCTCCTTCCATTCGGCCGGAATTGCAAGACGTTTGTGCATCTTCAATATTGGTCACGGTCAATGTCAAAAAGCCCTTATCTGGAATCTAGGTGTTTCTGCGTGCTGCGCCGGCCCAAAGAGTGCCCGGCTGAAAACGACAACGCAGGCATGTCGGGTGCCACTGTCTGCACCAGCTCAGAAAGTTTTGAGCAGATATCTCCTTCCATTCGGCCGGAATTGCAAGAAGTTTGTGCATCTTCTATGTTCGTCGCGGTCAATGGCAAAAGGCGCTTATCTTCAATCTAGGTGTTTCTGCGTGCTGCTCCGGCCCAAAGAGTGCCCGGCGGAAAACGACAACGCAGGCATGTCGAGTTCCACTGTCTACACCTGCACAGAATGTTTTGAGCAGATATTTCCTTCTATTCCGCCGGAATTGCAAGAAGTTTGTGCATGTTCTATGTTCGTCGCGGTCAATGGCAAAAGGCGCTTATCTTCAATATAGGTGTTTCTGCGTGCTGCGCCGGCCCAAAGAGTGCCCGGCGGAAAACGACAACGCAGGCATGTCAGGTGCCACTGTCTGCACCTGCACAGAAAGTTGTGAGCAGATATCTCCTTCCATTCGGCCGGAATTGCAAGACGTTTGTGCATCTTCAATATTGGTCACGGTCAATGTCAAAAAGCCCTTATCTGGAATCTAGGTGTTTCTGCGTGCTGCTCCGGCCCAAAGAGTGCCCGGCGGAAAACGACAACGCAGGCATGTCGAGTGCCACTGTCTACACTTGCACAGAAAGTTTTGAGCAGATATCTCCTTCTATTCGGCCGGAATTGCAAGAAGTTTGTGCATCTTCTATGTTCGTCGCGGTCAATGGCAAAAGGCGCTTATCTTCAATCTAGGTGTTTCTGCGTGCTGCGCCGGCCCAAAGAGTGCCCGGCGGAAAACGACAACGCAGGCATGTCGGGTGCCACTGTCTGCACCTGCACAGAAAGTTGTGAGCAGATATCTCCTTCCGTTCGGCCGGAATTGAAATAAGTTTGTGCATCTTCAATGTTGGTCGCGGTCAATGACAAAAAGGCGCTTATCTTCAATCTAGGTGTTTCTGCGTGCTGCTTCGGCCCAAAGAGTGCCCGGCTGAAAACGACAACGCAGGCATGTCGGGTGCCACTGTCTGCACCTGCACAGAAAGTTTTGAGCAGATATCTTCTTTCATTCGGCCGGAATTGCAAGACGTTTGTGCATCTTCAATATTGGTCACGGTCAATGTCAAAAAGCCCTTATCTGCAATCTAGGTGTTTCTGCGTGCTGCGCCGGCCCAAAGAGTGCCCGGCGGAAAACGACAACGCAGGCATGTCGGGTGCCACTGTCTGCACCTGCACAGAAAGTTGTGAGCAGATATCTCCTTCCATTCGGCCGGAATTGCAAGACGTTTGTGCATCTTCAAAATTGGTCACGGTCAATGTCAAAAAGCCCTTATCTGCAATCTAGGTATTTCGGCGTGCTGCGCCGGCCCAAAGAGTGCCCGGCTGAAAACGACAACGCAGGCATGTCGGGTGCCACTGTCTGCACCAGCTCAGAAAGTTTTGAGCAGATATCTCCTTCCATTCGGCCGGAATTGCAAGAAGTTTGTGCATCTTCTATGTTCGTCGCGGTCAATGGCAAAAGGCGCTTATCTTCAATTTAGGTGTTTCTGCGTGCTGCTCCGGCCCAAAGAGTGCCCGGCGGAAAACGACAACGCAGGCATGTCGAGTGCCACTGTCTACACCTGCACAGAAAGTTTTGAGCAGATATCTCCTTCTATTCGGCCGGAATTGCAAGAAGTTTGTGCATCTTCTATGTTCGTCGCGGTCAATGGCAAAAGGCGCTTATCTTCAATCTAGGTGTTTCTGCGTGCTGCGCCGGCCCAAAGAGTGCCCGGCGGAAAACGACAACGCAGGCATGTCGGGTGCCACTGTCTGCACCTGCACAGAAAGTTGTGAGCAGATATCTCCTTCCATTCGGCCGGAATTGCAAGACGTTTGTGCATCTTCAATATTGGTCACGGTCAATGTCAAAAAGCCCTTATCTGGAATCTAGGTGTTTCTGCGTGCTGTGCCGGCCCAAAGAGTGCCCGGCTGAAAACGACAACGCAGGCATGTCGGGTGCCACTGTCTGCACCAGCTCAGAAAGTTTTGAGCAGATATCTCCTTCCATTCGGCCGGAATTGCAAGAAGTTTGTGCATCTTCTATGTTCGTCGCGGTCAATGGCAAAAGGCGCTTATCTTCAATCTAGGTGTTTCTGCGTGCTGCTCCGGCCCAAAGAGTGCCCGGCGGAAAACGACAACGCAGGCATGTCGAGTTCCACTGTCTACACCTGCACAGAATGTTTTGAGCAGATATTTCCTTCTATTCCGCCGGAATTGCAAGAAGTTTGTGCATCTTCTATGTTCGTCGCGGTCAATGGCAAAAGGCGCTTATCTTCAATATAGGTGTTTCTGCGTGCTGCGCCGGCCCAAAGAGTGCCCGGCGGAAAACGACAACGCAGGCATGTCAGGTGCCACTGTCTGCACCTGCACAGAAAGTTGTGAGCAGATATCTCCTTCCATTCGGCCGGAATTGCAAGACGTTTGTGCATCTTCAATATTGGTCACGGTCAATGTCAAAAAGCCCTTATCTGGAATCTAGGTGTTTCTGCGTGCTGCTCCGGCCCAAAGAGTGCCCGGCGGAAATCGACAACGCAGGCATGTCGAGTGCCACTGTCTACACTTGCACAGAAAGTTTTGAGCAGATATCTCCTTCTATTCGGCCGGAATTGCAAGAAGTTTGTGCATCTTCTATGTTCGTCGCGGTCAATGGCAAAAGGCGCTTATCTTCAATCTAGGTGTTTCTGCGTGCTGCGCCGGCCCAAAGAGTGCCCGGCGGAAAACGACAACGCAGGCATGTCGGGTGCCACTGTCTGCACCTGCACAGAAAGTTGTGAGCAGATATCTCCTTCCGTTCGGCCGGAATTGAAATAAGTTTGTGCATCTTCAATGTTGGTCGCGGTCAATGACAAAAAGGCGCTTATCTTCAATCTAGGTGTTTCTGCGTGCTGCTTCGGCCCAAAGAGTGCCCGGCTGAAAACGACAACGCAGGCATGTCGGGTGCCACTGTCTGCACCTGCACAGAAAGTTTTGAGCAGATATCTTCTTTCATTCGGCCGGAATTGCAAGACGTTTGTGCATCTTCAATATTGGTCACGGTCAATGTCAAAAAGCCCTTATCTGCAATCTAGGTGTTTCTGCGTGCTGCGCCGGCCCAAAGAGTGCCCGGCGGAAAACGACAACGCAGGCATGTCGGGTGCCACTGTCTGCACCTGCACAGAAAGTTGTGAGCAGATATCTCCTTCCATTCGGCCGGAATTGCAAGACGTTTGTGCATCTTCAATATTGGTCACGGTCAATGTCAAAAAGCCCTTATCTGCAATCTAGGTATTTCGGCGTGCTGCGCCGGCCCAAAGAGTGCCCGGCTGAAAACGACAACGCAGGCATGTCGGGTGCCACTGTCTGCACCAGCTCAGAAAGTTTTGAGCAGATATCTCCTTCCATTCGGCCGGAAATGCAAGAAGTTTGTGCATCTTCTATGTTCGTCGCGGTCAATGGCAAAAGGCGCTTATCTTCAATCTAGGTGTTTCTGCGTGCTGCTCCGGCCCAAAGAGTGCCCGGCGGAAAACGACAACGCAGGCATGTCGGGTGCCACTGTCTGCACCTGCACAGAAAGTTGTGAGCAGATATCTCCTTCCGTTCGTCCGGAATTGAAATAAGTTTGTGCATCTTCAATGTTGGTCGCGGTCAATGACAAAAAGGCGCTTATCTTCAATCTAGGTGTTTTAGCGTGCTGCTCCGGCCCAAAGAGTGCCCGGCGGAAAACGACAACGCAGGCATGTCGCGTGCCACTGTCTGCACCTGCACAGAAAGTTGTGAGCAGATATCTCCTTCCATTCGGCCGGAATTGCAAGACGTTTGTGCATCTTCAATATTGGTCACGGTCAATGTCAAAAAGCCCTTATCTGCAATCTAGGTGTTTCGGCGTGCTGCGCCGGCCCAAAGAGTGCCCGGCTGAAAACGACAACGCAGGCATGTCGGGTGCCACTGTCTGCACCAGCTCAGAAAGTTTTGAGCAGATATCTCCTTCCATTCGGCCGGAATTGCAAGAAGTTTGTGCATCTTCTATGTTCGTCGCGGTCAATGGCAAAAGGCGCTTATCTTCAATCTAGGTGTTTCTGCGTGCTGCTCCGGCCCAAAGAGTGCCCGGCGGAAAACGACAACGCAGGCATGTCGAGTGCCACTGTCTACACTTGCACAGAAAGATTTGAGCAGATATCTCCTTCTATTCGGCCGGAATTGCAAGAAGTTTGTGCATCTTCTATGTTCGTCGCGGTCAATGGCAAAAGGCGCTTATCTTCAATCTAGGTGTTTCTGCGTGCTGCGCCGGCCCAAAGAGTGCCCGGCGGAAAACGACAACGCAGGCATGTCGGGTGCCACTGTCTGCACCTGCACAGAAAGTTGTGAGAAGATATCTCCTTCCGTTCGGCCGGAATTGAAATAAGTTTGTGCATCTTCAATGTTGGTCGCGGTCAATAACAAAAAGGCGCTTATCTTCAATCCAGGTGTTTCTGCGTGCTGCTCCGGCCCAAAGAGTGCCCGGCTGAAAACGACAACGCAGGCATGTCGGGTGCCACTGTCTGCACCTGCACAGAAAGTTTTGAGCAGATATCTTCTTTCATTCGGCCGGAATTGCAAGACGTTTGTGCATCTTCCATATTGGTCACGGTCAATGTCAAAAAGCCCTTATCTGCAATCTAGGTGTTTCTGCGTGCTGCGCCGGCCCAAAGAGTGCACGGCTGAAAACGACAACGCAGGCATGTCGGGTGTCACTGTCTGCACCAGCTCAGAAAGTTTTGAGCAGATATCTCCTTTCATTCGGCCGGAATTGCAAGACGTTTGTGCATCTTCCATATTGGTCACGGTCAATGTCAAAAAGCCCTTATCTGCAATCTAGGTGTTTCTGCGTGCTGCGCCGGCCCAAAGAGTGCCCGGCTGAAAACGACAACGCAGGCATGTCGGGTGTCACTGTCTGCACCAGCTCAGAAAGTTTTGAGCAGATATCTCCTTCTATTCCGCCGGAATTGCAAGAAGTTTGTGCATCTTCTATGTTCGTCGCGGTCAATGGCAAAAGGCGCTTATCTTCAATCTAGGTGTTTCTGCGTGCTGCGCCGGCCCAAAGAGTGCCCGGCGGAAAACGACAACGCAGGCATGTCGGGTGCCACTGTCTGCACCTGCACAGAAAATTGTGAGCAGATATCTCCTTCCGTTCGGCCGGAATTGAAAGAAGTTTGTGCATCTTCAATGTTGGTCGAGGTCAATGACAAAAAGACGCTTATCTTCAATCTAGGTGTTTCTGCGTGCTGCTCCGGCCCAAAGAGTGCCCGGCTGAAAACGACAACGCAGGCATGTCGGGTGCCACTGTCTGCACCTGCACAGAAAGTTTTGAGCAGATATCTCCTTCTATTCGGCCGGAATTGCAAGAAGTTTGTGCATCTTCTATGTTCGTCGCGGTCAATGGCAAAAGGCGCTTATCTTCAATCTAGGTGTTTCTGCGTGCTGCGCCGGCCCAAAGAGTGCCCGGCTGAAAACAACAACGCAGGCATGTCGGGTGCCACTGTCTGCACCAGCTCAGAAAGTTTTGAGCAGATATCTCCTTCCATTCGGCCGGAATTGCAAGAAGTTTGTGCATCTTCTATGTTCGTCGCGGTCAATGGCAAAAGGCGCTTATCTTCAATGTAGGTGTTTCTGCGTGCTGCGCCGGCCCAAAGAGTGCCCGGCGGAAAACGACAACGCAGGCATGTCGGGTGCCACTGTCTGCACCTGCACAGAAAGTTGTGAGCAGATATCTCCTTCCATTCGGCCGGAATTGCAAGACGTTTGTGCATCTTCCATATTGGTCACAGTCAATGTCAAAAAGCCCTTATCTGCAATCTAGGTGTTTCTGCGTGCTGCGCCGGCCCAAAGAGTGCCCGGCTGAAAACGACAACGCAGGCATGTCGGGTGCCACTGTCTGCACCAGCTCAGAAAGTTTTGAGCAGATATCTCCTTCCATTCGGCCGGAATTGCAAGAAGTTTGTACATCTTCTATGTTCGTTGCGGTCAATGGCAAAAGGCGCTTATCTTCAATCTAGGTGTTTCTGCGTGCTGCGCCGGCCCAAAGAGTGCCCGGCGAAAAACGACAACGCAGGCATGTCGGGTGCCACTGTCTACAACTGCACAGAAAATTGTGAGCAGATATCTCCTTCCGTTCGGCCGGAATTGAAAGAAGTTTGTGCATCTTCAATGTTGGTCGCGGTCAATGACAAAAAGACGCTTATCTTCAATCTAGGTGTTTCTGCGTGCTGCTCCGGCCCAAAGAGTGCCCGGCTGAAAACGACAACGCAGGCATGTCGGGTGCCACTGTCTGCACCTGCACAGAAAGTTTTGAGCAGATATCTCCTTCCATTCGGCCGGAATTGCAAGAAGTTTGTGCATCTTCTATGTTCGTCGCGGTCAATGGCAAAAGGCGCTTATCTTCAATCTAGGTGTTTCTGCGTGCTGCGCCGGCCCAAAGAGTGCCCGGCTGAAAACAACAACGCAGGCATGTCGGGTGCCACTGTCTGCACCAGCTCAGAAAGTTTTGAGCAGATATCTCCTTCCATTCGGCCGGAATTGCAAGAAGTTTGTGCATCTTCTATGTTCGTCGCGGTCAATGGCAAAAGGCGCTTATCTTCAATGTAGGTGTTTCTGCGTGCTGCGCCGGCCCAAAGAGTGCCCGGCGGAAAACGACAACGCAGGCATGTCGGGTGCCACTGTCTGCACCTGCACAGAAAGTTGTGAGCAGATATCTCCTTCCATTCGGCCGGAATTGCAAGACGTTTGTGCATCTTCCATATTCGTCACAGTCAATGTCAAAAAGCCCTTATCTGCAATCTAGGTGTTTCTGCGTGCTGCGCCGGCCCAAAGAGTGCCCGGCTGAAAACGACAACGCATGCATGTCGGGTGCCACTGTCTGCACCAGCTCAGAAAGTTTTGAGCAGATATCTCCTTCCATTCGGCCGGAATTGCAAGAAGTTTGTACATCTTCTATGTTCGTTGCGGTCAATGGCAAAAGGCGCTTATCTTCAATCTAGGTGTTTCTGCGTGCTGCGCCGGCCCAAAGAGTGCCCGGCGAAAAACGACAACGCAGGCATGTCGGGTGCCACTGTCTACAACTGCACAGAAAATTGTGAGCAGATATCTCCTTCCGTTCGGCCGGAATTGAAAGAAGTTTGTGCATCTTCAATGTTGGTCGCGGTCAATGACAAAAAGACGCTTATCTTCAATCTAGGTGTTTCTGCGTGCTGCTCCGGCCCAAAGAGTGCCCGGCTGAAAACGACAACGCAGGCATGTCGGGTGCCACTGTCTGCACCTGCACAGAAAGTTTTGAGCAGATATCTCCTTCCATTCGGCCGGAATTGCAAGAAGTTTGTGCATCTTCTATGTTCGTCGCGGTCAATGGCAAAAGGCGCTTATCTTCAATCTAGGTGTTTCTGCGTGCTGCTCTGGCCCAAAGAGTGCCCGGCGGAAAACGACAACGCAGGCATGTCGAGTTCCACTGTCTACACCTGCACAGAAAGTTTTGAGCAGATATCTCCTTCTATTCCGCCGGAATTGCAAGAAGTTTGTGCATCTTCTATGTTCGTCGCGGTCAATGGCAAAAGGCGCTTATCTTCAATCTAGGTGTTTCTGCGTGCTGCGCCGGCCCAAAGAGTGCCCGGCGAAAAACGACAATGCAGGCATGTCGCGTGCCACTGTCTACAACTGCACAGAAAATTGTGAGCAGATATCTCCTTCCGTTCGGCCGGAATTGAAAGAAGTTTGTGCATCTTCAATGTTGGTCGCGGTCAATGACAAAAAGACGCTTATCTTCAATCTAGGTGTTTCTGCGTGCTGCTCCGGCCCAAAGAGTGCCCGGCTGAAAACGACAACGCAGGCATGTCGGGTGCCACTGTCTGCACCTGCACAGAAAGTTTTGAGCAGATATCTCCTTCCATTCGGCCGGAATTGCAAGAAGTTTGTGCATCTTCTATGTTCGTCGCGGTCAATGGCAAAAGGCGCTTATCTTCAATCTAGGTGTTTCTGCGTGCTGCTCCGGCCCAAAGAGTGCCCGGCGGAAAACGACAACGCAGGCATGTCGAGTTCCACTGTCTACACCTGCACAGAAAGTTTTGAGCAGATATCTCCTTCTATTCCGCCGGAATTGCAAGAAGTTTGTGCATCTTCTATGTTCGTCGCGGTCAATGGCAAAAGGCGCTTATCTTCAATATAGGTGTTTCTGCGTGCTGCGCCGGCCCAAAGAGTGCCCGGCGGAAAACGACAACGCAGGCATGTCGGGTGCCACTGTCTGCACCTGCACAGAAAGTTGTGAGCAGATATCTCCTTCCATTCGGCCGGAATTGCAAGACGTTTGTGCATCTTCAATATTGGTCACGGTCAATGTCAAAAAGCCCTTATCTGGAATCTAGGTGTTTCTGCGTGCTGCGCCGGCCCAAAGAGTGCCCGGCTGAAAACGACAACGCAGGCATGTCGGGTGCCACTGTCTGCACCAGCTCAGAAAGTTTTGAGCAGATATCTCCTTCCATTCGGCCGGAATTGCAAGAAGTTTGTGCATCTTCTATGTTCGTCGCGGTCAATGGCAAAAGACGCTTATCTTCAATCTAGGTGTTTCTGCGTGCTGCTCCGGCCCAAAGAGTGCCCGGCTGAAAACGACAACGCAGGCATGTCGGGTGCCACTGTCTGCACCTGCACAGAAAGTTGTGAGCAGATATCTCCTTCCATTCGGCCGGAATTGCAAGACGTTTGTGCATCTTCCATATTGGTCACAGTCAATGTCAAAAAGCCCTTATCTGCAATCTAGGTGTTTCTGCGTGCTGCGCCGGCCCAAAGAGTGCCCGGCTGAAAACGACAACGCAGGCATGTCGGGTGCCACTGTCTACACCAGCTCAGAAAGTTTTGAGCAGATATCTCCTTCCATTCGGCCGGAATTGCAAGATGTTTGTGCATCTTCTATGTTCGTCGCGGTCAATGGCAAAAGGCGCTTATCTTCAATCTAGGTGTTTCTGCGTGCTGCTCCGGCCCAAAGAGTGCTCGGCGGAAAACGACAACGCAGGCATGTCGGGTGCCACTGTCTACACCTGCACAGAAAGTTTTGAGCAGATATCTCCTTCCATTCGGCCGGAATTGCAAGAAGTTTGTGCATCTTCTATGTTCGTCGCGGTCAATGGCAAAAGGCGCTTATCTTCAATCTAGGTGTTTCTGCGTGCTGCGCCGGCCCAAAGAGTGCCCGGCGAAAAACGACAACGCAGGCATGTCGGGTGCCACTGTCTACAACTGCACAGAAAATTGTGAGCAGATATCTCCTTCCGTTCGGCCGGAATTGAAAGAAGTTTGTGCATCTTCAATGTTGGTCGCGGTCAATGACAAAAAGACGCTTATCTTCAATCTAGGTGTTTCTGCGTGCTGCTCCGGCCCAAAGAGTGCCCGGCTGAAAACGACAACGCAGGCATGTCGGGTGCCACTGTCTGCACCTGCACAGAAAGTTTTGAGCAGATATCTCCTTCCATTCGGCCGGAATTGCAAGAAGTTTGTGCATCTTCTATGTTCGTCGCGGTCAATGGCAAAAGGCGCTTATCTTCAATCTAGGTGTTTCTGCGTGCTGCTCCGGCTCAAAGAGTGCCCGGCGGAAAACGACAACGCAGGCATGTCGAGTTCCACTGTCTACACCTGCACAGAAAGTTTTGAGCAGATATCTCCTTCTATTCCGCCGGAATTGCAAGAAGTTTGTGCATCTTCTATGTTCGTCGCGGTCAATGGCAAAAGGCGCTTATCTTCAATATAGGTGTTTCTGCGTGCTGCGCCGGCCCAAAGAGTGCCCGGCGGAAAACGACAACGCAGGCATGTCGGGTGCCACTGTCTGCACCTGCACAGAAAGTTGTGAGCAGATATCTCCTTCCATTCGGCCGGAATTGCAAGACGTTTGTGCATCTTCAATATTGGTCACGGTCAATGTCAAAAAGCCCTTATCTGGAATCTAGGTGTTTCTGCGTGCTGCGCCGGCCCAAAGAGTGCCCGGCTGAAAACGACAACGCAGGCATGTCGGGTGCCACTGTCTGCACCAGCTCAGAAAGTTTTGAGCAGATATCTCCTTCCATTCGGCCGGAATTGCAAGAAGTTTGTGCATCTTCTATGTTCGTCGCGGTCAATGGCAAAAGGCGCTTATCTTCAATCTAGGTGTTTCTGCGTGCTGCTCCGGCCCAAAGAGTGCCCGGCGGAAAACGACAACGCAGGCATGTCGAGTTCCACTGTCTACACCTGCACAGAATGTTTTGAGCAGATATTTCCTTCTATTCCGCCGGAATTGCAAGAAGTTTGTGCATGTTCTATGTTCGTCGCGGTCAATGGCAAAAGGCGCTTATCTTCAATATAGGTGTTTCTGCGTGCTGCGCCGGCCCAAAGAGTGCCCGGCGGAAAACGACAACGCAGGCATGTCAGGTGCCACTGTCTGCACCTGCACAGAAAGTTGTGAGCAGATATCTCCTTCCATTCGGCCGGAATTGCAAGACGTTTGTGCATCTTCAATATTGGTCACGGTCAATGTCAAAAAGCCCTTATCTGGAATCTAGGTGTTTCTGCGTGCTGCTCCGGCCCAAAGAGTGCCCGGCGGAAAACGACAACGCAGGCATGTCGAGTGCCACTGTCTACACTTGCACAGAAAGTTTTGAGCAGATATCTCCTTCTATTCGGCCGGAATTGCAAGAAGTTTGTGCATCTTCTATGTTCGTCGCGGTCAATGGCAAAAGGCGCTTATCTTCAATCTAGGTGTTTCTGCGTGCTGCGCCGGCCCAAAGAGTGCCCGGCGGAAAACGACAACGCAGGCATGTCGGGTGCCACTGTCTGCACCTGCACAGAAAGTTGTGAGCAGATATCTCCTTCCGTTCGGCCGGAATTGAAATAAGTTTGTGCATCTTCAATGTTGGTCGCGGTCAATGACAAAAAGGCGCTTATCTTCAATCTAGGTGTTTCTGCGTGCTGCTTCGGCCCAAAGAGTGCCCGGCTGAAAACGACAACGCAGGCATGTCGGGTGCCACTGTCTGCACCTGCACAGAAAGTTTTGAGCAGATATCTTCTTTCATTCGGCCGGAATTGCAAGACGTTTGTGCATCTTCAATATTGGTCACGGTCAATGTCAAAAAGCCCTTATCTGCAATCTAGGTGTTTCTGCGTGCTGCGCCGGCCCAAAGAGTGCCCGGCGGAAAACGACAACGCAGGCATGTCGGGTGCCACTGTCTGCACCTGCACAGAAAGTTGTGAGCAGATATCTCCTTCCATTCGGCCGGAATTGCAAGACGTTTGTGCATCTTCAAAATTGGTCACGGTCAATGTCAAAAAGCCCTTATCTGCAATCTAGGTATTTCGGCGTGCTGCGCCGGCCCAAAGAGTGCCCGGCTGAAAACGACAACGCAGGCATGTCGGGTGCCACTGTCTGCACCAGCTCAGAAAGTTTTGAGCAGATATCTCCTTCCATTCGGCCGGAATTGCAAGAAGTTTGTGCATCTTCTATGTTCGTCGCGGTCAATGGCAAAAGGCGCTTATCTTCAATCTAGGTGTTTCTGCGTGCTGCTCCGGCCCAAAGAGTGCCCGGCGGAAAACGACAACGCAGGCATGTCGAGTGCCACTGTCTACACCTGCACAGAAAGTTTTGAGCAGATATCTCCTTCTATTCGGCCGGAATTGCAAGAAGTTTGTGCATCTTCTATGTTCGTCGCGGTCAATGGCAAAAGGCGCTTATCTTCAATCTAGGTGTTTCTGCGTGCTGCGCCGGCCCAAAGAGTGCCCGGCGGAAAACGACAACGCAGGCATGTCGGGTGCCACTGTCTGCACCTGCACAGAAAGTTGTGAGCAGATATCTCCTTCCATTCGGCCGGAATTGCAAGACGTTTGTGCATCTTCAATATTGGTCACGGTCAATGTCAAAAAGCCCTTATCTGGAATCTAGGTGTTTCTGCGTGCTGTGCCGGCCCAAAGAGTGCCCGGCTGAAAACGACAACGCAGGCATGTCGGGTGCCACTGTCTGCACCAGCTCAGAAAGTTTTGAGCAGATATCTCCTTCCATTCGGCCGGAATTGCAAGAAGTTTGTGCATCTTCTATGTTCGTCGCGGTCAATGGCAAAAGGCGCTTATCTTCAATCTAGGTGTTTCTGCGTGCTGCTCCGGCCCAAAGAGTGCCCGGCGGAAAACGACAACGCAGGCATGTCGAGTTCCACTGTCTACACCTGCACAGAATGTTTTGAGCAGATATTTCCTTCTATTCCGCCGGAATTGCAAGAAGTTTGTGCATCTTCTATGTTCGTCGCGGTCAATGGCAAAAGGCGCTTATCTTCAATATAGGTGTTTCTGCGTGCTGCGCCGGCCCAAAGAGTGCCCGGCGGAAAACGACAACGCAGGCATGTCAGGTGCCACTGTCTGCACCTGCACAGAAAGTTGTGAGCAGATATCTCCTTCCATTCGGCCGGAATTGCAAGACGTTTGTGCATCTTCAATATTGGTCACGGTCAATGTCAAAAAGCCCTTATCTGGAATCTAGGTGTTTCTGCGTGCTGCTCCGGCCCAAAGAGTGCCCGGCGGAAATCGACAACGCAGGCATGTCGAGTGCCACTGTCTACACTTGCACAGAAAGTTTTGAGCAGATATCTCCTTCTATTCGGCCGGAATTGCAAGAAGTTTGTGCATCTTCTATGTTCGTCGCGGTCAATGGCAAAAGGCGCTTATCTTCAATCTAGGTGTTTCTGCGTGCTGCGCCGGCCCAAAGAGTGCCCGGCGGAAAACGACAACGCAGGCATGTCGGGTGCCACTGTCTGCACCTGCACAGAAAGTTGTGAGCAGATATCTCCTTCCGTTCGGCCGGAATTGAAATAAGTTTGTGCATCTTCAATGTTGGTCGCGGTCAATGACAAAAAGGCGCTTATCTTCAATCTAGGTGTTTCTGCGTGCTGCTTCGGCCCAAAGAGTGCCCGGCTGAAAACGACAACGCAGGCATGTCGGGTGCCACTGTCTGCACCTGCACAGAAAGTTGTGAGCAGATATCTCCTTCCATTCGGCCGGAATTGCAAGACGTTTGTGCATCTTCAATATTGGTCACGGTCAATGTCAAAAAGCCCTTATCTGGAATCTAGGTGTTTCTGCGTGCTGCGCCGGCCCAAAGAGTGCCCGGCTGAAAACGACAACGCAGGCATGTCGGGTGCCACTGTCTGCACCAGCTCAGAAAGTTTTGAGCAGATATCTCCTTCCATTCGGCCGGAATTGCAAGAAGTTTGTGCATCTTCTATGTTCGTCGCGGTCAATGGCAAAAGGCGCTTATCTTCAATCTAGGTGTTTCTGCGTGCTGCTCCGGCCCAAAGAGTGCCCGGCGGAAAACGACAACGCAGGCATGTCGAGTTCCACTGTCTACACCTGCACAGAATGTTTTGAGCAGATATTTCCTTCTATTCCGCCGGAATTGCAAGAAGTTTGTGCATCTTCTATGTTCGTCGCGGTCAATGGCAAAAGGCGCTTATCTTCAATATAGGTGTTTCTGCGTGCTGCGCCGGCCCAAAGAGTGCCCGGCGGAAAACGACAACGCAGGCATGTCGGGTGCCACTGTCTGCACCTGCACAGAAAGTTGTGAGCAGATATCTCCTTCCGTTCGGCCGGAATTGAAATAAGTTTGTGCATCTTCAATGTTGGTCGCGGTCAATGACAAAAAGGCGCTTATCTTCAATCTAGGTGTTTCTGCGTGCTGCTTCGGCCCAAAGAGTGCCCGGCTGAAAACGACAACGCAGGCATGTCGGGTGCCACTGTCTGCACCTGCACAGAAAGTTTTGAGCAGATATCTTCTTTCATTCGGCCGGAATTGCAAGACGTTTGTGCATCTTCAATATTGGTCACGGTCAATGTCAAAAAGCCCTTATCTGCAATCTAGGTGTTTCTGCGTGCTGCGCCGGCCCAAAGAGTGCCCGGCGGAAAACGACAACGCAGGCATGTCGGGTGCCACTGTCTGCACCTGCACAGAAAGTTGTGAGCAGATATCTCCTTCCATTCGGCCGGAATTGCAAGACGTTTGTGCATCTTCAATATTGGTCACGGTCAATGTCAAAAAGCCCTTATCTGCAATCTAGGTATTTCGGCGTGCTGCGCCGGCCCAAAAAGTGCCCGGCTGAAAACGACAACGCAGGCATGTCGGGTGCCACTGTCTGCACCAGCTCAGAAAGTTTTGAGCAGATATCTCCTTCCATTCGGCCGGAATTGCAAGAAGTTTGTGCATCTTCTATGTTCGTCGCGGTCAATGGCAAAAGGCGCTTATCTTCAATCTAGGTGTTTCTGCGTGCTGCTCCGGCCCAAAGAGTGCCCGGCGGAAAACGACAACGCAGGCATGTCGAGTGCCACTGTCTACACCTGCACAGAAAGTTTTGAGCAGATATCTCCTTCTATTCGGCCGGAATTGCAAGAAGTTTGTGCATCTTCTATGTTCGTCGCGGTCAATGGCAAAAGGCGCTTATCTTCAATCTAGGTGTTTCTGCGTGCTGCGCCGGCCCAAAGAGTGCCCGGCGGAAAACGACAACGCAGGCATGTCGGGTGCCACTGTCTGCACCTGCACAGAAAGTTGTGAGCAGATATCTCCTTCCGTTCGTCCGGAATTGAAATAAGTTTGTGCATCTTCAATGTTGGTCGCGGTCAATGACAAAAAGGCGCTTATCTTCAATCTAGGTGTTTCAGCGTGCTGCTCCGGCCCAAAGAGTGCCCGGCGGAAAACGACAACGCAGGCATGTCGGGTGCCACTGTCTGCACCTGCACAGAAAGTTGTGAGCAGACATCTCCTTCCATTCGGCCGGAATTGCAAGACGTTTGTGCATCTTCAATATTGGTCACGGTCAATGTCAAAAAGCCCTTATCTGCAATCTAGGTGTTTCGGCGTGCTGCGCCGGCCCAAAGAGTGCCCGGCTGAAAACGACAACGCAGGCATGTCGGGTGCCACTGTCTGCACCTGCACAGAAAGTTTTGAGCAGATATCTCCTTCCATTCGGCCGGAATTGCAAGAAGTTTGTGCATCTTCTATGTTCGTCGCGGTCAATGGCAAAAGGCGCTTATCTTCAATCTAGGTGTTTCTGCGTGCTGCTCCGGCCCAAAGAGTGCCCGGCGGAAAACGACAACGCAGGCATGTCGAGTGCCACTGTCTACACTTGCACAGAAAGATTTGAGCAGATATCTCCTTCTATTCGGCCGGAATTGCAAGAAGTTTGTGCATCTTCTATGTTCGTCGCGGTCAATGGCAAAAGGCGCTTATCTTCAATCTAGGTGTTTCTGCGTGCTGCGCCGGCCCAAAGAGTGCCCGGCGGAAAACGACAACGCAGGCATGTCGGGTGCCACTGTCTGCACCTGCACAGAAAGTTGTGAGAAGATATCTACTTCCGTTCGGCCGGAATTGAAATAAGTTTGTGCATCTTCAATGTTGGTCGCGGTCAATAACAAAAAGGCGCTTATCTTCAATCCAGGTGTTTCTGCGTGCTGCTCCGGCCCAAAGAGTGCCCGGCTGAAAACGACAACGCAGGCATGTCGGGTGCGACTGTCTGCACCTGCACAGAAAGTTTTGAGCAGATATCTTCTTTCATTCGGCCGGAATTGCAAGACGTTTGTGCATCTTCCATATTGGTCACGGTCAATGTCAAAAAGCCCTTATCTGCAATCTAGGTGTTTCTGCGTGCTGCGCCGGCCCAAAGAGTGCCCGGCTGAAAACGACAACGCAGGCATGTCGGGTGTCACTGTCTGCACCAGCTCAGAAAGTTTTGAGCAGATATCTCCTTCTATTCCGCCGGAATTGCAAGAAGTTTGTGCATCTTCTATGTTCGTCGCGGTCAATGGCAAAAGGCGCTTATCTTCAATCTAGGTGTTTCTGCGTGCTGCGCCGGCCCAAAGAGTGCCCGGCGGAAAACGACAACGCAGGCATGTCGGGTGCCACTGTCTGCACCTGCACAGAAAATTGTGAGCAGATATCTCCTTCCGTTCGGCCGGAATTGAAAGAAGTTTGTGCATCTTCAATGTTGGTCGCGGTCAATGACAAAAAGACGCTTATCTTCAATCTAGGTGTTTCTGCGTGCTGCTCCGGCCCAAAGAGTGCCCGGCTGAAAACGACAACGCAGGCATGTCGGGTGCCACTGTCTGCACCTGCACAGAAAGTTTTGAGCAGATATCTCCTTCCATTCGGCCGGAATTGCAAGAAGTTTGTGCATCTTCTATGTTCGTCGCGGTCAATGGCAAAAGGCGCTTATCTTCAATCTAGGTGTTTCTGCGTGCTGCTCCGGCCCAAAGAGTGCTCGGCGGAAAACGACAACGCAGGCATGTTGGGTGCCACTGTCTACACCTGCACAGAAAGTTTTGAGCAGATATCTCCTTCCATTCGGCCGGAATTGCAAGAAGTTTGTGCATCTTCTATGTTCGTCGCGGTCAATGGCAAAAGGCGCTTATCTTCAATGTAGGTGTTTCTGCGTGCTGCGCCGGCCCAAAGAGTGCCCGGCGGAAAACGACAACGCAGGCATGTCGGGTGCCACTGTCTGCACCTGCACAGAAAGTTGTGAGCAGATATCTCCTTCCATTCGGCCGGAATTGCAAGACGTTTGTGCATCTTCCATTTTGGTTACAGTCAATGTCAAAAAGCCCTTATCTGCAATCTAGGTGTTTCTGCGTGCTGCGCCGGCCCAAAGAGTGCCCGGCTGAAAACGACAACGCAGGCATGTCGGGTGCCACTGTCTGCACCAGCTCAGAAAGTTTTGAGCAGATATCTCCTTCCATTCGGCCGGAATTGCAAGAAGTTTGTACATCTTCTATGTTCGTTGCGGTGAATGGCAAAAGGCGCTTATCTTCAATCTAGGTGTTTTTGCGTACTGCTCCGGCCCAAAGAGTGCCTGGCGGAAAACGACAACGCAGGCATGTCGAGTGCCACTGTCTACACCTGCACAGAAAGTTTTGAGCAGATATCTCCTTCTATTCGGCCGGAATTGCAAGAAGTTTGTGAATCTTCTATGTTCGTCGCGGTCAATGGCAAAAGGCGCTTATCTTCAATCTAGGTGTTTCTGCGTGCTGCGCCGGCCCAAAGAGTGCCCGGCTGAAAACAACAACGCAGGCATGTCGGGTGCCACTGTCTGCACCAGCTCAGAAAGTTTTGAGCAGATATCTCCTTCCATTCGGCCGGAATTGCAAGAAGTTTGTGCATCTTCTATGTTCGTCGCGGTCAATGGCAAAAGGCGCTTATCTTCAATGTAGGTGTTTCTGCGTGCTGCGCCGGCCCAAAGAGTGCCCGGCGGAAAACGACAACGCAGGCATGTCGGGTGCCACTGTCTGCACCTGCACAGAAAGTTGTGAGCAGATATCTCCTTCCATTCGGCCGGAATTGCAAGACGTTTGTGCATCTTCCATATTGGTCACAGTCAATGTCAAAAAGCCCTTATCTGCAATCTAGGTGTTTCTGCGTGCTGCGCCGGCCCAAAGAGTGCCCGGCTGAAAACGACAACGCAGGCATGTCGGGTGCCACTGTCTGCACCAGCTCAGAAAGTTTTGAGCAGATATCTCCTTCCATTCGGCCGGAATTGCAAGAAGTTTGTACATCTTCTATGTTCGTTGCGGTCAATGGCAAAAGGCGCTTATCTTCAATCTAGGTGTTTCTGCGTGCTGCGCCGGCCCAAAGAGTGCCCGGCGAAAAACGACAACGCAGGCATGTCGGGTGCCACTGTCTACAACTGCACAGAAAATTGTGAGCAGATATCTCCTTCCGTTCGGCCGGAATTGAAAGAAGTTTGTGCATCTTCAATGTTGGTCGCGGTCAATGACAAAAAGACGCTTATCTTCAATCTAGGTGTTTCTGCGTGCTGCTCCGGCCCAAAGAGTGCCCGGCTGAAAACGACAACGCAGGCATGTCGGGTGCCACTGTCTGCACCTGCACAGAAAGTTTTGAGCAGATATCTCCTTCCATTCGGCCGGAATTGCAAGAAGTTTGTGCATCTTCTATGTTCGTCGCGGTCAATGGCAAAAGGCGCTTATCTTCAATCTAGGTGTTTCTGCGTGCTGCTCCGGCTCAAAGAGTGCACGGCGGAAAACGACAACGCAGGCATGTCGAGTTCCACTGTCTACACCTGCACAGAAAGTTTTTAGCAGATATCTCCTTCTATTCCGCCGGAATTGCAAGAAGTTTGTGCATCTTCTATGTTCGTCGCGGTCAATGGCAAAAGGCGCTTATCTTCAATATAGGTGTTTCTGCGTGCTGCGCCGGCCCAAAGAGTGCCCGGCGGAAAACGACAACGCAGGCATGTCGGGTGCCACTGTCTGCACCTGCACAGAAAGTTGTGAGCAGATATCTCCTTCCATTCGGCCGGAATTGCAAGACGTTTGTGCATCTTCAATATTGGTCACGGTCAATGTCAAAAAGCCCTTATCTGGAATCTAGGTGTTTCTGCGTGCTGCGCCGGCCCAAAGAGTGCCCGGCTGAAAACGACAACGCAGGCATGTCGGGTGCCACTGTCTGCACCAGCTCAGAAAGTTTTGAGCAGATATCTCCTTCCATTCGGCCGGAATTGCAAGAAGTTTGTGCATCTTCTATGTTCGTCGCGGTCAATGGCAAAAGGCGCTTATCTTCAATCTAGGTGTTTCTGCGTGCTGCTCCGGCCCAAAGAGTGCCCGGCGGAAAACGACAATGCAGGCATGTCGAGTTCCACTGTCTACACCTGCACAGAAAGGTTTGAGCAGATATTTCCTTCTATTCCGCCGGAATTGCAAGAAGTTTGTGCATCTTCTATGTTCGTCGCGGTCAATGGCAAAAGGCGCTTATCTTCAATATAGGTGTTTCTGCGTGCTGCGCCGGCCCAAAGAGTGCCCGGCGGAAAACGACAACGCAGGCATGTCAGGTGCCACTGTCTGCACCTGCACAGAAAGATGTGAGCAGATATCTCCTTCCATTCGGCCGGAATTGCAAGACGTTTGTGCATCTTCAATATTGGTCACGGTCAATGTCAAAAAGCCCTTATCTGGAATCTAGGTGTTTCTGCGTGCTGCTCCGGCCCAAAGAGTGCCCGGCGGAAAACGACAACGCAGGCATGTCGAGTGCCACTGTCTACACTTGCACAGAAAGTTTTGAGCAGATATCTCCTTCTATTCGGCCGGAATTGCAAGAAGTTTGTGCATGTTCTATGTTCGTCGCGGTCAATGGCAAAAGGCGCTTATCTTCAATCTAGGTGTTTCTGCGTGCTGCGCCGGCCCAAAGAGTGCCCGGCGGAAAACGACAACGCAGGCATGTCGGGTGCCACTGTCTGCACCAGCACAGAAAGTTGTGAGCAGATATCTCTTTCCGTTCGGCCGGAATTGAAATAAGTTTGTGCATCTTCAATGTTGGTCGCGGTCAATGACAAAAAGGCGCTTATCTTCAATCTAGGTGTTTCTGCGTGCTGCTTCGGCCCAAAGAGTGCCCGGCTGAAAACGACAACGCAGGCATGTCGGGTGCCACTGTCTGCACCTGCACAGAAAGTTTTGAGCAGATATCTTCTTTCATTCGGCCGGAATTGCAAGACGTTTGTGCATCTTCAATATTGGTCACGGTCAATGTCAAAAAGCCCTTATCTGCAATCTAGGTGTTTCTGCGTGCTGCGCCGGCCCAAAGAGTGCCCGGCGGAAAACGACAACGCAGGCATGTCGGGTGCCACTGTCTGCACCAGCTCAGAAAGTTTTGAGCAGATATCTCCTTCCATTCGGCCGGAATTGCAAGAAGTTTGTGCATCTTCTATGTTCGTCGCGGTCAATGGCAAAAGGCGCTTATCTTCAATCTAGGTGTTTCTGCGTGCTGCTCCGGCCCAAAGAGTGCCCGGCGGAAAACGACAACGCAGGCATGTCGAGTGCCACTGACTACACTTGCACAGAAAGATTTGAGCAGATATCTCCTTCTATTCGGCCGGAATTGCAAGAAGTTTGTGCATCTTCTATGTTCGTCGCGGTCAATGGCAAAAGGCGCTTATCTTCAATCTAGGTGTTTCTGCGTGCTGCGCCGGCCCAAAGAGTGCCCGGCGGAAAACGACAACGCAGGCATGTCGGGTGCCACTGTCTGCACCTGCACAGAAAGTTGTGAGAAGATATCTCCTTCCGTTCGGCCGGAATTGAAATAAGTTTGTGCATCTTCAATGTTGGTCGCGGTCAATGACAAAAAGGCGCTTATCTTCAATCTAGGTGTTTCTGCGTGCTGCTCCGGCCCAAAGAGTGCCCGGCTGAAAACGACAACGCAGGCATGTCGGGTGCCACTGTCTGCACCTGCACAGAAAGTTTTGAGCAGATATCTTCTTTCATTCGGCCGGAATTGCAAGACGTTTGTGCATCTTCCATATTGGTCACGGTCAATGTCAAAAAGCCCTTATCTGCAATCTAGGTGTTTCTGCGTGCTGCTCCGGCCCAAAGAGTGCACGGCTGAAAACGACAACGCAGGCATGTCGGGTGTCACTGTCTGCACCAGCTCAGAAAGTTTTGAGCAGATATCTCCTTTCATTCGGCCGGAATTGCAAGACGTTTGTGCATCTTCCATATTGGTCACGGTCAATGTCAAAAAGCCCTTATCTGCAATCTAGGTGTTTCTGCGTGCTGCGCCGGCCCAAAGAGTGCCCGGCTGAAAACGACAACGCAGGCATGTCGGGTGTCACTGTCTGCACCAGCTCAGAAAGTTTTGAGCAGATATCTCCTTCTATTCCGCCGGAATTGCAAGAAGTTTGTGCATCTTCTATGTTCGTCGCGGTCAATGGCAAAAGGCGCTTATCTTCAATCTAGGTGTTTCTGCGTGCTGCGCCGGCCCAAAGAGTGCCCGGCGAAAAACGACAACGCAGGCATGTCGGGTGCCACTGTCTACAACTGCACAGAAAATTGTGAGCAGATATCTCCTTCCGTTCGGCCGGAATTGAAAGAAGTTTGTGCATCTTCAATGTTGGTCGCGGTCAATGAAAAAAAGACGCTTATCTTCAATCTAGGTGTTTCTGCGTGCTGCTCCGGCCCAAAGAGTGCCCGGCTGAAAACGACAACGCAGGCATGTCGGGTGCCACTGTCTGCACCTGCACAGAAAGTTTTGAGCAGATATCTCCTTCCATTCGGCCGGAATTGCAAGAAGTTTGTGCATCTTCTATGTTCGTCGCGGTCAATGGCAAAAGGCGCTTATCTTCAATCTAGGTGTTTCTGCGTGCTGCGCCGGCCCAAAGAGTGCCCGGCTGAAAACAACAACGCAGGCATGTCGGGTGCCACTGTCTGCACCAGCTCAGAAAGTTTTGAGCAGATATCTCCTTCCATTCGGCCGGAATTGCAAGAAGTTTGTGCATCTTCTATGTTCGTCGCGGTCAATGGCAAAAGGCGCTTATCTTCAATGTAGGTGTTTCTGCGTGCTGCGCCGGCCCAAAGAGTGCCCGGCGGAAAACGACAGCGCAGGCATGTCGGGTGCCACTGTCTGCACCTGCACAGAAAGTTGTGAGCAGATATCTCCTTCCATTCGGCCGGAATTGCAAGACGTTTGTGCATCTTCAATATTGGTCACGGTCAATGTCAAAAAGCCCTTATCTGGAATCTAGGTGTTTCTGCGTGCTGCGCCGGCCCAAAGAGTGCCCGGCTGAAAACGACAACGCAGGCATGTCGGGTGTCACTGTCTGCACCAGCTCAGAAAGTTTTGAGCAGATATCTCCTTCTATTCCGCCGGAATTGCAAGAAGTTTGTGCATCTTCTATGTTCGTCGCGGTCAATGGCAAAAGGCGCTTATCTTCAATCTAGGTGTTTCTGCGTGCTGCGCCGGCCCAAAGAGTGCCCGGCGGAAAACGACAACGCAGGCATGTCGGGTGCCACTGTCTGCACCTGCACAGAAAACTGTGAGCAGATATCTCCTTCCGTTCGGCCGGAATTGAAAGAAGTTTGTGCATCTTCAATGTTGGTCGCGGTCAATGACAAAAAGACGCTTATCTTCAATCTAGGTGTTTCTGCGTGCTGCTCCGGCCCAAAGAGTGCCCGGCTGAAAACGACAACGCAGGCATGTCGGGTGCCACTGTCTGCACCTGCACAGAAAGTTTTGAGCAGATATCTCCTTCCATTCGGCCGGAATTGCAAGAAGTTTGTGCATCTTCTATGTTCGTCGCGGTCAATGGCAAAAGGCGCTTATCTTCAATCTAGGTGTTTCTGCGTGCTGCTCCGGCCCAAAGAGTGCTCGGCGGAAAACGACAACGCAGGCATGTTGGGTGCCACTGTCTACACCTGCACAGAAAGTTTTGAGCAGATATCTCCTTCCATTCGGCCGGAATTGCAAGAAGTTTGTGCATCTTCTATGTTCGTCGCGGTCAATGGCAAAAGGCGCTTATCTTCAATCTAGGTGTTTCTGCGTGCTGCGCCGGCCCAAAGAGTGCCCGGCGGAAAACGACAACGCAGGCATGTCAGGTGCCACTGTCTGCACCTGCACAGAAAGATGTGAGCAGATATCTCCTTCCATTCGGCCGGAATTGCAAGACGTTTGTGCATCTTCAATATTGGTCACGGTCAATGTCAAAAAGCCCTTATCTGGAATCTAGGTGTTTCTGCGTGCTGCTCCGGCCCAAAGAGTGCCCGGCGGAAAACGACAACGCAGGCATGTCGGGTGCCACTGTCTGCACCTGCACAGAAAGTTGTGAGCAGATATCTCCTTCCGTTCGTCCGGAATTGAAATAAGTTTGTGCATCTTCAATGTTGGTCGCGGTCAATGACAAAAAGGCGCTTATCTTCAATCTAGGTGTTTCAGCGTGCTGCTCCGGCCCAAAGAGTGCCCGGCGGAAAACGACAACGCAGGCATGTCGGGTGCCACTGTCTGCACCTGCACAGAAAGTTGTGAGCAGACATCTCCTTCCATTCGGCCGGAATTGCAAGACGTTTGTGCATCTTCAATATTGGTCACGGTCAATGTCAAAAAGCCCTTATCTGCAATCTAGGTGTTTCGGCGTGCTGCGCCGGCCCAAAGAGTGCCCGGCTGAAAACGACAACGCAGGCATGTCGGGTGCCACTGTCTGCACCAGCTCAGAAAGTTTTGAGCAGATATCTCCTTCCATTCGGCCGGAATTGCAAGAAGTTTGTGCATCTTCTATGTTCGTCGCGGTCAATGGCAAAAGGCGCTTATCTTCAATCTAGGTGTTTCTGCGTGCTGCTCCGGCCCAAAGAGTGCCCGGCGGAAAACGACAACGCAGGCATGTCGAGTGCCACTGTCTACACTTGCACAGAAAGATTTGAGCAGATATCTCCTTCTATTCGGCCGGAATTGCAAGAAGTTTGTGCATCTTCTATGTTCGTCGCGGTCAATGGCAAAAGGCGCTTATCTTCAATCTAGGTGTTTCTGCGTGCTGCGCCGGCCCAAAGAGTGCCCGGCGGAAAACGACAACGCAGGCATGTCGGGTGCCACTGTCTGCACCTGCACAGAAAGTTGTGAGAAGATATCTCCTTCCGTTCGGCCGGAATTGAAATAAGTTTGTGCATCTTCAATGTTGGTCGCGGTCAATAACAAAAAGGCGCTTATCTTCAATCCAGGTGTTTCTGCGTGCTGCTCCGGCCCAAAGAGTGCCCGGCTGAAAACGACAACGCAGGCATGTCGGGTGCGACTGTCTGCACCTGCACAGAAAGTTTTGAGCAGATATCTTCTTTCATTCGGCCGGAATTGCAAGACGTTTGTGCATCTTCCATATTGGTCACGGTCAATGTCAAAAAGCCCTTATCTGCAATCTAGGTGTTTCTGCGTGCTGCGCCGGCCCAAAGAGTGCCCGGCTGAAAACGACAACGCAGGCATGTCGGGTGTCACTGTCTGCACCAGCTCAGAAAGTTTTGAGCAGATATCTCCTTCTATTCCGCCGGAATTGCAAGAAGTTTGTGCATCTTCTATGTTCGTCGCGGTCAATGGCAAAAGGCGCTTATCTTCAATCTAGGTGTTTCTGCGTGCTGCGCCGGCCCAAAGAGTGCCCGGCGGAAAACGACAACGCAGGCATGTCGGGTGCCACTGTCTGCACCTGCACAGAAAGTTGTGAGCAGATATCTCCTTCCGTTCGTCCGGAATTGAAATAAGTTTGTGCATCTTCAATGTTGGTCGCGGTCAATGACAAAAAGGCGCTTATCTTCAATCTAGGTGTTTCAGCGTGCTGCTCCGGCCCAAAGAGTGCCCGGCGGAAAACGACAACGCAGGCATGTCGGGTGCCACTGTCTGCACCTGCACAGAAAGTTGTGAGCAGATATCTCCTTCCATTCGGCCGGAATTGCAAGACGTTTGTGCATCTTCAATATTGGTCACGGTCAATGTCAAAAAGCCCTTATCTGCAATCTAGGTGTTTCGGCGTGCTGCTTCGGCCCAAAGAGTGCCCGGCTGAAAACGACAACGCAGGCATGTCGGGTGCCACTGTCTGCACCTGCACAGAAAGTTTTGAGCAGATATCTTCTTTCATTCGGCCGGAATTGCAAGACGTTTGTGCATCTTCAATATTGGTCACGGTCAATGTCAAAAAGCCCTTATCTGCAATCTAGGTGTTTCTGCGTGCTGCGCCGGCCCAAAGAGTGCCCGGCGGAAAACGACAACGCAGGCATGTCGGGTGCCACTGTCTGCACCAGCTCAGAAAGTTTTGAGCAGATATCTCCTTCCATTCGGCCGGAATTGCAAGAAGTTTGTGCATCTTCTATGTTCGTCGCGGTCAATGGCAAAAGGCGCTTATCTTCAATCTAGGTGTTTCTGCGTGCTGCTCCGGCCCAAAGAGTGCCCGGCGGAAAACGACAACGCAGGCATGTCGAGTGCCACTGACTACACTTGCACAGAAAGATTTGAGCAGATATCGCCTTCTATTCGGCCGGAATTGCAAGAAGTTTGTGCATCTTCTATGTTCGTCGCGGTCAATGGCAAAAGGCGCTTATCTTCAATCTAGGTGTTTCTGCGTGCTGCGCCGGCCCAAAGAGTGCCCGGCGGAAAACGACAACGCAGGCATGTCGGGTGCCACTGTCTGCACCTGCACAGAAAGTTGTGAGAAGATATCTCCTTCCGTTCGGCCGGAATTGAAATAAGTTTGTGCATCTTCAATGTTGGTCGCGGTCAATGACAAAAAGGCGCTTATCTTCAATCTAGGTGTTTCTGCGTGCTGCTCCGGCCCAAAGAGTGCCCGGCTGAAAACGACAACGCAGGCATGTCGGGTGCCACTGTCTGCACCTGCACAGAAAGTTTTGAGCAGATATCTTCTTTCATTCGGCCGGAATTGCAAGACGTTTGTGCATCTTCCATATTGGTCACGGTCAATGTCAAAAAGCCCTTATCTGCAATTTAGGTGTTTCTGCGTGCTGCTCCGGCCCAAAGAGTGCACGGCTGAAAACGACAACGCAGGCATGTCGGGTGTCACTGTCTGCACCAGCTCAGAAAGTTTTGAGCAGATATCTCCTTTCATTCGGCCGGAATTGCAAGACGTTTGTGCATCTTCCATATTGGTCACGGTCAATGTCAAAAAGCCCTTATCTGCAATCTAGGTGTTTCTGCGTGCTGCGCCGGCCCAAAGAGTGCCCGGCTGAAAACGACAACGCAGGCATGTCGGGTGTCACTGTCTGCACCAGCTCAGAAAGTTTTGAGCAGATATCTCCTTCTATTCCGCCGGAATTGCAAGAAGTTTGTGCATCTTCTATGTTCGTCGCGGTCAATGGCAAAAGGCGCTTATCTTCAATCTAGGTGTTTCTGCGTGCTGCGCCGGCCCAAAGAGTGCCCGGCGAAAAACGACAACGCAGGCATGTCGGGTGCCACTGTCTACAACTGCACAGAAAATTGTGAGCAGATATCTCCTTCCGTTCGGCCGGAATTGAAAGAAGTTTGTGCATCTTCAATGTTGGTCGCGGTCAATGAAAAAAAGACGCTTATCTTCAATCTAGGTGTTTCTGCGTGCTGCTCCGGCCCAAAGAGTGCCCGGCTGAAAACGACAACGCAGGCATGTCGGGTGCCACTGTCTGCACCTGCACAGAAAGTTTTGAGCAGATATCTCCTTCCATTCGGCCGGAATTGCAAGAAGTTTGTGCATCTTCTATGTTCGTCGCGGTCAATGGCAAAAGGCGCTTATCTTCAATCTAGGTGTTTCTGCGTGCTGCGCCGGCCCAAAGAGTGCCCGGCTGAAAACAACAACGCAGGCATGTCGGGTGCCACTGTCTGCACCAGCTCAGAAAGTTTTGAGCAGATATCTCCTTCCATTCGGCCGGAATTGCAAGAAGTTTGTGCATCTTCTATGTTCGTCGCGGTCAATGGCAAAAGGCGCTTATCTTCAATGTAGGTGTTTCTGCGTGCTGCGCCGGCCCAAAGAGTGCCCGGCGGAAAACGACAGCGCAGGCATGTCGGGTGCCACTGTCTGCACCTGCACAGAAAGTTGTGAGCAGATATCTCCTTCCATTCGGCCGGAATTGCAAGACGTTTGTGCATCTTCAATATTGGTCACAGTCAATGTCAAAAAGCCCTTATCTGCAATCTAGGTGTTTCTGCGTGCTGCGCCGGCCCAAAGAGTGCCCGGCTGAAAACGACAACGCAGGCATGTCGGGTGCCACTGTCTGCACCAGCTCAGAAAGTTTTGAGCAGATATCTCCTTCCATTCGGCCGGAATTGCAAGAAGTTTGTACATCTTCTATGTTCGTTGCGGTCAATGGCAAAAGGCGCTTATCTTCAATCTAGGTGTTTCTGCGTGCTGCGCCGGCCCAAAGAGTGCCCGGCGAAAAACGACAACGCAGGCATGTCGGGTGCCACTGTCTACAACTGCACAGAAAATTGTGAGCAGATATCTCCTTCCGTTCGGCCGGAATTGAAAGAAGTTTGTGCATCTTCAATGTTGGTCGCGGTCAATGACAAAAAGACGCTTATCTTCAATCTAGGTGTTTCTGCGTGCTGCTCCGGCCCAAAGAGTGCCCGGCTGAAAACGACAACGCAGGCATGTCGGGTGCCACTGTCTGCACCTGCACAGAAAGTTTTGAGCAGATATCTCCTTCCATTCGGCCGGAATTGCAAGAAGTTTGTGCATCTTCTATGTTCGTCGCGGTCAATGGCAAAAGGCGCTTATCTTCAATCTAGGTGTTTCTGCGTGCTGCGCCGGCCCAAAGAGTGCCCGGCTGAAAACAACAACGCAGGCATGTCGGGTGCCACTGTCTGCACCAGCTCAGAAAGTTTTGAGCAGATATCTCCTTCCATTCGGCCGGAATTGCAAGAAGTTTGTGCATCTTCTATGTTCGTCGCGGTCAATGGCAAAAGGCGCTTATCTTCAATGTAGGTGTTTCTGCGTGCTGCGCCGGCCCAAAGAGTGCCCGGCGGAAAACGACAACGCAGGCATGTCGGGTGCCACTGTCTGCACCTGCACAGAAAGTTGTGAGCAGATATCTCCTTCCATTCGGCCGGAATTGCAAGACGTTTGTGCATCTTCCATATTCGTCACAGTCAATGTCAAAAAGCCCTTATCTGCAATCTAGGTGTTTCTGCGTGCTGCGCCGGCCCAAAGAGTGCCCGGCTGAAAACGACAACGCATGCATGTCGGGTGCCACTGTCTGCACCAGCTCAGAAAGTTTTGAGCAGATATCTCCTTCCATTCGGCCGGAATTGCAAGAAGTTTGTACATCTTCTATGTTCGTTGCGGTCAATGGCAAAAGGCGCTTATCTTCAATCTAGGTGTTTCTGCGTGCTGCGCCGGCCCAAAGAGTGCCCGGCGAAAAACGACAACGCAGGCATGTCGGGTGCCACTGTCTACAACTGCACAGAAAATTGTGAGCAGATATCTCCTTCCGTTCGGCCGGAATTGAAAGAAGTTTGTGCATCTTCAATGTTGGTCGCGGTCAATGACAAAAAGACGCTTATCTTCAATCTAGGTGTTTCTGCGTGCTGCTCCGGCCCAAAGAGTGCCCGGCTGAAAACGACAACGCAGGCATGTCGGGTGCCACTGTCTGCACCTGCACAGAAAGTTTTGAGCAGATATCTCCTTCCATTCGGCCGGAATTGCAAGAAGTTTGTGCATCTTCTATGTTCGTCGCGGTCAATGGCAAAAGGCGCTTATCTTCAATCTAGGTGTTTCTGCGTGCTGCTCTGGCCCAAAGAGTGCCCGGCGGAAAACGACAACGCAGGCATGTCGAGTTCCACTGTCTACACCTGCACAGAAAGTTTTGAGCAGATATCTCCTTCTATTCCGCCGGAATTGCAAGAAGTTTGTGCATCTTCTATGTTCGTCGCGGTCAATGGCAAAAGGCGCTTATCTTCAATCTAGGTGTTTCTGCGTGCTGCGCCGGCCCAAAGAGTGCCCGGCGAAAAACGACAATGCAGGCATGTCGCGTGCCACTGTCTACAACTGCACAGAAAATTGTGAGCAGATATCTCCTTCCGTTCGGCCGGAATTGAAAGAAGTTTGTGCATCTTCAATGTTGGTCGCGGTCAATGACAAAAAGACGCTTATCTTCAATCTAGGTGTTTCTGCGTGCTGCTCCGGCCCAAAGAGTGCCCGGCTGAAAACGACAACGCAGGCATGTCGGGTGCCACTGTCTGCACCTGCACAGAAAGTTTTGAGCAGATATCTCCTTCCATTCGGCCGGAATTGCAAGAAGTTTGTGCATCTTCTATGTTCGTCGCGGTCAATGGCAAAAGGCGCTTATCTTCAATCTAGGTGTTTCTGCGTGCTGCTCCGGCCCAAAGAGTGCCCGGCGGAAAACGACAACGCAGGCATGTCGAGTTCCACTGTCTACACCTGCACAGAAAGTTTTGAGCAGATATCTCCTTCTATTCCGCCGGAATTGCAAGAAGTTTGTGCATCTTCTATGTTCGTCGCGGTCAATGGCAAAAGGCGCTTATCTTCAATATAGGTGTTTCTGCGTGCTGCGCCGGCCCAAAGAGTGCCCGGCGGAAAACGACAACGCAGGCATGTCGGGTGCCACTGTCTGCACCTGCACAGAAAGTTGTGAGCAGATATCTCCTTCCATTCGGCCGGAATTGCAAGACGTTTGTGCATCTTCAATATTGGTCACGGTCAATGTCAAAAAGCCCTTATCTGGAATCTAGGTGTTTCTGCGTGCTGCGCCGGCCCAAAGAGTGCCCGGCTGAAAACGACAACGCAGGCATGTCGGGTGCCACTGTCTGCACCAGCTCAGAAAGTTTTGAGCAGATATCTCCTTCCATTCGGCCGGAATTGCAAGAAGTTTGTGCATCTTCTATGTTCGTCGCGGTCAATGGCAAAAGACGCTTATCTTCAATCTAGGTGTTTCTGCGTGCTGCTCCGGCCCAAAGAGTGCCCGGCTGAAAACGACAACGCAGGCATGTCGGGTGCCACTGTCTGCACCTGCACAGAAAGTTGTGAGCAGATATCTCCTTCCATTCGGCCGGAATTGCAAGACGTTTGTGCATCTTCCATATTGGTCACAGTCAATGTCAAAAAGCCCTTATCTGCAATCTAGGTGTTTCTGCGTGCTGCGCCGGCCCAAAGAGTGCCCGGCTGAAAACGACAACGCAGGCATGTCGGGTGCCACTGTCTACACCAGCTCAGAAAGTTTTGAGCAGATATCTCCTTCCATTCGGCCGGAATTGCAAGATGTTTGTGCATCTTCTATGTTCGTCGCGGTCAATGGCAAAAGGCGCTTATCTTCAATCTAGGTGTTTCTGCGTGCTGCTCCGGCCCAAAGAGTGCTCGGCGGAAAACGACAACGCAGGCATGTCGGGTGCCACTGTCTACACCTGCACAGAAAGTTTTGAGCAGATATCTCCTTCCATTCGGCCGGAATTGCAAGAAGTTTGTGCATCTTCTATGTTCGTCGCGGTCAATGGCAAAAGGCGCTTATCTTCAATCTAGGTGTTTCTGCGTGCTGCGCCGGCCCAAAGAGTGCCCGGCGAAAAACGACAACGCAGGCATGTCGGGTGCCACTGTCTACAACTGCACAGAAAATTGTGAGCAGATATCTCCTTCCGTTCGGCCGGAATTGAAAGAAGTTTGTGCATCTTCAATGTTGGTCGCGGTCAAT
This sequence comes from Hyla sarda, assembly GCF_029499605.1. Taxonomy (NCBI): domain Eukaryota; kingdom Metazoa; phylum Chordata; class Amphibia; order Anura; family Hylidae; genus Hyla; species Hyla sarda. The sequence goes on along the minus strand of NW_026609662.1, from coordinate 208,606 downwards.
GACAAAAAGACGCTTATCTTCAATCTAGGTGTTTCTGCGTGCTGCTCCGGCCCAAAGAGTGCCCGGCTGAAAACGACAACGCAGGCATGTCGGGTGCCACTGTCTGCACCTGCACAGAAAGTTTTGAGCAGATATCTCCTTCCATTCGGCCGGAATTGCAAGAAGTTTGTGCATCTTCTATGTTCGTCGCGGTCAATGGCAAAAGGCGCTTATCTTCAATCTAGGTGTTTCTGCGTGCTGCTCCGGCTCAAAGAGTGCCCGGCGGAAAACGACAACGCAGGCATGTCGAGTTCCACTGTCTACACCTGCACAGAAAGTTTTGAGCAGATATCTCCTTCTATTCCGCCGGAATTGCAAGAAGTTTGTGCATCTTCTATGTTCGTCGCGGTCAATGGCAAAAGGCGCTTATCTTCAATATAGGTGTTTCTGCGTGCTGCGCCGGCCCAAAGAGTGCCCGGCGGAAAACGACAACGCAGGCATGTCGGGTGCCACTGTCTGCACCTGCACAGAAAGTTGTGAGCAGATATCTCCTTCCATTCGGCCGGAATTGCAAGACGTTTGTGCATCTTCAATATTGGTCACGGTCAATGTCAAAAAGCCCTTATCTGGAATCTAGGTGTTTCTGCGTGCTGCGCCGGCCCAAAGAGTGCCCGGCTGAAAACGACAACGCAGGCATGTCGGGTGCCACTGTCTGCACCAGCTCAGAAAGTTTTGAGCAGATATCTCCTTCCATTCGGCCGGAATTGCAAGAAGTTTGTGCATCTTCTATGTTCGTCGCGGTCAATGGCAAAAGGCGCTTATCTTCAATCTAGGTGTTTCTGCGTGCTGCTCCGGCCCAAAGAGTGCCCGGCGGAAAACGACAACGCAGGCATGTCGAGTTCCACTGTCTACACCTGCACAGAATGTTTTGAGCAGATATTTCCTTCTATTCCGCCGGAATTGCAAGAAGTTTGTGCATGTTCTATGTTCGTCGCGGTCAATGGCAAAAGGCGCTTATCTTCAATATAGGTGTTTCTGCGTGCTGCGCCGGCCCAAAGAGTGCCCGGCGGAAAACGACAACGCAGGCATGTCAGGTGCCACTGTCTGCACCTGCACAGAAAGTTGTGAGCAGATATCTCCTTCCATTCGGCCGGAATTGCAAGACGTTTGTGCATCTTCAATATTGGTCACGGTCAATGTCAAAAAGCCCTTATCTGGAATCTAGGTGTTTCTGCGTGCTGCTCCGGCCCAAAGAGTGCCCGGCGGAAAACGACAACGCAGGCATGTCGAGTGCCACTGTCTACACTTGCACAGAAAGTTTTGAGCAGATATCTCCTTCTATTCGGCCGGAATTGCAAGAAGTTTGTGCATCTTCTATGTTCGTCGCGGTCAATGGCAAAAGGCGCTTATCTTCAATCTAGGTGTTTCTGCGTGCTGCGCCGGCCCAAAGAGTGCCCGGCGGAAAACGACAACGCAGGCATGTCGGGTGCCACTGTCTGCACCTGCACAGAAAGTTGTGAGCAGATATCTCCTTCCGTTCGGCCGGAATTGAAATAAGTTTGTGCATCTTCAATGTTGGTCGCGGTCAATGACAAAAAGGCGCTTATCTTCAATCTAGGTGTTTCTGCGTGCTGCTTCGGCCCAAAGAGTGCCCGGCTGAAAACGACAACGCAGGCATGTCGGGTGCCACTGTCTGCACCTGCACAGAAAGTTTTGAGCAGATATCTTCTTTCATTCGGCCGGAATTGCAAGACGTTTGTGCATCTTCAATATTGGTCACGGTCAATGTCAAAAAGCCCTTATCTGCAATCTAGGTGTTTCTGCGTGCTGCGCCGGCCCAAAGAGTGCCCGGCGGAAAACGACAACGCAGGCATGTCGGGTGCCACTGTCTGCACCTGCACAGAAAGTTGTGAGCAGATATCTCCTTCCATTCGGCCGGAATTGCAAGACGTTTGTGCATCTTCAAAATTGGTCACGGTCAATGTCAAAAAGCCCTTATCTGCAATCTAGGTATTTCGGCGTGCTGCGCCGGCCCAAAGAGTGCCCGGCTGAAAACGACAACGCAGGCATGTCGGGTGCCACTGTCTGCACCAGCTCAGAAAGTTTTGAGCAGATATCTCCTTCCATTCGGCCGGAATTGCAAGAAGTTTGTGCATCTTCTATGTTCGTCGCGGTCAATGGCAAAAGGCGCTTATCTTCAATTTAGGTGTTTCTGCGTGCTGCTCCGGCCCAAAGAGTGCCCGGCGGAAAACGACAACGCAGGCATGTCGAGTGCCACTGTCTACACCTGCACAGAAAGTTTTGAGCAGATATCTCCTTCTATTCGGCCGGAATTGCAAGAAGTTTGTGCATCTTCTATGTTCGTCGCGGTCAATGGCAAAAGGCGCTTATCTTCAATCTAGGTGTTTCTGCGTGCTGCGCCGGCCCAAAGAGTGCCCGGCGGAAAACGACAACGCAGGCATGTCGGGTGCCACTGTCTGCACCTGCACAGAAAGTTGTGAGCAGATATCTCCTTCCATTCGGCCGGAATTGCAAGACGTTTGTGCATCTTCAATATTGGTCACGGTCAATGTCAAAAAGCCCTTATCTGGAATCTAGGTGTTTCTGCGTGCTGTGCCGGCCCAAAGAGTGCCCGGCTGAAAACGACAACGCAGGCATGTCGGGTGCCACTGTCTGCACCAGCTCAGAAAGTTTTGAGCAGATATCTCCTTCCATTCGGCCGGAATTGCAAGAAGTTTGTGCATCTTCTATGTTCGTCGCGGTCAATGGCAAAAGGCGCTTATCTTCAATCTAGGTGTTTCTGCGTGCTGCTCCGGCCCAAAGAGTGCCCGGCGGAAAACGACAACGCAGGCATGTCGGGTGCCACTGTCTGCACCTGCACAGAAAGTTGTGAGCAGATATCTCCTTCCATTCGGCCGGAATTGCAAGACGTTTGTGCATCTTCAATATTGGTCACGGTCAATGTCAAAAAGCCCTTATCTGGAATCTAGGTGTTTCTGCGTGCTGTGCCGGCCCAAAGAGTGCCCGGCTGAAAACGACAACGCAGGCATGTCGGGTGCCACTGTCTGCACCAGCTCAGAAAGTTTTGAGCAGATATCTCCTTCCATTCGGCCGGAATTGCAAGAAGTTTGTGCATCTTCTATGTTCGTCGCGGTCAATGGCAAAAGGCGCTTATCTTCAATCTAGGTGTTTCTGCGTGCTGCTCCGGCCCAAAGAGTGCCCGGCGGAAAACGACAACGCAGGCATGTCGAGTTCCACTGTCTACACCTGCACAGAATGTTTTGAGCAGATATTTCCTTCTATTCCGCCGGAATTGCAAGAAGTTTGTGCATCTTCTATGTTCGTCGCGGTCAATGGCAAAAGGCGCTTATCTTCAATATAGGTGTTTCTGCGTGCTGCGCCGGCCCAAAGAGTGCCCGGCGGAAAACGACAACGCAGGCATGTCAGGTGCCACTGTCTGCACCTGCACAGAAAGTTGTGAGCAGATATCTCCTTCCATTCGGCCGGAATTGCAAGACGTTTGTGCATCTTCAATATTGGTCACGGTCAATGTCAAAAAGCCCTTATCTGGAATCTAGGTGTTTCTGCGTGCTGCTCCGGCCCAAAGAGTGCCCGGCGGAAATCGACAACGCAGGCATGTCGAGTGCCACTGTCTACACTTGCACAGAAAGTTTTGAGCAGATATCTCCTTCTATTCGGCCGGAATTGCAAGAAGTTTGTGCATCTTCTATGTTCGTCGCGGTCAATGGCAAAAGGCGCTTATCTTCAATCTAGGTGTTTCTGCGTGCTGCGCCGGCCCAAAGAGTGCCCGGCGGAAAACGACAACGCAGGCATGTCGGGTGCCACTGTCTGCACCTGCACAGAAAGTTGTGAGCAGATATCTCCTTCCGTTCGGCCGGAATTGAAATAAGTTTGTGCATCTTCAATGTTGGTCGCGGTCAATGACAAAAAGGCGCTTATCTTCAATCTAGGTGTTTCTGCGTGCTGCTTCGGCCCAAAGAGTGCCCGGCTGAAAACGACAACGCAGGCATGTCGGGTGCCACTGTCTGCACCTGCACAGAAAGTTTTGAGCAGATATCTTCTTTCATTCGGCCGGAATTGCAAGACGTTTGTGCATCTTCAATATTGGTCACGGTCAATGTCAAAAAGCCCTTATCTGCAATCTAGGTGTTTCTGCGTGCTGCGCCGGCCCAAAGAGTGCCCGGCGGAAAACGACAACGCAGGCATGTCGGGTGCCACTGTCTGCACCTGCACAGAAAGTTGTGAGCAGATATCTCCTTCCATTCGGCCGGAATTGCAAGACGTTTGTGCATCTTCAATATTGGTCACGGTCAATGTCAAAAAGCCCTTATCTGCAATCTAGGTATTTCGGCGTGCTGCGCCGGCCCAAAGAGTGCCCGGCTGAAAACGACAACGCAGGCATGTCGGGTGCCACTGTCTGCACCAGCTCAGAAAGTTTTGAGCAGATATCTCCTTCCATTCGGCCGGAAATGCAAGAAGTTTGTGCATCTTCTATGTTCGTCGCGGTCAATGGCAAAAGGCGCTTATCTTCAATCTAGGTGTTTCTGCGTGCTGCTCCGGCCCAAAGAGTGCCCGGCGGAAAACGACAACGCAGGCATGTCGGGTGCCACTGTCTGCACCTGCACAGAAAGTTGTGAGCAGATATCTCCTTCCGTTCGTCCGGAATTGAAATAAGTTTGTGCATCTTCAATGTTGGTCGCGGTCAATGACAAAAAGGCGCTTATCTTCAATCTAGGTGTTTTAGCGTGCTGCTCCGGCCCAAAGAGTGCCCGGCGGAAAACGACAACGCAGGCATGTCGCGTGCCACTGTCTGCACCTGCACAGAAAGTTGTGAGCAGATATCTCCTTCCATTCGGCCGGAATTGCAAGACGTTTGTGCATCTTCAATATTGGTCACGGTCAATGTCAAAAAGCCCTTATCTGCAATCTAGGTGTTTCGGCGTGCTGCGCCGGCCCAAAGAGTGCCCGGCTGAAAACGACAACGCAGGCATGTCGGGTGCCACTGTCTGCACCAGCTCAGAAAGTTTTGAGCAGATATCTCCTTCCATTCGGCCGGAATTGCAAGAAGTTTGTGCATCTTCTATGTTCGTCGCGGTCAATGGCAAAAGGCGCTTATCTTCAATCTAGGTGTTTCCTGCGTGCTGCTCCGGCCCAAAGAGTGCCCGGCGGAAAACGACAACGCAGGCATGTCGAGTGCCACTGTCTACACTTGCACAGAAAGTTTTGAGCAGATATCTCCTTCTATTCGGCCGGAATTGCAAGAAGTTTGTGCATCTTCTATGTTCGTCGCGGTCAATGGCAAAAGGCGCTTATCTTCAATCTAGGTGTTTCTGCGTGCTGCGCCGGCCCAAAGAGTGCCCGGCGGAAAACGACAACGCAGGCATGTCGGGTGCCACTGTCTGCACCTGCACAGAAAGTTGTGAGCAGATATCTCCTTCCGTTCGGCCGGAATTGAAATAAGTTTGTGCATCTTCAATGTTGGTCGCGGTCAATGACAAAAAGGCGCTTATCTTCAATCTAGGTGTTTCTGCGTGCTGCTTCGGCCCAAAGAGTGCCCGGCTGAAAACGACAACGCAGGCATGTCGGGTGCCACTGTCTGCACCTGCACAGAAAGTTTTGAGCAGATATCTTCTTTCATTCGGCCGGAATTGCAAGACGTTTGTGCATCTTCAATATTGGTCACGGTCAATGTCAAAAAGCCCTTATCTGCAATCTAGGTGTTTCTGCGTGCTGCGCCGGCCCAAAGAGTGCACGGCTGAAAACGACAACGCAGGCATGTCGGGTGTCACTGTCTGCACCAGCTCAGAAAGTTTTGAGCAGATATCTCCTTTCATTCGGCCGGAATTGCAAGACGTTTGTGCATCTTCCATATTGGTCACGGTCAATGTCAAAAAGCCCTTATCTGCAATCTAGGTGTTTCTGCGTGCTGCGCCGGCCCAAAGAGTGCCCGGCTGAAAACGACAACGCAGGCATGTCGGGTGTCACTGTCTGCACCAGCTCAGAAAGTTTTGAGCAGATATCTCCTTCTATTCCGCCGAATTGCAAGAAGTTTGTGCATCTTCTATGTTCGTCGCGGTCAATGGCAAAAGGCGCTTATCTTCAATCTAGGTGTTTCTGCGTGCTGCGCCGGCCCAAAGAGTGCCCGGCGGAAAACGACAACGCAGGCATGTCGGGTGCCACTGTCTGCACCTGCACAGAAAATTGTGAGCAGATATCTCCTTCCGTTCGGCCGGAATTGAAAGAAGTTTGTGCATCTTCAATGTTGGTCGAGGTCAATGACAAAAAGACGCTTATCTTCAATCTAGGTGTTTCTGCGTGCTGCTCCGGCCCAAAGAGTGCCCGGCTGAAAACGACAACGCAGGCATGTCGGGTGCCACTGTCTGCACCTGCACAGAAAGTTTTGAGCAGATATCTCCTTCTATTCGGCCGGAATTGCAAGAAGTTTGTGCATCTTCTATGTTCGTCGCGGTCAATGGCAAAAGGCGCTTATCTTCAATCTAGGTGTTTCTGCGTGCTGCGCCGGCCCAAAGAGTGCCCGGCTGAAAACAACAACGCAGGCATGTCGGGTGCCACTGTCTGCACCAGCTCAGAAAGTTTTGAGCAGATATCTCCTTCCATTCGGCCGGAATTGCAAGAAGTTTGTGCATCTTCTATGTTCGTCGCGGTCAATGGCAAAAGGCGCTTATCTTCAATGTAGGTGTTTCTGCGTGCTGCGCCGGCCCAAAGAGTGCCCGGCGGAAAACGACAACGCAGGCATGTCGGGTGCCACTGTCTGCACCTGCACAGAAAGTTGTGAGCAGATATCTCCTTCCATTCGGCCGGAATTGCAAGACGTTTGTGCATCTTCCATATTGGTCACAGTCAATGTCAAAAAGCCCTTATCTGCAATCTAGGTGTTTCTGCGTGCTGCGCCGGCCCAAAGAGTGCCCGGCTGAAAACGACAACGCAGGCATGTCGGGTGCCACTGTCTGCACCAGCTCAGAAAGTTTTGAGCAGATATCTCCTTCCATTCGGCCGGAATTGCAAGAAGTTTGTACATCTTCTATGTTCGTTGCGGTCAATGGCAAAAGGCGCTTATCTTCAATCTAGGTGTTTCTGCGTGCTGCGCCGGCCCAAAGAGTGCCCGGCGAAAAACGACAACGCAGGCATGTCGGGTGCCACTGTCTACAACTGCACAGAAAATTGTGAGCAGATATCTCCTTCCGTTCGGCCGGAATTGAAAGAAGTTTGTGCATCTTCAATGTTGGTCGCGGTCAATGACAAAAAGACGCTTATCTTCAATCTAGGTGTTTCTGCGTGCTGCTCCGGCCCAAAGAGTGCCCGGCTGAAAACGACAACGCAGGCATGTCGGGTGCCACTGTCTGCACCTGCACAGAAAGTTTTGAGCAGATATCTCCTTCCATTCGGCCGGAATTGCAAGAAGTTTGTGCATCTTCTATGTTCGTCGCGGTCAATGGCAAAAGGCGCTTATCTTCAATCTAGGTGTTTCTGCGTGCTGCGCCGGCCCAAAGAGTGCCCGGCTGAAAACAACAACGCAGGCATGTCGGGTGCCACTGTCTGCACCAGCTCAGAAAGTTTTGAGCAGATATCTCCTTCCATTCGGCCGGAATTGCAAGAAGTTTGTGCATCTTCTATGTTCGTCGCGGTCAATGGCAAAAGGCGCTTATCTTCAATGTAGGTGTTTCTGCGTGCTGCGCCGGCCCAAAGAGTGCCCGGCGGAAAACGACAACGCAGGCATGTCGGGTGCCACTGTCTGCACCTGCACAGAAAGTTGTGAGCAGATATCTCCTTCCATTCGGCCGGAATTGCAAGACGTTTGTGCATCTTCCATATTCGTCACAGTCAATGTCAAAAAGCCCTTATCTGCAATCTAGGTGTTTCTGCGTGCTGCGCCGGCCCAAAGAGTGCCCGGCTGAAAACGACAACGCATGCATGTCGGGTGCCACTGTCTGCACCAGCTCAGAAAGTTTTGAGCAGATATCTCCTTCCATTCGGCCGGAATTGCAAGAAGTTTGTACATCTTCTATGTTCGTTGCGGTCAATGGCAAAAGGCGCTTATCTTCAATCTAGGTGTTTCTGCGTGCTGCGCCGGCCCAAAGAGTGCCCGGCGAAAAACGACAACGCAGGCATGTCGGGTGCCACTGTCTACAACTGCACAGAAAATTGTGAGCAGATATCTCCTTCCGTTCGGCCGGAATTGAAAGAAGTTTGTGCATCTTCAATGTTGGTCGCGGTCAATGACAAAAAGACGCTTATCTTCAATCTAGGTGTTTCTGCGTGCTGCTCCGGCCCAAAGAGTGCCCGGCTGAAAACGACAACGCAGGCATGTCGGGTGCCACTGTCTGCACCTGCACAGAAAGTTTTGAGCAGATATCTCCTTCCATTCGGCCGGAATTGCAAGAAGTTTGTGCATCTTCTATGTTCGTCGCGGTCAATGGCAAAAGGCGCTTATCTTCAATCTAGGTGTTTCTGCGTGCTGCTCTGGCCCAAAGAGTGCCCGGCGGAAAACGACAACGCAGGCATGTCGAGTTCCACTGTCTACACCTGCACAGAAAGTTTTGAGCAGATATCTCCTTCTATTCCGCCGGAATTGCAAGAAGTTTGTGCATCTTCTATGTTCGTCGCGGTCAATGGCAAAAGGCGCTTATCTTCAATCTAGGTGTTTCTGCGTGCTGCGCCGGCCCAAAGAGTGCCCGGCGAAAAACGACAATGCAGGCATGTCGCGTGCCACTGTCTACAACTGCACAGAAAATTGTGAGCAGATATCTCCTTCCGTTCGGCCGGAATTGAAAGAAGTTTGTGCATCTTCAATGTTGGTCGCGGTCAATGACAAAAAGACGCTTATCTTCAATCTAGGTGTTTCTGCGTGCTGCTCCGGCCCAAAGAGTGCCCGGCTGAAAACGACAACGCAGGCATGTCGGGTGCCACTGTCTGCACCTGCACAGAAAGTTTTGAGCAGATATCTCCTTCCATTCGGCCGGAATTGCAAGAAGTTTGTGCATCTTCTATGTTCGTCGCGGTCAATGGCAAAAGGCGCTTATCTTCAATCTAGGTGTTTCTGCGTGCTGCTCCGGCCCAAAGAGTGCCCGGCGGAAAACGACAACGCAGGCATGTCGAGTTCCACTGTCTACACCTGCACAGAAAGTTTTGAGCAGATATCTCCTTCTATTCCGCCGGAATTGCAAGAAGTTTGTGCATCTTCTATGTTCGTCGCGGTCAATGGCAAAAGGCGCTTATCTTCAATATAGGTGTTTCTGCGTGCTGCGCCGGCCCAAAGAGTGCCCGGCGGAAAACGACAACGCAGGCATGTCGGGTGCCACTGTCTGCACCTGCACAGAAAGTTGTGAGCAGATATCTCCTTCCATTCGGCCGGAATTGCAAGACGTTTGTGCATCTTCAATATTGGTCACGGTCAATGTCAAAAAGCCCTTATCTGGAATCTAGGTGTTTCTGCGTGCTGCGCCGGCCCAAAGAGTGCCCGGCTGAAAACGACAACGCAGGCATGTCGGGTGCCACTGTCTGCACCAGCTCAGAAAGTTTTGAGCAGATATCTCCTTCCATTCGGCCGGAATTGCAAGAAGTTTGTGCATCTTCTATGTTCGTCGCGGTCAATGGCAAAAGACGCTTATCTTCAATCTAGGTGTTTCTGCGTGCTGCTCCGGCCCAAAGAGTGCCCGGCTGAAAACGACAACGCAGGCATGTCGGGTGCCACTGTCTGCACCTGCACAGAAAGTTGTGAGCAGATATCTCCTTCCATTCGGCCGGAATTGCAAGACGTTTGTGCATCTTCCATATTGGTCACAGTCAATGTCAAAAAGCCCTTATCTGCAATCTAGGTGTTTCTGCGTGCTGCGCCGGCCCAAAGAGTGCCCGGCTGAAAACGACAACGCAGGCATGTCGGGTGCCACTGTCTACACCAGCTCAGAAAGTTTTGAGCAGATATCTCCTTCCATTCGGCCGGAATTGCAAGATGTTTGTGCATCTTCTATGTTCGTCGCGGTCAATGGCAAAAGGCGCTTATCTTCAATCTAGGTGTTTCTGCGTGCTGCTCCGGCCCAAAGAGTGCTCGGCGGAAAACGACAACGCAGGCATGTCGGGTGCCACTGTCTACACCTGCACAGAAAGTTTTGAGCAGATATCTCCTTCCATTCGGCCGGAATTGCAAGAAGTTTGTGCATCTTCTATGTTCGTCGCGGTCAATGGCAAAAGGCGCTTATCTTCAATCTAGGTGTTTCTGCGTGCTGCGCCGGCCCAAAGAGTGCCCGGCGAAAAACGACAACGCAGGCATGTCGGGTGCCACTGTCTACAACTGCACAGAAAATTGTGAGCAGATATCTCCTTCCGTTCGGCCGGAATTGAAAGAAGTTTGTGCATCTTCAATGTTGGTCGCGGTCAATGACAAAAAGACGCTTATCTTCAATCTAGGTGTTTCTGCGTGCTGCTCCGGCCCAAAGAGTGCCCGGCTGAAAACGACAACGCAGGCATGTCGGGTGCCACTGTCTGCACCTGCACAGAAAGTTTTGAGCAGATATCTCCTTCCATTCGGCCGGAATTGCAAGAAGTTTGTGCATCTTCTATGTTCGTCGCGGTCAATGGCAAAAGGCGCTTATCTTCAATCTAGGTGTTTCTGCGTGCTGCTCCGGCTCAAAGAGTGCCCGGCGGAAAACGACAACGCAGGCATGTCGAGTTCCACTGTCTACACCTGCACAGAAAGTTTTGAGCAGATATCTCCTTCTATTCCGCCGGAATTGCAAGAAGTTTGTGCATCTTCTATGTTCGTCGCGGTCAATGGCAAAAGGCGCTTATCTTCAATATAGGTGTTTCTGCGTGCTGCGCCGGCCCAAAGAGTGCCCGGCGGAAAACGACAACGCAGGCATGTCGGGTGCCACTGTCTGCACCTGCACAGAAAGTTGTGAGCAGATATCTCCTTCCATTCGGCCGGAATTGCAAGACGTTTGTGCATCTTCAATATTGGTCACGGTCAATGTCAAAAAGCCCTTATCTGGAATCTAGGTGTTTCTGCGTGCTGCGCCGGCCCAAAGAGTGCCCGGCTGAAAACGACAACGCAGGCATGTCGGGTGCCACTGTCTGCACCAGCTCAGAAAGTTTTGAGCAGATATCTCCTTCCATTCGGCCGGAATTGCAAGAAGTTTGTGCATCTTCTATGTTCGTCGCGGTCAATGGCAAAAGGCGCTTATCTTCAATCTAGGTGTTTCTGCGTGCTGCTCCGGCCCAAAGAGTGCCCGGCGGAAAACGACAACGCAGGCATGTCGAGTTCCACTGTCTACACCTGCACAGAATGTTTTGAGCAGATATTTCCTTCTATTCCGCCGGAATTGCAAGAAGTTTGTGCATGTTCTATGTTCGTCGCGGTCAATGGCAAAAGGCGCTTATCTTCAATATAGGTGTTTCTGCGTGCTGCGCCGGCCCAAAGAGTGCCCGGCGGAAAACGACAACGCAGGCATGTCAGGTGCCACTGTCTGCACCTGCACAGAAAGTTGTGAGCAGATATCTCCTTCCATTCGGCCGGAATTGCAAGACGTTTGTGCATCTTCAATATTGGTCACGGTCAATGTCAAAAAGCCCTTATCTGGAATCTAGGTGTTTCTGCGTGCTGCTCCGGCCCAAAGAGTGCCCGGCGGAAAACGACAACGCAGGCATGTCGAGTGCCACTGTCTACACTTGCACAGAAAGTTTTGAGCAGATATCTCCTTCTATTCGGCCGGAATTGCAAGAAGTTTGTGCATCTTCTATGTTCGTCGCGGTCAATGGCAAAAGGCGCTTATCTTCAATCTAGGTGTTTCTGCGTGCTGCGCCGGCCCAAAGAGTGCCCGGCGGAAAACGACAACGCAGGCATGTCGGGTGCCACTGTCTGCACCTGCACAGAAAGTTGTGAGCAGATATCTCCTTCCGTTCGGCCGGAATTGAAATAAGTTTGTGCATCTTCAATGTTGGTCGCGGTCAATGACAAAAAGGCGCTTATCTTCAATCTAGGTGTTTCTGCGTGCTGCTTCGGCCCAAAGAGTGCCCGGCTGAAAACGACAACGCAGGCATGTCGGGTGCCACTGTCTGCACCTGCACAGAAAGTTTTGAGCAGATATCTTCTTTCATTCGGCCGGAATTGCAAGACGTTTGTGCATCTTCAATATTGGTCACGGTCAATGTCAAAAAGCCCTTATCTGCAATCTAGGTGTTTCTGCGTGCTGCGCCGGCCCAAAGAGTGCCCGGCGGAAAACGACAACGCAGGCATGTCGGGTGCCACTGTCTGCACCTGCACAGAAAGTTGTGAGCAGATATCTCCTTCCATTCGGCCGGAATTGCAAGACGTTTGTGCATCTTCAAAATTGGTCACGGTCAATGTCAAAAAGCCCTTATCTGCAATCTAGGTATTTCGGCGTGCTGCGCCGGCCCAAAGAGTGCCCGGCTGAAAACGACAACGCAGGCATGTCGGGTGCCACTGTCTGCACCAGCTCAGAAAGTTTTGAGCAGATATCTCCTTCCATTCGGCCGGAATTGCAAGAAGTTTGTGCATCTTCTATGTTCGTCGCGGTCAATGGCAAAAGGCGCTTATCTTCAATCTAGGTGTTTCTGCGTGCTGCTCCGGCCCAAAGAGTGCCCGGCGGAAAACGACAACGCAGGCATGTCGAGTGCCACTGTCTACACCTGCACAGAAAGTTTTGAGCAGATATCTCCTTCTATTCGGCCGGAATTGCAAGAAGTTTGTGCATCTTCTATGTTCGTCGCGGTCAATGGCAAAAGGCGCTTATCTTCAATCTAGGTGTTTCTGCGTGCTGCGCCGGCCCAAAGAGTGCCCGGCGGAAAACGACAACGCAGGCATGTCGGGTGCCACTGTCTGCACCTGCACAGAAAGTTGTGAGCAGATATCTCCTTCCATTCGGCCGGAATTGCAAGACGTTTGTGCATCTTCAATATTGGTCACGGTCAATGTCAAAAAGCCCTTATCTGGAATCTAGGTGTTTCTGCCTGCTGTGCCGGCCCAAAGAGTGCCCGGCTGAAAACGACAACGCAGGCATGTCGGGTGCCACTGTCTGCACCAGCTCAGAAAGTTTTGAGCAGATATCTCCTTCCATTCGGCCGGAATTGCAAGAAGTTTGTGCATCTTCTATGTTCGTCGCGGTCAATGGCAAAAGGCGCTTATCTTCAATCTAGGTGTTTCTGCGTGCTGCTCCGGCCCAAAGAGTGCCCGGCGGAAAACGACAACGCAGGCATGTCGAGTTCCACTGTCTACACCTGCACAGAATGTTTTGAGCAGATATTTCCTTCTATTCCGCCGGAATTGCAAGAAGTTTGTGCATCTTCTATGTTCGTCGCGGTCAATGGCAAAAGGCGCTTATCTTCAATATAGGTGTTTCTGCGTGCTGCGCCGGCCCAAAGAGTGCCCGGCGGAAAACGACAACGCAGGCATGTCAGGTGCCACTGTCTGCACCTGCACAGAAAGTTGTGAGCAGATATCTCCTTCCATTCGGCCGGAATTGCAAGACGTTTGTGCATCTTCAATATTGGTCACGGTCAATGTCAAAAAGCCCTTATCTGGAATCTAGGTGTTTCTGCGTGCTGCTCCGGCCCAAAGAGTGCCCGGCGGAAATCGACAACGCAGGCATGTCGAGTGCCACTGTCTACACTTGCACAGAAAGTTTTGAGCAGATATCTCCTTCTATTCGGCCGGAATTGCAAGAAGTTTGTGCATCTTCTATGTTCGTCGCGGTCAATGGCAAAAGGCGCTTATCTTCAATCTAGGTGTTTCTGCGTGCTGCGCCGGCCCAAAGAGTGCCCGGCGGAAAACGACAACGCAGGCATGTCGGGTGCCACTGTCTGCACCTGCACAGAAAGTTGTGAGCAGATATCTCCTTCCGTTCGGCCGGAATTGAAATAAGTTTGTGCATCTTCAATGTTGGTCGCGGTCAATGACAAAAAGGCGCTTATCTTCAATCTAGGTGTTTCTGCGTGCTGCTTCGGCCCAAAGAGTGCCCGGCTGAAAACGACAACGCAGGCATGTCGGGTGCCACTGTCTGCACCTGCACAGAAAGTTTTGAGCAGATATCTTCTTTCATTCGGCCGGAATTGCAAGACGTTTGTGCATCTTCAATATTGGTCACGGTCAATGTCAAAAAGCCCTTATCTGCAATCTAGGTGTTTCTGCGTGCTGCGCCGGCCCAAAGAGTGCCCGGCGGAAAACGACAACGCAGGCATGTCGGGTGCCACTGTCTGCACCTGCACAGAAAGTTGTGAGCAGATATCTCCTTCCATTCGGCCGGAATTGCAAGACGTTTGTGCATCTTCAATATTGGTCACGGTCAATGTCAAAAAGCCCTTATCTGCAATCTAGGTATTTCGGCGTGCTGCGCCGGCCCAAAGAGTGCCCGGCTGAAAACGACAACGCAGGCATGTCGGGTGCCACTGTCTGCACCAGCTCAGAAAGTTTTGAGCAGATATCTCCTTCCATTCGGCCGGAAATGCAAGAAGTTTGTGCATCTTCTATGTTCGTCGCGGTCAATGGCAAAAGGCGCTTATCTTCAATCTAGGTGTTTCTGCGTGCTGCTCCGGCCCAAAGAGTGCCCGGCGGAAAACGACAACGCAGGCATGTCGGGTGCCACTGTCTGCACCTGCACAGAAAGTTGTGAGCAGATATCTCCTTCCGTTCGTCCGGAATTGAAATAAGTTTGTGCATCTTCAATGTTGGTCGCGGTCAATGACAAAAAGGCGCTTATCTTCAATCTAGGTGTTTTAGCGTGCTGCTCCGGCCCAAAGAGTGCCCGGCGGAAAACGACAACGCAGGCATGTCGCGTGCCACTGTCTGCACCTGCACAGAAAGTTGTGAGCAGATATCTCCTTCCATTCGGCCGGAATTGCAAGACGTTTGTGCATCTTCAATATTGGTCACGGTCAATGTCAAAAAGCCCTTATCTGCAATCTAGGTGTTTCGGCGTGCTGCGCCGGCCCAAAGAGTGCCCGGCTGAAAACGACAACGCAGGCATGTCGGGTGCCACTGTCTGCACCAGCTCAGAAAGTTTTGAGCAGATATCTCCTTCTATTCCGCCGGAATTGCAAGAAGTTTGTGCATCTTCTATGTTCGTCGCGGTCAATGGCAAAAGGCGCTTATCTTCAATCTAGGTGTTTCTGCGTGCTGCGCCGGCCCAAAGAGTGCCCGGCGGAAAACGACAACGCAGGCATGTCGGGTGCCACTGTCTGCACCTGCACAGAAAATTGTGAGCAGATATCTCCTTCCGTTCGGCCGGAATTGAAAGAAGTTTGTGCATCTTCAATGTTGGTCGAGGTCAATGACAAAAAGACGCTTATCTTCAATCTAGGTGTTTCTGCGTGCTGCTCCGGCCCAAAGAGTGCCCGGCTGAAAACGACAACGCAGGCATGTCGGGTGCCACTGTCTGCACCTGCACAGAAAGTTTTGAGCAGATATCTCCTTCCATTCGGCCGGAATTGCAAGAAGTTTGTGCATCTTCTATGTTCGTCGCGGTCAATGGCAAAAGGCGCTTATCTTCAATCTAGGTGTTTCTGCGTGCTGCTCCGGCCCAAAGAGTGCTCGGCGGAAAACGACAACGCAGGCATGTTGGGTGCCACTGTCTACACCTGCACAGAAAGTTTTGAGCAGATATCTCCTTCCATTCGGCCGGAATTGCAAGAAGTTTGTGCATCTTCTATATTCGTCGCGGTCAATGGCAAAAGGCGCTTATCTTCAATGTAGGTGTTTCTGCGTGCTGCGCCGGCCCAAAGAGTGCCCGGCGGAAAACGACAGCGCAGGCATGTCGGGTGCCACTGTCTGCACCTGCACAGAAAGTTGTGAGCAGATATCTCCTTCCATTCGGCCGGAATTGCAAGACGTTTGTGCATCTTCCATATTGGTTACAGTCAATGTCAAAAAGCCCTTATCTGCAATCTAGGTGTTTCTGCGTGCTGCGCCGGCCCAAAGAGTGCCCGGCTGAAAACGACAACGCAGGCATGTCGGGTGCCACTGTCTGCACCAGCTCAGAAAGTTTTGAGCAGATATCTCCTTCCATTCGGCCGGAATTGCAAGAAGTTTGTACATCTTCTATGTTCGTTGCGGTCAATGGCAAAAGGCGCTTATCTTCAATCTAGGTGTTTTTGCGTGCTGCTCCGGCCCAAAGAGTGCCCGGCGGAAAACGACAACGCAGGCATGTCGAGTGCCACTGTCTGCACTTGCACAGAAAGTTTTGAGCAGATATCTCCTTCTATTCGGCCGGAATTGCAAGAAGTTTGTGCATCTTCTATGTTCGTCGCGGTCAATGGCAAAAGGCGCTTATCTTCAATCTAGGTGTTTCTGCGTGCTGCGCCGGCCCAAAGAGTGCCCGGCTGAAAACAACAACGCAGGCATGTCGGGTGCCACTGTCTGCACCAGCTCAGAAAGTTTTGAGCAGATATCTCCTTCCATTCGGCCGGAATTGCAAGAAGTTTGTGCATCTTCTATGTTCGTCGCGGTCAATGGCAAAAGGCGCTTATCTTCAATGTAGGTGTTTCTGCGTGCTGCGCCGGCCCAAAGAGTGCCCGGCGAAAAACGACAATGCAGGCATGTCGCGTGCCACTGTCTACAACTGCACAGAAAATTGTGAGCAGATATCTCCTTCCGTTCGGCCGGAATTGCAAGAAGTTTGTGCATCTTCTATGTTCGTCGCGGTCAATGGCAAAAGGCGCTTATCTTCAATCTAGGTGTTTCTGCGTGCTGCTCCGGCCCAAAGAGTGCCCGGCTGAAAACGACAACGCAGGCATGTCGGGTGCCACTGTCTGCACCTGCACAGAAAGTTGTGAGCAGATATCTCCTTCCATTCGGCCGGAATTGCAAGACGTTTGTGCATCTTCAATATTGGTCACGGTCAATGTCAAAAAGCCCTTATCTGGAATCTAGGTGTTTCTGCGTGCTGCGCCGGCCCAAAGAGTGCCCGGCTGAAAACGACAACGCAGGCATGTCGGGTGCCACTGTCTGCACCAGCTCAGAAAGTTTTGAGCAGATATCTCCTTCCATTCGGCCGGAATTGCAAGAAGTTTGTGCATCTTCTATGTTCGTCGCGGTCAATGGCAAAAGACGCTTATCTTCAATCTAGGTGTTTCTGCGTGCTGCTCCGGCCCAAAGAGTGCCCGGCTGAAAACGACAACGCAGGCATGTCGGGTGCCACTGTCTGCACCTGCACAGAAAGTTGTGAGCAGATATCTCCTTCCATTCGGCCGGAATTGCAAGACGTTTGTGCATCTTCCATATTGGTCACAGTCAATGTCAAAAAGCCCTTATCTGCAATCTAGGTGTTTCTGCGTGCTGCGCCGGCCCAAAGAGTGCCCGGCTGAAAACGACAACGCAGGCATGTCGGGTGCCACTGTCTACACCAGCTCAGAAAGTTTTGAGCAGATATCTCCTTCCATTCGGCCGGAATTGCAAGATGTTTGTGCATCTTCTATGTTCGTCGCGGTCAATGGCAAAAGGCGCTTATCTTCAATCTAGGTGTTTCTGCGTGCTGCTCCGGCCCAAAGAGTGCTCGGCGGAAAACGACAACGCAGGCATGTCGGGTGCCACTGTCTACACCTGCACAGAAAGTTTTGAGCAGATATCTCCTTCCATTCGGCCGGAATTGCAAGAAGTTTGTGCATCTTCTATGTTCGTCGCGGTCAATGGCAAAAGGCGCTTATCTTCAATCTAGGTGTTTCTGCGTGCTGCGCCGGCCCAAAGAGTGCCCGGCGAAAAACGACAACGCAGGCATGTCGGGTGCCACTGTCTACAACTGCACAGAAAATTGTGAGCAGATATCTCCTTCCGTTCGGCCGGAATTGAAAGAAGTTTGTGCATCTTCAATGTTGGTCGCGGTCAATGACAAAAAGACGCTTATCTTCAATCTAGGTGTTTCTGCGTGCTGCTCCGGCCCAAAGAGTGCCCGGCTGAAAACGACAACGCAGGCATGTCGGGTGCCACTGTCTGCACCTGCACAGAAAGTTTTGAGCAGATATCTCCTTCCATTCGGCCGGAATTGCAAGAAGTTTGTGCATCTTCTATGTTCGTCGCGGTCAATGGCAAAAGGCGCTTATCTTCAATCTAGGTGTTTCTGCGTGCTGCTCCGGCTCAAAGAGTGCCCGGCGGAAAACGACAACGCAGGCATGTCGAGTTCCACTGTCTACACCTGCACAGAAAGTTTTGAGCAGATATCTCCTTCTATTCCGCCGGAATTGCAAGAAGTTTGTGCATCTTCTATGTTCGTCGCGGTCAATGGCAAAAGGCGCTTATCTTCAATATAGGTGTTTCTGCGTGCTGCCCCGGCCCAAAGAGTGCCCGGCGGAAAACGACAACGCAGGCATGTCGGGTGCCACTGTCTGCACCTGCACAGAAAGTTGTGAGCAGATATCTCCTTCCATTCGGCCGGAATTGCAAGACGTTTGTGCATCTTCAATATTGGTCACGGTCAATGTCAAAAAGCCCTTATCTGGAATCTAGGTGTTTCTGCGTGCTGCGCCGGCCCAAAGAGTGCCCGGCTGAAAACGACAACGCAGGCATGTCGGGTGCCACTGTCTGCACCAGCTCAGAAAGTTTTGAGCAGATATCTCCTTCCATTCGGCCGGAATTGCAAGAAGTTTGTGCATCTTCTATGTTCGTCGCGGTCAATGGCAAAAGGCGCTTATCTTCAATCTAGGTGTTTCTGCGTGCTGCTCCGGCCCAAAGAGTGCCCGGCGGAAAACGACAACGCAGGCATGTCGAGTTCCACTGTCTACACCTGCACAGAATGTTTTGAGCAGATATTTCCTTCTATTCCGCCGGAATTGCAAGAAGTTTGTGCATCTTCTATGTTCGTCGCGGTCAATGGCAAAAGGCGCTTATCTTCAATATAGGTGTTTCTGCGTGCTGCGCCGGCCCAAAGAGTGCCCGGCGGAAAACGACAACGCAGGCATGTCAGGTGCCACTGTCTGCACCTGCACAGAAAGTTGTGAGCAGATATCTCCTTCCATTCGGCCGGAATTGCAAGACGTTTGTGCATCTTCAATATTGGTCACGGTCAATGTCAAAAAGCCCTTATCTGGAATCTAGGTGTTTCTGCGTGCTGCTCCGGCCCAAAGAGTGCCCGGCGGAAAACGACAACGCAGGCATGTCGAGTGCCACTGTCTACACTTGCACAGAAAGTTTTGAGCAGATATCTCCTTCTATTCGGCCGGAATTGCAAGAAGTTTGTGCATCTTCTATGTTCGTCGCGGTCAATGGCAAAAGGCGCTTATCTTCAATCTAGGTGTTTCTGCGTGCTGCGCCGGCCCAAAGAGTGCCCGGCGGAAAACGACAACGCAGGCATGTCGGGTGCCACTGTCTGCACCTGCACAGAAAGTTGTGAGAAGATATCTCCTTCCGTTCGGCCGGAATTGAAATAAGTTTGTGCATCTTCAATGTTGGTCGCGGTCAATAACAAAAAGGCGCTTATCTTCAATCCAGGTGTTTCTGCGTGCTGCTCCGGCCCAAAGAGTGCCCGGCTGAAAACGACAACGCAGGCATGTCGGGTGCCACTGTCTGCACCTGCACAGAAAGTTTTGAGCAGATATCTTCTTTCATTCGGCCGGAATTGCAAGACGTTTGTGCATCTTCCATATTGGTCACGGTCAATGTCAAAAAGCCCTTATCTGCAATCTAGGTGTTTCTGCGTGCTGCGCCGGCCCAAATAGTGCACGGCTGAAAACGACAACGCAGGCATGTCGGGTGTCACTGTCTGCACCAGCTCAGAAAGTTTTGAGCAGATATCTCCTTTCATTCGGCCGGAATTGCAAGACGTTTGTGCATCTTCCATATTGGTCACGGTCAATGTCAAAAAGCCCTTATCTGCAATCTAGGTGTTTCTGCGTGCTGCGCCGGCCCAAAGAGTGCCCGGCTGAAAACGACAACGCAGGCATGTCGGGTGTCACTGTCTGCACCAGCTCAGAAAGTTTTGAGCAGATATCTCCTTCTATTCCGCCGGAATTGCAAGAAGTTTGTGCATCTTCTATGTTCGTCGCGGTCAATGGCAAAAGGCGCTTATCTTCAATCTAGGTGTTTCTGCGTGCTGCGCCGGCCCAAAGAGTGCCCGGCGGAAAACGACAACGCAGGCATGTCGGGTGCCACTGTCTGCACCTGCACAGAAAATTGTGAGCAGATATCTCCTTCCGTTCGGCCGGAATTGAAAGAAGTTTGTGCATCTTCAATGTTGGTCGAGGTCAATGACAAAAAGACGCTTATCTTCAATCTAGGTGTTTCTGCGTGCTGCTCCGGCCCAAAGAGTGCCCGGCTGAAAACGACAACGCAGGCATGTCGGGTGCCACTGTCTGCACCTGCACAGAAAGTTTTGAGCAGATATCTCCTTCCATTCGGCCGGAATTGCAAGAAGTTTGTGCATCTTCTATGTTCGTCGCGGTCAATGGCAAAAGGCGCTTATCTTCAATCTAGGTGTTTCTGCGTGCTGCTCCGGCCCAAAGAGTGCTCGGCGGAAAACGACAACGCAGGCATGTTGGGTGCCACTGTCTACACCTGCACAGAAAGTTTTGAGCAGATATCTCCTTCCATTCGGCCGGAATTGCAAGAAGTTTGTGCATCTTCTATATTCGTCGCGGTCAATGGCAAAAGGCGCTTATCTTCAATGTAGGTGTTTCTGCGTGCTGCGCCGGCCCAAAGAGTGCCCGGCGGAAAACGACAGCGCAGGCATGTCGGGTGCCACTGTCTGCACCTGCACAGAAAGTTGTGTGCAGATATCTCCTTCCATTCGGCCGGAATTGCAAGACGTTTGTGCATCTTCCATATTGGTTACAGTCAATGTCAAAAAGCCCTTATCTGCAATCTAGGTGTTTCTGCGTGCTGCGCCGGCCCAAAGAGTGCCCGGCTGAAAACGACAACGCAGGCATGTCGGGTGCCACTGTCTGCACCAGCTCAGAAAGTTTTGAGCAGATATCTCCTTCCATTCGGCCGGAATTGCAAGAAGTTTGTACATCTTCTATGTTCGTTGCGGTCAATGGCAAAAGGCGCTTATCTTCAATCTAGGTGTTTTTGCGTGCTGCTCCGGCCCAAAGAGTGCCCGGCGGAAAACGACAACGCAGGCATGTCGAGTGCCACTGTCTGCACTTGCACAGAAAGTTTTGAGCAGATATCTCCTTCTATTCGGCCGGAATTGCAAGAAGTTTGTGCATCTTCTATGTTCGTCGCGGTCAATGGCAAAAGGCGCTTATCTTCAATCTAGGTGTTTCTGCGTGCTGCGCCGGCCCAAAGAGTGCCCGGCTGAAAACAACAACGCAGGCATGTCGGGTGCCACTGTCTGCACCAGCTCAGAAAGTTTTGAGCAGATATCTCCTTCCATTCGGCCGGAATTGCAAGAAGTTTGTGCATCTTCTATGTTCGTCGCGGTCAATGGCAAAAGGCGCTTATCTTCAATGTAGGTGTTTCTGCGTGCTGCGCCGGCCCAAAGAGTGCCCGGCGGAAAACGACAACGCAGGCATGTCGGGTGCCACTGTCTGCACCTGCACAGAAAGTTGTGAGCAGATATCTCCTTCCATTCGGCCGGAATTGCAAGACGTTTGTGCATCTTCCATATTGGTCACAGTCAATGTCAAAAAGCCCTTATCTGCAATCTAGGTGTTTCTGCGTGCTGCGCCGGCCCAAAGAGTGCCCGGCTGAAAACGACAACGCATGCATGTCGGGTGCCACTGTCTGCACCAGCTCAGAAAGTTTTGAGCAGATATCTCCTTCCATTCGGCCGGAATTGCAAGAAGTTTGTACATCTTCTATGTTCGTTGCGGTCAATGGCAAAAGGCGCTTATCTTCAATCTAGGTGTTTCTGCGTGCTGCGCCGGCCCAAAGAGTGCCCGGCGAAAAACGACAACGCAGGCATGTCGGGTGCCACTGTCTACAACTGCACAGAAAATTGTGAGCAGATATCTCCTTCCGTTCGGCCGGAATTGAAAGAAGTTTGTGCATCTTCAATGTTGGTCGCGGTCAATGACAAAAAGACGCTAATCTTCAATCTAGGTGTTTCTGCGTGCTGCTCCGGCCCAAAGAGTGCCCGGCTGAAAACGACAACGCAGGCATGTCGGGTGCCACTGTCTGCACCTGCACAGAAAGTTTTGAGCAGATATCTCCTTCCATTCGGCCGGAATTGCAAGAAGTTTGTGCATCTTCTATGTTCGTCGCGGTCAATGGCAAAAGGCGCTTATCTTCAATCTAGGTGTTTCTGCGTGCTGCGCCGGCCCAAAGAGTGCCCGGCTGAAAACAACAACGCAGGCATGTCGGGTGCCACTGTCTGCACCAGCTCAGAAAGTTTTGAGCAGATATCTCCTTCCATTCGGCCGGAATTGCAAGAAGTTTGTGCATCTTCTATGTTCGTCGCGGTCAATGGCAAAAGGCGCTTATCTTCAATGTAGGTGTTTCTGCGTGCTGCGCCGGCCCAAAGAGTGCCCGGCGGAAAACGACAACGCAGGCATGTCGGGTGCCACTGTCTGCACCTGCACAGAAAGTTGTGAGCAGATATCTCCTTCCATTCGGCCGGAATTGCAAGACGTTTGTGCATCTTCCATATTGGTCACAGTCAATGTCAAAAAGCCCTTATCTGCAATCTAGGTGTTTCTGCGTGCTGCGCCGGCCCAAAGAGTGCCCGGCTGAAAACGACAACGCATGCATGTCGGGTGCCACTGTCTGCACCAGCTCAGAAAGTTTTGAGCAGATATCTCCTTCCATTCGGCCGGAATTGCAAGAAGTTTGTACATCTTCTATGTTCGTTGCGGTCAATGGCAAAAGGCGCTTATCTTCAATCTAGGTGTTTCTGCGTGCTGCGCCGGCCCAAAGAGTGCCCGGCGAAAAACGACAACGCAGGCATGTCGGGTGCCACTGTCTACAACTGCACAGAAAATTGTGAGCAGATATCTCCTTCCGTTCGGCCGGAATTGAAAGAAGTTTGTGCATCTTCAATGTTGGTCGCGGTCAATGACAAAAAGACGCTAATCTTCAATCTAGGTGTTTCTGCGTGCTGCTCCGGCCCAAAGAGTGCCCGGCTGAAAACGACAACGCAGGCATGTCGGGTGCCACTGTCTGCACCTGCACAGAAAGTTTTGAGCAGATATCTCCTTCCATTCGGCCGGAATTGCAAGAAGTTTGTGCATCTTCTATGTTCGTCGCGGTCAATGGCAAAAGGCGCTTATCTTCAATCTAGGTGTTTCTGCGTGCTGCGCCGGCCCAAAGAGTGCCCGGCTGAAAACAACAACGCAGGCATGTCGGGTGCCACTGTCTGCACCAGCTCAGAAAGTTTTGAGCAGATATCTCCTTCCATTCGGCCGGAATTGCAAGAAGTTTGTGCATCTTCTATGTTCGTCGCGGTCAATGGCAAAAGGCGCTTATCTTCAATCTAGGTGTTTCTGCGTGCTGCTCCGGCTCAAAGAGTGCCCGGCGGAAAACGACAACGCAGGCATGTCGAGTTCCACTGTCTACACCTGCACAGAAAGTTTTGAGCAGATATCTCCTTCTATTCCGCCGGAATTGCAAGAAGTTTGTGCATCTTCTATGTTCGTCGCGGTCAATGGCAAAAGGCGCTTATCTTCAATATAGGTGTTTCTGCGTGCTGCGCCGGCCCAAAGAGTGCCCGGCGGAAAACGACAACGCAGGCATGTCGGGTGCCACTGTCTGCACCTGCACAGAAAGTTGTGAGCAGATATCTCCTTCCATTCGGCCGGAATTGCAAGACGTTTGTGCATCTTCAATATTGGTCACGGTCAATGTCAAAAAGCCCTTATCTGGAATCTAGGTGTTTCTGCGTGCTGCGCCGGCCCAAAGAGTGCCCGGCTGAAAACGACAACGCAGGCATGTCGGGTGCCACTGTCTGCACCAGCTCAGAAAGTTTTGAGCAGATATCTCCTTCCATTCGGCCGGAATTGCAAGAAGTTTGTGCATCTTCTATGTTCGTCGCGGTCAATGGCAAAAGGCGCTTATCTTCAATCTAGGTGTTTCTGCGTGCTGCTCCGGCCCAAAGAGTGCCCGGCGGAAAACGACAACGCAGGCATGTCGAGTTCCACTGTCTACACCTGCACAGAATGTTTTGAGCAGATATTTCCTTCTATTCCGCCGGAATTGCAAGAAGTTTGTGCATCTTCTATGTTCGTCGCGGTCAATGGCAAAAGGCGCTTATCTTCAATATAGGTGTTTCTGCGTGCTGCGCCGGCCCAAAGAGTGCCCGGCGGAAAACGACAACGCAGGCATGTCAGGTGCCACTGTCTGCACCTGCACAGAAAGTTGTGAGCAGATATCTCCTTCCATTCGGCCGGAATTGCAAGACGTTTGTGCATCTTCAATATTGGTCACGGTCAATGTCAAAAAGCCCTTATCTGGAATCTAGGTGTTTCTGCGTGCTGCTCCGGCCCAAAGAGTGCCCGGCGGAAAACGACAACGCAGGCATGTCGAGTGCCACTGTCTACACTTGCACAGAAAGTTTTGAGCAGATATCTCCTTCTATTCGGCCGGAATTGCAAGAAGTTTGTGCATCTTCTATGTTCGTCGCGGTCAATGGCAAAAGGCGCTTATCTTCAATCTAGGTGTTTCTGCGTGCTGCGCCGGCCCAAAGAGTGCCCGGCGGAAAACGACAACGCAGGCATGTCGGGTGCCACTGTCTGCACCTGCACAGAAAGTTGTGAGCAGATATCTCCTTCCGTTCGGCCGGAATTGAAATAAGTTTGTGCATCTTCAATGTTGGTCGCGGTCTTCAATGTTGGTCGCGGTCAATGACAAAAAGGCGCTTATCTTCAATCTAGGTGTTTCTGCGTGCTGCTTCGGCCCAAAGAGTGCCCGGCTGAAAACGACAACGCAGGCATGTCGGGTGCCACTGTCTGCACCTGCACAGAAAGTTTTGAGCAGATATCTTCTTTCATTCGGCCGGAATTGCAAGACGTTTGTGCATCTTCAATATTGGTCACGGTCAATGTCAAAAAGCCCTTATCTGCAATCTAGGTGTTTCTGCGTGCTGCGCCGGCCCAAAGAGTGCCCGGCGGAAAACGACAACGCAGGCATGTCGGGTGCCACTGTCTGCACCTGCACAGAAAGTTGTGAGCAGATATCTCCTTCCATTCGGCCGGAATTGCAAGACGTTTGTGCATCTTCAAAATTGGTCACGGTCAATGTCAAAAAGCCCTTATCTGCAATCTAGGTATTTCGGCGTGCTGCGCCGGCCCAAAGAGTGCCCGGCTGAAAACGACAACGCAGGCATGTCGGGTGCCACTGTCTGCACCAGCTCAGAAAGTTTTGAGCAGATATCTCCTTCCATTCGGCCGGAATTGCAAGAAGTTTGTGCATCTTCTATGTTCGTCGCGGTCAATGGCAAAAGGCGCTTATCTTCAATCTAGGTGTTTCTGCGTGCTGCTCCGGCCCAAAGAGTGCCCGGCGGAAAACGACAACGCAGGCATGTCGAGTGCCACTGTCTACACCTGCACAGAAAGTTTTGAGCAGATATCTCCTTCTATTCGGCCGGAATTGCAAGAAGTTTGTGCATCTTCTATGTTCGTCGCGGTCAATGGCAAAAGGCGCTTATCTTCAATCTAGGTGTTTCTGCGTGCTGCGCCGGCCCAAAGAGTGCCCGGCGGAAAACGACAACGCAGGCATGTCGGGTGCCACTGTCTGCACCTGCACAGAAAGTTGTGAGCAGATATCTCCTTCCGTTCGTCCGGAATTGAAATAAGTTTGTGCATCTTCAATGTTGGTCGCGGTCAATGACAAAAAGGCGCTTATCTTCAATCTAGGTGTTTCAGCGTGCTGCTCCGGCCCAAAGTGTGCCCGGCGGAAAACGACAACGCAGGCATGTCGGGTGCCACTGTCTGCACCTGCACAGAAAGTTGTGAGCAGATATCTCCTTCCATTCGGCCGGAATTGCAAGACGTTTGTGCATCTTCAATATTGGTCACGGTCAATGTCAAAAAGCCCTTATCTGCAATCTAGGTGTTTCGGCGTGCTGCGCCGGCCCAAAGAGTGCCCGGCTGAAAACGACAACGCAGGCATGTCGGGTGCCACTGTCTGCACCAGCTCAGAAAGTTTTGAGCAGATATCTCCTTCCATTCGGCCGGAATTGCAAGAAGTTTGTGCATCTTCTATGTTCGTCGCGGTCAATGGCAAAAGGCGCTTATCTTCAATCTAGGTGTTTCTGCGTGCTGCTCCGGCCCAAAGAGTGCCCGGCGGAAAACGACAACGCAGGCATGTCGAGTGCCACTGTCTACACTTGCACAGAAAGATTTGAGCAGATATCTCCTTCTATTCGGCCGGAATTGCAAGAAGTTTGTGCATCTTCTATGTTCGTCGCGGTCAATGGCAAAAGGCGCTTATCTTCAATCTAGGTGTTTCTGCGTGCTGCGCCGGCCCAAAGAGTGCCCGGCGGAAAACGACAACGCAGGCATGTCGGGTGTCACTGTCTGCACCTGCACAGAAAGTTGTGAGAAGATATCTCCTTCCGTTCGGCCGGAATTGAAATAAGTTTGTGCATCTTCAATGTTGGTCGCGGTCAATACCAAAAAGGCGCTTATCTTCAATCCAGGTGTTTCTGCGTGCTGCTCCGGCCCAAAGAGTGCCCGGCTGAAAACGACAACGCAGGCATGTCGGGTGCCACTGTCTGCACCTGCACAGAAAGTTTTGAGCAGATATCTTCTTTCATTCGGCCGGAATTGCAAGACGTTTGTGCATCTTCCATATTGGTCACGGTCAATGTCAAAAAGCCCTTATCTGCAATCTAGGTGTTTCTGCGTGCTGCGCCGGCCCAAAGAGTGCACGGCTGAAAACGACAACGCAGGCATGTCGGGTGTCACTGTCTGCACCAGCTCAGAAAGTTTTGAGCAGATATCTCCTTTCATTCGGCCGGAATTGCAAGACGTTTGTGCATCTTCCATATTGGTCACGGTCAATGTCAAAAAGCCCTTATCTGCAATCTAGGTGTTTCTGCGTGCTGCGCCGGCCCAAAGAGTGCCCGGCTGAAAACGACAACGCAGGCATGTCGGGTGTCACTGTCTGCACCAGCTCAGAAAGTTTTGAGCAGATATCTCCTTCTATTCCGCCGGAATTGCAAGAAGTTTGTGCATCTTCTATGTTCGTCGCGGTCAATGGCAAAAGGCGCTTATCTTCAATCTAGGTGTTTCTGCGTGCTGCGCCGGCCCAAAGAGTGCCCGGCGGAAAACGACAACGCAGGCATGTCGGGTGTCACTGTCTGCACCTGCACAGAAAATTGTGAGCAGATATCTCCTTCCGTTCGGCCGGAATTGAAAGAAGTTTGTGCATCTTCAATGTTGGTCGCGGTCAATGACAAAAAGACGCTTATCTTCAATCTAGGTGTTTCTGCGTGCTGCTCCGGCCCAAAGAGTGCCCGGCTGAAAACGACAACGCAGGCATGTCGGGTGCCACTGTCTGCACCTGCACAGAAAGTTTTGAGCAGATATCTCCTTCCATTCGGCCGGAATTGCAAGACGTTTGTGCATCTTCAATATTGGTCACGGTCAATGTCAAAAAGCCCTTATCTGGAATCTAGGTGTTTCTGCGTGCTGCGCCGGCCCAAAGAGTGCCCGGCTGAAAACGACAACGCAGGCATGTCGGGTGCCACTGTCTGCACCAGCTCAGAAAGTTTTGAGCAGATATCTCCTTCCATTCGGCCGGAATTGCAAGAAGTTTGTGCATCTTCTATGTTCGTCGCGGTCAATGGCAAAAGGCGCTTATCTTCAATCTAGGTGTTTCTGCGTGCTGCTCCGGCCCAAAGAGTGCCCGGCGGAAAACGACAACGCAGGCATGTCGAGTTCCACTGTCTACACCTGCACAGAATGTTTTGAGCAGATATTTCCTTCTATTCCGCCGGAATTGCAAGAAGTTTGTGCATCTTCTATGTTCGTCGCGGTCAATGGCAAAAGGCGCTTATCTTCAATATAGGTGTTTCTGCGTGCTGCGCCGGCCCAAAGAGTGCCCGGCGGAAAACGACAACGCAGGCATGTCAGGTGCCACTGTCTGCACCTGCACAGAAAGTTGTGAGCAGATATCTCCTTCCATTCGGCCGGAATTGCAAGACGTTTGTGCATCTTCAATATTGGTCACGGTCAATGTCAAAAAGCCCTTATCTGGAATCTAGGTGTTTCTGCGTGCTGCTCCGGCCCAAAGAGTGCCCGGCGGAAAACGACAACGCAGGCATGTCGAGTGCCACTGTCTACACTTGCACAGAAAGTTTTGAGCAGATATCTCCTTCTATTCGGCCGGAATTGCAAGAAGTTTGTGCATCTTCTATGTTCGTCGCGGTCAATGGCAAAAGGCGCTTATCTTCAATCTAGGTGTTTCTGCGTGCTGCGCCGGCCCAAAGAGTGCCCGGCGGAAAACGACAACGCAGGCATGTCGGGTGCCACTGTCTGCACCTGCACAGAAAGTTGTGAGCAGATATCTCCTTCCGTTCGGCCGGAATTGAAATAAGTTTGTGCATCTTCAATGTTGGTCGCGGTCTTCAATGTTGGTCGCGGTCAATGACAAAAAGGCGCTTATCTTCAATCTAGGTGTTTCTGCGTGCTGCTTCGGCCCAAAGAGTGCCCGGCTGAAAACGACAACGCAGGCATGTCGGGTGCCACTGTCTGCACCTGCACAGAAAGTTTTGAGCAGATATCTTCTTTCATTCGGCCGGAATTGCAAGACGTTTGTGCATCTTCAATATTGGTCACGGTCAATGTCAAAAAGCCCTTATCTGCAATCTAGGTGTTTCTGCGTGCTGCGCCGGCCCAAAGAGTGCCCGGCGGAAAACGACAACGCAGGCATGTCGGGTGCCACTGTCTGCACCTGCACAGAAAGTTGTGAGCAGATATCTCCTTCCATTCGGCCGGAATTGCAAGACGTTTGTGCATCTTCAAAATTGGTCACGGTCAATGTCAAAAAGCCCTTATCTGCAATCTAGGTATTTCGGCGTGCTGCGCCGGCCCAAAGAGTGCCCGGCTGAAAACGACAACGCAGGCATGTCGGGTGCCACTGTCTGCACCAGCTCAGAAAGTTTTGAGCAGATATCTCCTTCCATTCGGCCGGAATTGCAAGAAGTTTGTGCATCTTCTATGTTCGTCGCGGTCAATGGCAAAAGGCGCTTATCTTCAATCTAGGTGTTTCTGCGTGCTGCTCCGGCCCAAAGAGTGCCCGGCGGAAAACGACAACGCAGGCATGTCGAGTGCCACTGTCTACACCTGCACAGAAAGTTTTGAGCAGATATCTCCTTCTATTCGGCCGGAATTGCAAGAAGTTTGTGCATCTTCTATGTTCGTCGCGGTCAATGGCAAAAGGCGCTTATCTTCAATCTAGGTGTTTCTGCGTGCTGCGCCGGCCCAAAGAGTGCCCGGCGGAAAACGACAACGCAGGCATGTCGGGTGCCACTGTCTGCACCTGCACAGAAAGTTGTGAGCAGATATCTCCTTCCGTTCGTCCGGAATTGAAATAAGTTTGTGCATCTTCAATGTTGGTCGCGGTCAATGACAAAAAGGCGCTTATCTTCAATCTAGGTGTTTCAGCGTGCTGCTCCGGCCCAAAGTGTGCCCGGCGGAAAACGACAACGCAGGCATGTCGGGTGCCACTGTCTGCACCTGCACAGAAAGTTGTGAGCAGATATCTCCTTCCATTCGGCCGGAATTGCAAGACGTTTGTGCATCTTCAATATTGGTCACGGTCAATGTCAAAAAGCCCTTATCTGCAATCTAGGTGTTTCGGCGTGCTGCGCCGGCCCAAAGAGTGCCCGGCTGAAAACGACAACGCAGGCATGTCGGGTGCCACTGTCTGCACCAGCTCAGAAAGTTTTGAGCAGATATCTCCTTCCATTCGGCCGGAATTGCAAGAAGTTTGTGCATCTTCTATGTTCGTCGCGGTCAATGGCAAAAGGCGCTTATCTTCAATCTAGGTGTTTCTGCGTGCTGCTCCGGCCCAAAGAGTGCCCGGCGGAAAACGACAACGCAGGCATGTCGAGTGCCACTGTCTACACTTGCACAGAAAGATTTGAGCAGATATCTCCTTCTATTCGGCCGGAATTGCAAGAAGTTTGTGCATCTTCTATGTTCGTCGCGGTCAATGGCAAAAGGCGCTTATCTTCAATCTAGGTGTTTCTGCGTGCTGCGCCGGCCCAAAGAGTGCCCGGCGGAAAACGACAACGCAGGCATGTCGGGTGCCACTGTCTGCACCTGCACAGAAAGTTGTGAGAAGATATCTCCTTCCGTTCGGCCGGAATTGAAATAAGTTTGTGCATCTTCAATGTTGGTCGCGGTCAATACCAAAAAGGCGCTTATCTTCAATCCAGGTGTTTCTGCGTGCTGCTCCGGCCCAAAGAGTGCCCGGCTGAAAACGACAACGCAGGCATGTCGGGTGCCACTGTCTGCACCTGCACAGAAAGTTTTGAGCAGATATCTTCTTTCATTCGGCCGGAATTGCAAGACGTTTGTGCATCTTCCATATTGGTCACGGTCAATGTCAAAAAGCCCTTATCTGCAAT
Source organism: Hyla sarda (assembly GCF_029499605.1). Lineage (NCBI taxonomy): Eukaryota > Metazoa > Chordata > Amphibia > Anura > Hylidae > Hyla > Hyla sarda. The sequence continues at coordinate 178,139 of NW_026609662.1, read as the reverse complement.
CTAGGTGTTTCTGCGTGCTGCGCCGGCCCAAAGAGTGCACGGCTGAAAACGACAACGCAGGCATGTCGGGTGTCACTGTCTGCACCAGCTCAGAAAGTTTTGAGCAGATATCTCCTTTCATTCGGCCGGAATTGCAAGACGTTTGTGCATCTTCCATATTGGTCACGGTCAATGTCAAAAAGCCCTTATCTGCAATCTAGGTGTTTCTGCGTGCTGCGCCGGCCCAAAGAGTGCCCGGCTGAAAACGACAACGCAGGCATGTCGGGTGTCACTGTCTGCACCAGCTCAGAAAGTTTTGAGCAGATATCTCCTTCTATTCCGCCGGAATTGCAAGAAGTTTGTGCATCTTCTATGTTCGTCGCGGTCAATGGCAAAAGGCGCTTATCTTCAATCTAGGTGTTTCTGCGTGCTGCGCCGGCCCAAAGAGTGCCCGGCGGAAAACGACAACGCAGGCATGTCGGGTGTCACTGTCTGCACCTGCACAGAAAATTGTGAGCAGATATCTCCTTCCGTTCGGCCGGAATTGAAAGAAGTTTGTGCATCTTCAATGTTGGTCGCGGTCAATGACAAAAAGACGCTTATCTTCAATCTAGGTGTTTCTGCGTGCTGCTCCGGCCCAAAGAGTGCCCGGCTGAAAACGACAACGCAGGCATGTCGGGTGCCACTGTCTGCACCTGCACAGAAAGTTTTGAGCAGATATCTCCTTCCATTCGGCCGGAATTGCAAGAAGTTTGTGCATCTTCTATGTTCGTCGCGGTCAATGGCAAAAGGCGCTTATCTTCAATCTAGGTGTTTCTGCGTGCTGCTCCGGCCCAAAGAGTGCTCGGCGGAAAACGACAACGCAGGCATGTTGGGTGCCACTGTCTACACCTGCACAGAAAGTTTTGAGCAGATATCTCCTTCCATTCGGCCGGAATTGCAAGAAGTTTGTGCATCTTCTATGTTCGTCGCGATCAATGGCAAAAGGCGCTTATCTTCAATGTAGGTGTTTCTGCGTGCTGCGCCGGCCCAAAGAGTGCCCGGCGGAAAACGACAACGCAGGCATGTCGGGTGCCACTGTCTGCACCTGCACAGAAAGTTGTGAGCAGATATCTCCTTCCATTCGGCCGGAATTGCAAGACGTTTGTGCATCTTCCATTTTGGTTACAGTCAATGTCAAAAAGCCCTTATCTGCAATCTAGGTGTTTCTGCGTGCTGCGCCGGCCCAAAGAGTGCCCGGCTGAAAACGACAACGCAGGCATGTCGGGTGCCACTGTCTGCACCAGCTCAGAAAGTTTTGAGCAGATATCTCCTTCCATTCGGCCGGAATTGCAAGAAGTTTGTACATCTTCTATGTTCGTTGCGGTCAATGGCAAAAGGCGCTTATCTTCAATCTAGGTGTTTTTGCGTACTGCTCCGGCCCAAAGAGTGCCCGGCGGAAAACGACAACGCAGGCATGTCGAGTGCCACTGTCTACACCTGCACAGAAAGTTTTGAGCAGATATCTCCTTCTATTCGGCCGGAATTGCAAGAAGTTTGTGCATCTTCTATGTTCGTCGCGGTCAATGGCAAAAGGCGCTTATCTTCAATCTAGGTGTTTCTGCGTGCTGCGCCGGCCCAAAGAGTGCCCGGCTGAAAACAACAACGCAGGCATGTCGGGTGCCACTGTCTGCACCAGCTCAGAAAGTTTTGAGCAGATATCTCCTTCCATTCGGCCGGAATTGCAAGAAGTTTGTGCATCTTCTATGTTCGTCGCGGTCAATGGCAAAAGGCGCTTATCTTCAATGTAGGTGTTTCTGCGTGCTGCGCCGGCCCAAAGAGTGCCCGGCGGAAAACGACAACGCAGGCATGTCGGGTGCCACTGTCTGCACCTGCACAGAAAGTTGTGAGCAGATATCTCCTTCCATTCGGCCGGAATTGCAAGACGTTTGTGCATCTTCCATATTGGTCACAGTCAATGTCAAAAAGCCCTTATCTGCAATCTAGGTGTTTCTGCGTGCTGCGCCGGCCCAAAGAGTGCCCGGCTGAAAACGACAACGCAGGCATGTCGGGTGCCACTGTCTGCACCAGCTCAGAAAGTTTTGAGCAGATATCTCCTTCCATTCGGCCGGAATTGCAAGAAGTTTGTACATCTTCTATGTTCGTTGCGGTCAATGGCAAAAGGCGCTTATCTTCAATCTAGGTGTTTCTGCGTGCTGCGCCGGCCCAAAGAGTGCCCGGCGAAAAACGACAACGCAGGCATGTCGGGTGCCACTGTCTACAACTGCACAGAAAATTGTGAGCAGATATCTCCTTCCGTTCGGCCGGAATTGAAAGAAGTTTGTGCATCTTCAATGTTGGTCGCGGTCAATGACAAAAAGACGCTTATCTTCAATCTAGGTGTTTCTGCGTGCTGCTCCGGCCCAAAGAGTGCCCGGCTGAAAACGACAACGCAGGCATGTCGGGTGCCACTGTCTGCACCTGCACAGAAAGTTTTGAGCAGATATCTCCTTCCATTCGGCCGGAATTGCAAGAAGTTTGTGCATCTTCTATGTTCGTCGCGGTCAATGGCAAAAGGCGCTTATCTTCAATCTAGGTGTTTCTGCGTGCTGCTCCGGCTCAAAGAGTGCACGGCGGAAAACGACAACGCAGGCATGTCGAGTTCCACTGTCTACACCTGCACAGAAAGTGTTTAGCAGATATCTCCTTCTATTCCGCCGGAATTGCAAGAAGTTTGTGCATCTTCTATGTTCGTCGCGGTCAATGGCAAAAGGCGCTTATCTTCAATATAGGTGTTTCTGCGTGCTGCGCCGGCCCAAAGAGTGCCCGGCGGAAAACGACAACGCAGGCATGTCGGGTGCCACTGTCTGCACCTGCACAGAAAGTTGTGAGCAGATATCTCCTTCCATTCGGCCGGAATTGCAAGACGTTTGTGCATCTTCAATATTGGTCACGGTCAATGTCAAAAAGCCCTTATCTGGAATCTAGGTGTTTCTGCGTGCTGCGCCGGCCCAAAGAGTGCCCGGCTGAAAACGACAACGCAGGCATGTCGGGTGCCACTGTCTGCACCAGCTCAGAAAGTTTTGAGCAGATATCTCCTTCCATTCGGCCGGAATTGCAAGAAGTTTGTGCATCTTCTATGTTCGTCGCGGTCAATGGCAAAAGGCGCTTATCTTCAATCTAGGTGTTTCTGCGTGCTGCTCCGGCCCAAAGAGTGCCCGGCGGAAAACGACAATGCAGGCATGTCGAGTTCCACTGTCTACACCTGCACAGAAAGGTTTGAGCAGATATTTCCTTCTATTCCGCCGGAATTGCAAGAAGTTTGTGCATCTTCTATGTTCGTCGCGGTCAATGGCAAAAGGCGCTTATCTTCAATATAGGTGTTTCTGCGTGCTGCGCCGGCCCAAAGAGTGCCCGGCGGAAAACGACAACGCAGGCATGTCAGGTGCCACTGTCTGCACCTGCACAGAAAGATGTGAGCAGATATCTCCTTCCATTCGGCCGGAATTGCAAGACGTTTGTGCATCTTCAATATTGGTCACGGTCAATGTCAAAAAGCCCTTATCTGGAATCTAGGTGTTTCTGCGTGCTGCTCCGGCCCAAAGAGTGCCCGGCGGAAAACGACAACGCAGGCAAGTCGAGTGCCACTGTCTACACTTGCACAGAAAGTTTTGAGCAGATATCTCCTTCTATTCGGCCGGAATTGCAAGAAGTTTGTGCATCTTCTATGTTCGTCGCGGTCAATGGCAAAAGGCGCTTATCTTCAATCTAGGTGTTTCTGCGTGCTGCGCCGGCCCAAAGAGTGCCCGGCGGAAAACGACAACGCAGTCATGTCGGGTGCCACTGTCTGCACCAGCACAGAAGGTTGTGAGCAGATATCTCCTTCCGTTCGGCCGGAATTGAAATAAGTTTGTGCATCTTCAATGTTGGTCGCGGTCAATGACAAAAAGGCGCTTATCTTCAATCTAGGTGTTTCTGCGTGCTGCTTCGGCCCAAAGAGTGCCCGGCTGAAAACGACAACGCAGGCATGTCGGGTGCCACTGTCTGCACCTGCACAGAAAGTTTTGAGCAGATATCTTCTTTCATTCGGCCGGAATTGCAAGACGTTTGTGCATCTTCAATATTGGTCACGGTCAATGTCAAAAAGCCCTTATCTGCAATCTAGGTGTTTCTGCGTGCTGCGCCGGCCCAAAGAGTGCCCGGCGGAAAACGACAACGCAGGCATGTCGGGTGCCACTGTCTGCACCAGCTCAGAAAGTTTTGAGCAGATATCTCCTTCCATTCGGCCGGAATTGCAAGAAGTTTGTGCATCTTCTATGTTCGTCGCGGTCAATGGCAAAAGGCGCTTATCTTCAATCTAGGTGTTTCTGCGTGCTGCTCCGGCCCAAAGAGTGCCCGGCGGAAAACGACAACGCAGGCATGTCGGGTGCCACTGTCTACACCTGCACAGAAAGTTTTGAGCAGATATCTCCTTCTATTCGGCCGGAATTGCAAGAAGTTTGTGCATCTTCTATGTTCGTCGCGGTCAATGGCAAAAGGCGCTTATCTTCAATCTAGGTGTTTCTGCGTGCTGCGCCGGCCCAAAGAGTGCCCGGCGGAAAACGACAACGCAGGCATGTCGGGTGCCACTGTCTGCACCTGCACAGAAAGTTGTGAGCAGATATCTCCTTCCGTTCGTCCGGAATTTAAATAAGTTTGTGCATCTTCAATGTTGGTCGCGGTCAATGACAAAAAGGCGCTTATCTTCAATCTAGGTGTTTCAGCGTGCTGCTCCGGCCCAAAGAGTGCCCGGCTGAAAACGACAACGCAGGCATGTCGGGTGCCACTGTCTGCACCTGCACAGAAAGTTTTGAGCAGATATCTCCTTCCATTCGGCCGGAATTGCAAGAAGTTTGTGCATCTTCTATGTTCGTCGCGGTCAATGGCAAAAGGCGCTTATCTTCAATGTAGGTGTTTCTGCGTGCTGCGCCGGCCCAAAGAGTGCCCGGCGGAAAACGACAACGCAGGCATGTCGGGTGCCACTGTCTGCACCTGCACAGAAAGTTGTGAGCAGATATCTCCTTCCATTCGGCCGGAATTGCAAGACGTTTGTGCATCTTCAATATTGGTCACGGTCAATGTCAAAAAGCCCTTATCTGCAATCTAGGTGTTTCGGCGTGCTGCGCCGGCCCAAAGAGTGCCCGGCTGAAAACGACAACGCAGGCATGTCGGGTGCCACTGTCTGCAACAGCTCAGAAAGTTTTGAGCAGATATCTCCTTCCATTCGGCCGGAATTGCAAGAAGTTTGTGCATCTTCTATGTTCGTCGCGGTCAATGGCAAAAGGCGCTTATCTTCAATCTAGGTGTTTCTGCGTGCTGCTCCGGCCCAAAGAGTGCCCGGCGGAAAACGACAACGCAGGCATGTCGAGTGCCACTGTCTACACTTGCACAGAAAGATTTGAGCAGATATCTCCTTCTATTCGCCCGGAATTGCAAGAAGTTTGTGCATCTTCTATGTTCGTCGCGGTCAATGGCAAAAGGCGCTTATCTTCAATCTAGGTGTTTCTGCGTGCTGCGCCGGCCCAAAGAGTGCCCGGCGGAAAACGACAACGCAGGCATGTCGGGTGCCACTGTCTGCACCTGCACAGAAAGTTGTGAGAAGATATCTCCTTCCGTTCGGCCGGAATTGAAATAAGTTTGTGCATCTTCAATGTTGGTCGCGGTCAATGACAAAAAGGCGCTTATCTTCAATCTAGGTGTTTCTGCGTGCTGCTCCGGCCCAAAGAGTGCCCGGCTGAAAACGACAACGCAGGCATGTCGGGTGCCACTGTCTGCACCTGCACAGGAAGTTTTGAGCAGATATCTTCTTTCATTCGGCCGGAATTGCAAGACGTTTGTGCATCTTCCATATTGGTCACGGTCAATGTCAAAAAGCCCTTATCTGCAATCTAGGTGTTTCTGCGTGCTGCGCCGGCCCAAAGAGTGCACGGCTGAAAACGACAACGCAGGCATGTCGGGTGTCACTGTCTGCACCAGCTCAGAAAGTTTTGAGCAGATATCTCCTTTCATTCGGCCGGAATTGCAAGACGTTTGTGCATCTTCCATATTGGTCACGGTCAATGTCAAAAAGCCCTTATCTGCAATCTAGGTGTTTCTGCGTGCTGCGCCGGCCCAAAGAGTGCCCGGCTGAAAACGACAACGCAGGCATGTCGGGTGTCACTGTCTGCACCAGCTCAGAAAGTTTTGAGCAGATATCTCCTTCTATTCCGCCGGAATTGCAAGAAGTTTGTGCATCTTCTATGTTCGTCGCGGTCAATGGCAAAAGGCGCTTATCTTCAATCTAGGTGTTTCTGCGTGCTGCGCCGGCCCAAAGAGTGCCCGGCGAAAAACGATAACGCAGGCATGTCGGGTGCCACTGTCTACAACTGCACAGAAAATTGTGAGCAGATATCTCCTTCCGTTCGGCCGGAATTGAAAGAAGTTTGTGCATCTTCAATGTTGGTCGCGGTCAATGACAAAAAGACGCTTATCTTCAATCTAGGTGTTTCTGCGTGCTGCTCCGGCCCAAAGAGTGCCCGGCTGAAAACGACAACGCAGGCATGTCGGGTGCCACTGTCTGCACCTGCACAGAAAGTTTTGAGCAGATATCTCCTTCCATTCGGCCGGAATTGCAAGAAGTTTGTGCATCTTCTATGTTCGTCGCGGTCAATGGCAAAAGGCGCTTATCTTCAATCTAGGTGTTTCTGCGTGCTGCTCCGGCTCAAAGAGTGCCCGGCGGAAAACGACAACGCAGGCATGTCGAGTTCCACTGTCTACACCTGCACAGAAAGTTTTTAGCAGATATCTCCTTCTATTCCGCCGGAATTGCAAGAAGTTTGTGCATCTTCTATGTTCGTCGCGGTCAATGGCAAAAGGCGCTTATCTTCAATGTAGGTGTTTCTGCGTGCTGCGCCGGCCCAAAGAGTGCCCGGCGGAAAACGACAACGCAGGCATGTCGGGTGCCACTGTCTGCACCTGCACAGAAAGTTGTGAGCAGATATCTCCTTCCATTCGGCCGGAATTGCAAGACGTTTGTGCATCTTCCATATTGGTTACAGTCAATGTCAAAAAGCCCTTATCTGCAATCTAGGTGTTTCTGCGTGCTGCGCCGGCCCAAAGAGTGCCCGGCTGAAAACGACAACGCAGGCATGTCGGGTGCCACTGTCTGCACCAGCTCAGAAAGTTTTGAGCAGATATCTCCTTCCATTCGGCCGGAATTGCAAGAAGTTTGTACATCTTCTATGTTCGTTGCGGTCAATGGCAAAAGGCGCTTATCTTCAATCTAGGTGTTTTTGCGTACTGCTCCGGCCCAAAGAGTGCCCGGCGGAAAACGACAACGCAGGCATGTCGAGTGCCACTGTCTACACCTGCACAGAAAGTTTTGAGCAGATATCTCCTTCTATTCGGCCGGAATTGCAAGAAGTTTGTGCATCTTCTATGTTCGTCGCGGTCAATGGCAAAAGGCGCTTATCTTCAATCTAGGTGTTTCTGCGTGCTGCGCCGGCCCAAAGAGTGCCCGGCTGAAAACAACAACGCAGGCATGTCGGGTGCCACTGTCTGCACCAGCTCAGAAAGTTTTGAGCAGATATCTCCTTCCATTCGGCCGGAATTGCAAGAAGTTTGTGCATCTTCTATGTTCGTCGCGGTCAATGGCAAAAGGCGCTTATCTTCAATGTAGGTGTTTCTGCGTGCTGCGCCGGCCCAAAGAGTGCCCGGCGGAAAACGACAACGCAGGCATGTCGGGTGCCACTGTCTGCACCTGCACAGAAAGTTGTGAGCAGATATCTCCTTCCATTCGGCCGGAATTGCAAGACGTTTGTGCATCTTCCATATTGGTCACAGTCAATGTCAAAAAGCCCTTATCTGCAATCTAGGTGTTTCTGCGTGCTGCGCCGGCCCAAAGAGTGCCCGGCTGAAAACGACAACGCAGGCATGTCGGGTGCCACTGTCTGCACCAGCTCAGAAAGTTTTGAGCAGATATCTCCTTCCATTCGGCCGGAATTGCAAGAAGTTTGTACATCTTCTATGTTCGTTGCGGTCAATGGCAAAAGGCGCTTATCTTCAATCTAGGTGTTTCTGCGTGCTGCGCCGGCCCAAAGAGTGCCCGGCGAAAAACGACAACGCAGGCATGTCGGGTGCCACTGTCTACAACTGCACAGAAAATTGTGAGCAGATATCTCCTTCCGTTCGGCCGGAATTGAAAGAAGTTTGTGCATCTTCAATGTTGGTCGCGGTCAATGACAAAAAGACGCTTATCTTCAATCTAGGTGTTTCTGCGTGCTGCTCCGGCCCAAAGAGTGCCCGGCTGAAAACGACAACGCAGGCATGTCGGGTGCCACTGTCTGCACCTGCACAGAAAGTTTTGAGCAGATATCTCCTTCCATTCGGCCGGAATTGCAAGAAGTTTGTGCATCTTCTATGTTCGTCGCGGTCAATGGCAAAAGGCGCTTATCTTCAATCTAGGTGTTTCTGCGTGCTGCGCCGGCCCAAAGAGTGCCCGGCTGAAAACAACAACGCAGGCATGTCGGGTGCCACTGTCTGCACCAGCTCAGAAAGTTTTGAGCAGATATCTCCTTCCATTCGGCCGGAATTGCAAGAAGTTTGTGCATCTTCTATGTTCGTCGCGGTCAATGGCAAAAGGCGCTTATCTTCAATGTAGGTGTTTCTGCGTGCTGCGCCGGCCCAAAGAGTGCCCGGCGGAAAACGACAACGCAGGCATGTCGGGTGCCACTGTCTGCACCTGCACAGAAAGTTGTGAGCAGATATCTCCTTCCATTCGGCCGGAATTGCAAGACGTTTGTGCATCTTCCATATTCGTCACAGTCAATGTCAAAAAGCCCTTATCTGCAATCTAGGTGTTTCTGCGTGCTGCGCCGGCCCAAAGAGTGCCCGGCTGAAAACGACAACGCATGCATGTCGGGTGCCACTGTCTGCACCAGCTCAGAAAGTTTTGAGCAGATATCTCCTTCCATTCGGCCGGAATTGCAAGAAGTTTGTACATCTTCTATGTTCGTTGCGGTCAATGGCAAAAGGCGCTTATCTTCAATCTAGGTGTTTCTGCGTGCTGCGCCGGCCCAAAGAGTGCCCGGCGAAAAACGACAACGCAGGCATGTCGGGTGCCACTGTCTACAACTGCACAGAAAATTGTGAGCAGATATCTCCTTCCGTTCGGCCGGAATTGAAAGAAGTTTGTGCATCTTCAATGTTGGTCGCGGTCAATGACAAAAAGACGCTTATCTTCAATCTAGGTGTTTCTGCGTGCTGCTCCGGCCCAAAGAGTGCCCGGCTGAAAACGACAACGCAGGCATGTCGGGTGCCACTGTCTGCACCTGCACAGAAAGTTTTGAGCAGATATCTCCTTCCATTCGGCCGGAATTGCAAGAAGTTTGTGCATCTTCTATGTTCGTCGCGGTCAATGGCAAAAGGCGCTTATCTTCAATCTAGGTGTTTCTGCGTGCTGCTCTGGCCCAAAGAGTGCCCGGCGGAAAACGACAACGCAGGCATGTCGAGTTCCACTGTCTACACCTGCACAGAAAGTTTTGAGCAGATATCTCCTTCTATTCCGCCGGAATTGCAAGAAGTTTGTGCATCTTCTATGTTCGTCGCGGTCAATGGCAAAAGGCGCTTATCTTCAATCTAGGTGTTTCTGCGTGCTGCGCCGGCCCAAAGAGTGCCCGGCGAAAAACGACAATGCAGGCATGTCGCGTGCCACTGTCTACAACTGCACAGAAAATTGTGAGCAGATATCTCCTTCCGTTCGGCCGGAATTGAAAGAAGTTTGTGCATCTTCAATGTTGGTCGCGGTCAATGACAAAAAGACGCTTATCTTCAATCTAGGTGTTTCTGCGTGCTGCTCCGGCCCAAAGAGTGCCCGGCTGAAAACGACAACGCAGGCATGTCGGGTGCCACTGTCTGCACCTGCACAGAAAGTTTTGAGCAGATATCTCCTTCCATTCGGCCGGAATTGCAAGAAGTTTGTGCATCTTCTATGTTCGTCGCGGTCAATGGCAAAAGGCGCTTATCTTCAATCTAGGTGTTTCTGCGTGCTGCTCCGGCCCAAAGAGTGCCCGGCGGAAAACGACAACGCAGGCATGTCGAGTTCCACTGTCTACACCTGCACAGAAAGTTTTGAGCAGATATCTCCTTCTATTCCGCCGGAATTGCAAGAAGTTTGTGCATCTTCTATGTTCGTCGCGGTCAATGGCAAAAGGCGCTTATCTTCAATATAGGTGTTTCTGCGTGCTGCGCCGGCCCAAAGAGTGCCCGGCGGAAAACGACAACGCAGGCATGTCGGGTGCCACTGTCTGCACCTGCACAGAAAGTTGTGAGCAGATATCTCCTTCCATTCGGCCGGAATTGCAAGACGTTTGTGCATCTTCAATATTGGTCACGGTCAATGTCAAAAAGCCCTTATCTGGAATCTAGGTGTTTCTGCGTGCTGCGCCGGCCCAAAGAGTGCCCGGCTGAAAACGACAACGCAGGCATGTCGGGTGCCACTGTCTGCACCAGCTCAGAAAGTTTTGAGCAGATATCTCCTTCCATTCGGCCGGAATTGCAAGAAGTTTGTGCATCTTCTATGTTCGTCGCGGTCAATGGCAAAAGACGCTTATCTTCAATCTAGGTGTTTCTGCGTGCTGCTCCGGCCCAAAGAGTGCCCGGCTGAAAACGACAACGCAGGCATGTCGGGTGCCACTGTCTGCACCTGCACAGAAAGTTGTGAGCAGATATCTCCTTCCATTCGGCCGGAATTGCAAGACGTTTGTGCATCTTCCATATTGGTCACAGTCAATGTCAAAAAGCCCTTATCTGCAATCTAGGTGTTTCTGCGTGCTGCGCCGGCCCAAAGAGTGCCCGGCTGAAAACGACAACGCAGGCATGTCGGGTGCCACTGTCTACACCAGCTCAGAAAGTTTTGAGCAGATATCTCCTTCCATTCGGCCGGAATTGCAAGATGTTTGTGCATCTTCTATGTTCGTCGCGGTCAATGGCAAAAGGCGCTTATCTTCAATCTAGGTGTTTCTGCGTGCTGCTCCGGCCCAAAGAGTGCTCGGCGGAAAACGACAACGCAGGCATGTCGGGTGCCACTGTCTACACCTGCACAGAAAGTTTTGAGCAGATATCTCCTTCCATTCGGCCGGAATTGCAAGAAGTTTGTGCATCTTCTATGTTCGTCGCGGTCAATGGCAAAAGGCGCTTATCTTCAATCTAGGTGTTTCTGCGTGCTGCGCCGGCCCAAAGAGTGCCCGGCGAAAAACGACAACGCAGGCATGTCGGGTGCCACTGTCTACAACTGCACAGAAAATTGTGAGCAGATATCTCCTTCCGTTCGGCCGGAATTGAAAGAAGTTTGTGCATCTTCAATGTTGGTCGCGGTCAATGACAAAAAGACGCTTATCTTCAATCTAGGTGTTTCTGCGTGCTGCTCCGGCCCAAAGAGTGCCCGGCTGAAAACGACAACGCAGGCATGTCGGGTGCCACTGTCTGCACCTGCACAGAAAGTTTTGAGCAGATATCTCCTTCCATTCGGCCGGAATTGCAAGAAGTTTGTGCATCTTCTATGTTCGTCGCGGTCAATGGCAAAAGGCGCTTATCTTCAATCTAGGTGTTTCTGCGTGCTGCTCCGGCTCAAAGAGTGCCCGGCGGAAAACGACAACGCAGGCATGTCGAGTTCCACTGTCTACACCTGCACAGAAAGTTTTGAGCAGATATCTCCTTCTATTCCGCCGGAATTGCAAGAAGTTTGTGCATCTTCTATGTTCGTCGCGGTCAATGGCAAAAGGCGCTTATCTTCAATATAGGTGTTTCTGCGTGCTGCGCCGGCCCAAAGAGTGCCCGGCGGAAAACGACAACGCAGGCATGTCGGGTGCCACTGTCTGCACCTGCACAGAAAGTTGTGAGCAGATATCTCCTTCCATTCGGCCGGAATTGCAAGACGTTTGTGCATCTTCAATATTGGTCACGGTCAATGTCAAAAAGCCCTTATCTGGAATCTAGGTGTTTCTGCGTGCTGCGCCGGCCCAAAGAGTGCCCGGCTGAAAACGACAACGCAGGCATGTCGGGTGCCACTGTCTGCACCAGCTCAGAAAGTTTTGAGCAGATATCTCCTTCCATTCGGCCGGAATTGCAAGAAGTTTGTGCATCTTCTATGTTCGTCGCGGTCAATGGCAAAAGGCGCTTATCTTCAATCTAGGTGTTTCTGCGTGCTGCTCCGGCCCAAAGAGTGCCCGGCGGAAAACGACAACGCAGGCATGTCGAGTTCCACTGTCTACACCTGCACAGAATGTTTTGAGCAGATATTTCCTTCTATTCCGCCGGAATTGCAAGAAGTTTGTGCATGTTCTATGTTCGTCGCGGTCAATGGCAAAAGGCGCTTATCTTCAATCTAGGTGTTTCTGCGTGCTGCGCCGGCCCAAAGAGTGCCCGGCGAAAAACGACAACGCAGGCATGTCGGGTGCCACTGTCTACAACTGCACAGAAAATTGTGAGCAGATATCTCCTTCCGTTCGGCCGGAATTGAAAGAAGTTTGTGCATCTTCAATGTTGGTCGCGGTCAATGACAAAAAGACGCTTATCTTCAATCTAGGTGTTTCTGCGTGCTGCTCCGGCCCAAAGAGTGCCCGGCTGAAAACGACAACGCAGGCATGTCGGGTGCCACTGTCTGCACCTGCACAGAAAGTTTTGAGCAGATATCTCCTTCCATTCGGCCGGAATTGCAAGAAGTTTGTGCATCTTCTATGTTCGTCGCGGTCAATGGCAAAAGGCGCTTATCTTCAATCTAGGTGTTTCTGCGTGCTGCTCCGGCTCAAAGAGTGCCCGGCGGAAAACGACAACGCAGGCATGTCGAGTTCCACTGTCTACACCTGCACAGAAAGTTTTGAGCAGATATCTCCTTCTATTCCGCCGGAATTGCAAGAAGTTTGTGCATCTTCTATGTTCGTCGCGGTCAATGGCAAAAGGCGCTTATCTTCAATATAGGTGTTTCTGCGTGCTGCGCCGGCCCAAAGAGTGCCCGGCGGAAAACGACAACGCAGGCATGTCGGGTGCCACTGTCTGCACCTGCACAGAAAGTTGTGAGCAGATATCTCCTTCCATTCGGCCGGAATTGCAAGACGTTTGTGCATCTTCAATATTGGTCACGGTCAATGTCAAAAAGCCCTTATCTGGAATCTAGGTGTTTCTGCGTGCTGCGCCGGCCCAAAGAGTGCCCGGCTGAAAACGACAACGCAGGCATGTCGGGTGCCACTGTCTGCACCAGCTCAGAAAGTTTTGAGCAGATATCTCCTTCCATTCGGCCGGAATTGCAAGAAGTTTGTGCATCTTCTATGTTCGTCGCGGTCAATGGCAAAAGGCGCTTATCTTCAATCTAGGTGTTTCTGCGTGCTGCTCCGGCCCAAAGAGTGCCCGGCGGAAAACGACAATGCAGGCATGTCGAGTTCCACTGTCTACACCTGCACAGAAAGGTTTGAGCAGATATTTCCTTCTATTCCGCCGGAATTGCAAGAAGTTTGTGCATCTTCTATGTTCGTCGCGGTCAATGGCAAAAGGCGCTTATCTTCAATATAGGTGTTTCTGCGTGCTGCGCCGGCCCAAAGAGTGCCCGGCGGAAAACGACAACGCAGGCATGTCAGGTGCCACTGTCTGCACCTGCACAGAAAGATGTGAGCAGATATCTCCTTCCATTCGGCCGGAATTGCAAGACGTTTGTGCATCTTCAATATTGGTCACGGTCAATGTCAAAAAGCCCTTATCTGGAATCTAGGTGTTTCTGCGTGCTGCTCCGGCCCAAAGAGTGCCCGGCGGAAAACGACAACGCAGGCAAGTCGAGTGCCACTGTCTACACTTGCACAGAAAGTTTTGAGCAGATATCTCCTTCTATTCGGCCGGAATTGCAAGAAGTTTGTGCATCTTCTATGTTCGTCGCGGTCAATGGCAAAAGGCGCTTATCTTCAATCTAGGTGTTTCTGCGTGCTGCGCCGGCCCAAAGAGTGCCCGGCGGAAAACGACAACGCAGTCATGTCGGGTGCCACTGTCTGCACCAGCACAGAAGGTTGTGAGCAGATATCTCCTTCCGTTCGGCCGGAATTGAAATAAGTTTGTGCATCTTCAATGTTGGTCGCGGTCAATGACAAAAAGGCGCTTATCTTCAATCTAGGTGTTTCTGCGTGCTGCTTCGGCCCAAAGAGTGCCCGGCTGAAAACGACAACGCAGGCATGTCGGGTGCCACTGTCTGCACCTGCACAGAAAGTTTTGAGCAGATATCTTCTTTCATTCGGCCGGAATTGCAAGACGTTTGTGCATCTTCAATATTGGTCACGGTCAATGTCAAAAAGCCCTTATCTGCAATCTAGGTGTTTCTGCGTGCTGCGCCGGCCCAAAGAGTGCCCGGCGGAAAACGACAACGCAGGCATGTCGGGTGCCACTGTCTGCACCAGCTCAGAAAGTTTTGAGCAGATATCTCCTTCCATTCGGCCGGAATTGCAAGAAGTTTGTGCATCTTCTATGTTCGTCGCGGTCAATGGCAAAAGGCGCTTATCTTCAATCTAGGTGTTTCTGCGTGCTGCTCCGGCCCAAAGAGTGCCCGGCGGAAAACGACAACGCAGGCATGTCGGGTGCCACTGTCTACACCTGCACAGAAAGTTTTGAGCAGATATCTCCTTCTATTCGGCCGGAATTGCAAGAAGTTTGTGCATCTTCTATGTTCGTCGCGGTCAATGGCAAAAGGCGCTTATCTTCAATCTAGGTGTTTCTGCGTGCTGCGCCGGCCCAAAGAGTGCCCGGCGGAAAACGACAACGCAGGCATGTCGGGTGCCACTGTCTGCACCTGCACAGAAAGTTGTGAGCAGATATCTCCTTCCGTTCGTCCGGAATTTAAATAAGTTTGTGCATCTTCAATGTTGGTCGCGGTCAATGACAAAAAGGCGCTTATCTTCAATCTAGGTGTTTCAGCGTGCTGCTCCGGCCCAAAGAGTGCCCGGCTGAAAACGACAACGCAGGCATGTCGGGTGCCACTGTCTGCACCTGCACAGAAAGTTTTGAGCAGATATCTCCTTCCATTCGGCCGGAATTGCAAGAAGTTTGTGCATCTTCTATGTTCGTCGCGGTCAATGGCAAAAGGCGCTTATCTTCAATGTAGGTGTTTCTGCGTG
Source organism: Hyla sarda (assembly GCF_029499605.1). Taxonomy (NCBI): domain Eukaryota; kingdom Metazoa; phylum Chordata; class Amphibia; order Anura; family Hylidae; genus Hyla; species Hyla sarda. The sequence goes on along the minus strand of NW_026609662.1, from coordinate 163,017 downwards.
CTGCGCCGGCCCAAAGAGTGCCCGGCGGAAAACGACAACGCAGGCATGTCGGGTGCCACTGTCTGCACCTGCACAGAAAGTTGTGAGCAGATATCTCCTTCCATTCGGCCGGAATTGCAAGACGTTTGTGCATCTTCAATATTGGTCACGGTCAATGTCAAAAAGCCCTTATCTGCAATCTAGGTGTTTCGGCGTGCTGCGCCGGCCCAAAGAGTGCCCGGCTGAAAACGACAACGCAGGCATGTCGGGTGCCACTGTCTGCAACAGCTCAGAAAGTTTTGAGCAGATATCTCCTTCCATTCGGCCGGAATTGCAAGAAGTTTGTGCATCTTCTATGTTCGTCGCGGTCAATGGCAAAAGGCGCTTATCTTCAATCTAGGTGTTTCTGCGTGCTGCTCCGGCCCAAAGAGTGCCCGGCGGAAAACGACAACGCAGGCATGTCGAGTGCCACTGTCTACACTTGCACAGAAAGATTTGAGCAGATATCTCCTTCTATTCGCCCGGAATTGCAAGAAGTTTGTGCATCTTCTATGTTCGTCGCGGTCAATGGCAAAAGGCGCTTATCTTCAATCTAGGTGTTTCTGCGTGCTGCGCCGGCCCAAAGAGTGCCCGGCGGAAAACGACAACGCAGGCATGTCGGGTGCCACTGTCTGCACCTGCACAGAAAGTTGTGAGAAGATATCTCCTTCCGTTCGGCCGGAATTGAAATAAGTTTGTGCATCTTCAATGTTGGTCGCGGTCAATGACAAAAAGGCGCTTATCTTCAATCTAGGTGTTTCTGCGTGCTGCTCCGGCCCAAAGAGTGCCCGGCTGAAAACGACAACGCAGGCATGTCGGGTGCCACTGTCTGCACCTGCACAGGAAGTTTTGAGCAGATATCTTCTTTCATTCGGCCGGAATTGCAAGACGTTTGTGCATCTTCCATATTGGTCACGGTCAATGTCAAAAAGCCCTTATCTGCAATCTAGGTGTTTCTGCGTGCTGCGCCGGCCCAAAGAGTGCACGGCTGAAAACGACAACGCAGGCATGTCGGGTGTCACTGTCTGCACCAGCTCAGAAAGTTTTGAGCAGATATCTCCTTTCATTCGGCCGGAATTGCAAGACGTTTGTGCATCTTCCATATTGGTCACGGTCAATGTCAAAAAGCCCTTATCTGCAATCTAGGTGTTTCTGCGTGCTGCGCCGGCCCAAAGAGTGCCCGGCTGAAAACGACAACGCAGGCATGTCGGGTGTCACTGTCTGCACCAGCTCAGAAAGTTTTGAGCAGATATCTCCTTCTATTCCGCCGGAATTGCAAGAAGTTTGTGCATCTTCTATGTTCGTCGCGGTCAATGGCAAAAGGCGCTTATCTTCAATCTAGGTGTTTCTGCGTGCTGCGCCGGCCCAAAGAGTGCCCGGCGAAAAACGATAACGCAGGCATGTCGGGTGCCACTGTCTACAACTGCACAGAAAATTGTGAGCAGATATCTCCTTCCGTTCGGCCGGAATTGAAAGAAGTTTGTGCATCTTCAATGTTGGTCGCGGTCAATGACAAAAAGACGCTTATCTTCAATCTAGGTGTTTCTGCGTGCTGCTCCGGCCCAAAGAGTGCCCGGCTGAAAACGACAACGCAGGCATGTCGGGTGCCACTGTCTGCACCTGCACAGAAAGTTTTGAGCAGATATCTCCTTCCATTCGGCCGGAATTGCAAGAAGTTTGTGCATCTTCTATGTTCGTCGCGGTCAATGGCAAAAGGCGCTTATCTTCAATCTAGGTGTTTCTGCGTGCTGCTCCGGCTCAAAGAGTGCCCGGCGGAAAACGACAACGCAGGCATGTCGAGTTCCACTGTCTACACCTGCACAGAAAGTTTTTAGCAGATATCTCCTTCTATTCCGCCGGAATTGCAAGAAGTTTGTGCATCTTCTATGTTCGTCGCGGTCAATGGCAAAAGGCGCTTATCTTCAATGTAGGTGTTTCTGCGTGCTGCGCCGGCCCAAAGAGTGCCCGGCGGAAAACGACAACGCAGGCATGTCGGGTGCCACTGTCTGCACCTGCACAGAAAGTTGTGAGCAGATATCTCCTTCCATTCGGCCGGAATTGCAAGACGTTTGTGCATCTTCCATATTGGTTACAGTCAATGTCAAAAAGCCCTTATCTGCAATCTAGGTGTTTCTGCGTGCTGCGCCGGCCCAAAGAGTGCCCGGCTGAAAACGACAACGCAGGCATGTCGGGTGCCACTGTCTGCACCAGCTCAGAAAGTTTTGAGCAGATATCTCCTTCCATTCGGCCGGAATTGCAAGAAGTTTGTACATCTTCTATGTTCGTTGCGGTCAATGGCAAAAGGCGCTTATCTTCAATCTAGGTGTTTTTGCGTACTGCTCCGGCCCAAAGAGTGCCCGGCGGAAAACGACAACGCAGGCATGTCGAGTGCCACTGTCTACACCTGCACAGAAAGTTTTGAGCAGATATCTCCTTCTATTCGGCCGGAATTGCAAGAAGTTTGTGCATCTTCTATGTTCGTCGCGGTCAATGGCAAAAGGCGCTTATCTTCAATCTAGGTGTTTCTGCGTGCTGCGCCGGCCCAAAGAGTGCCCGGCTGAAAACAACAACGCAGGCATGTCGGGTGCCACTGTCTGCACCAGCTCAGAAAGTTTTGAGCAGATATCTCCTTCCATTCGGCCGGAATTGCAAGAAGTTTGTGCATCTTCTATGTTCGTCGCGGTCAATGGCAAAAGGCGCTTATCTTCAATGTAGGTGTTTCTGCGTGCTGCGCCGGCCCAAAGAGTGCCCGGCGGAAAACGACAACGCAGGCATGTCGGGTGCCACTGTCTGCACCTGCACAGAAAGTTGTGAGCAGATATCTCCTTCCATTCGGCCGGAATTGCAAGACGTTTGTGCATCTTCCATATTGGTCACAGTCAATGTCAAAAAGCCCTTATCTGCAATCTAGGTGTTTCTGCGTGCTGCGCCGGCCCAAAGAGTGCCCGGCTGAAAACGACAACGCAGGCATGTCGGGTGCCACTGTCTGCACCAGCTCAGAAAGTTTTGAGCAGATATCTCCTTCCATTCGGCCGGAATTGCAAGAAGTTTGTACATCTTCTATGTTCGTTGCGGTCAATGGCAAAAGGCGCTTATCTTCAATCTAGGTGTTTCTGCGTGCTGCGCCGGCCCAAAGAGTGCCCGGCGAAAAACGACAACGCAGGCATGTCGGGTGCCACTGTCTACAACTGCACAGAAAATTGTGAGCAGATATCTCCTTCCGTTCGGCCGGAATTGAAAGAAGTTTGTGCATCTTCAATGTTGGTCGCGGTCAATGACAAAAAGACGCTTATCTTCAATCTAGGTGTTTCTGCGTGCTGCTCCGGCCCAAAGAGTGCCCGGCTGAAAACGACAACGCAGGCATGTCGGGTGCCACTGTCTGCACCTGCACAGAAAGTTTTGAGCAGATATCTCCTTCCATTCGGCCGGAATTGCAAGAAGTTTGTGCATCTTCTATGTTCGTCGCGGTCAATGGCAAAAGGCGCTTATCTTCAATCTAGGTGTTTCTGCGTGCTGCGCCGGCCCAAAGAGTGCCCGGCTGAAAACAACAACGCAGGCATGTCGGGTGCCACTGTCTGCACCAGCTCAGAAAGTTTTGAGCAGATATCTCCTTCCATTCGGCCGGAATTGCAAGAAGTTTGTGCATCTTCTATGTTCGTCGCGGTCAATGGCAAAAGGCGCTTATCTTCAATGTAGGTGTTTCTGCGTGCTGCGCCGGCCCAAAGAGTGCCCGGCGGAAAACGACAACGCAGGCATGTCGGGTGCCACTGTCTGCACCTGCACAGAAAGTTGTGAGCAGATATCTCCTTCCATTCGGCCGGAATTGCAAGACGTTTGTGCATCTTCCATATTCGTCACAGTCAATGTCAAAAAGCCCTTATCTGCAATCTAGGTGTTTCTGCGTGCTGCGCCGGCCCAAAGAGTGCCCGGCTGAAAACGACAACGCATGCATGTCGGGTGCCACTGTCTGCACCAGCTCAGAAAGTTTTGAGCAGATATCTCCTTCCATTCGGCCGGAATTGCAAGAAGTTTGTACATCTTCTATGTTCGTTGCGGTCAATGGCAAAAGGCGCTTATCTTCAATCTAGGTGTTTCTGCGTGCTGCGCCGGCCCAAAGAGTGCCCGGCGAAAAACGACAACGCAGGCATGTCGGGTGCCACTGTCTACAACTGCACAGAAAATTGTGAGCAGATATCTCCTTCCGTTCGGCCGGAATTGAAAGAAGTTTGTGCATCTTCAATGTTGGTCGCGGTCAATGACAAAAAGACGCTTATCTTCAATCTAGGTGTTTCTGCGTGCTGCTCCGGCCCAAAGAGTGCCCGGCTGAAAACGACAACGCAGGCATGTCGGGTGCCACTGTCTGCACCTGCACAGAAAGTTTTGAGCAGATATCTCCTTCCATTCGGCCGGAATTGCAAGAAGTTTGTGCATCTTCTATGTTCGTCGCGGTCAATGGCAAAAGGCGCTTATCTTCAATCTAGGTGTTTCTGCGTGCTGCTCTGGCCCAAAGAGTGCCCGGCGGAAAACGACAACGCAGGCATGTCGAGTTCCACTGTCTACACCTGCACAGAAAGTTTTGAGCAGATATCTCCTTCTATTCCGCCGGAATTGCAAGAAGTTTGTGCATCTTCTATGTTCGTCGCGGTCAATGGCAAAAGGCGCTTATCTTCAATCTAGGTGTTTCTGCGTGCTGCGCCGGCCCAAAGAGTGCCCGGCGAAAAACGACAATGCAGGCATGTCGCGTGCCACTGTCTACAACTGCACAGAAAATTGTGAGCAGATATCTCCTTCCGTTCGGCCGGAATTGAAAGAAGTTTGTGCATCTTCAATGTTGGTCGCGGTCAATGACAAAAAGACGCTTATCTTCAATCTAGGTGTTTCTGCGTGCTGCTCCGGCCCAAAGAGTGCCCGGCTGAAAACGACAACGCAGGCATGTCGGGTGCCACTGTCTGCACCTGCACAGAAAGTTTTGAGCAGATATCTCCTTCCATTCGGCCGGAATTGCAAGAAGTTTGTGCATCTTCTATGTTCGTCGCGGTCAATGGCAAAAGGCGCTTATCTTCAATCTAGGTGTTTCTGCGTGCTGCTCCGGCCCAAAGAGTGCCCGGCGGAAAACGACAACGCAGGCATGTCGAGTTCCACTGTCTACACCTGCACAGAAAGTTTTGAGCAGATATCTCCTTCTATTCCGCCGGAATTGCAAGAAGTTTGTGCATCTTCTATGTTCGTCGCGGTCAATGGCAAAAGGCGCTTATCTTCAATATAGGTGTTTCTGCGTGCTGCGCCGGCCCAAAGAGTGCCCGGCGGAAAACGACAACGCAGGCATGTCGGGTGCCACTGTCTGCACCTGCACAGAAAGTTGTGAGCAGATATCTCCTTCCATTCGGCCGGAATTGCAAGACGTTTGTGCATCTTCAATATTGGTCACGGTCAATGTCAAAAAGCCCTTATCTGGAATCTAGGTGTTTCTGCGTGCTGCGCCGGCCCAAAGAGTGCCCGGCTGAAAACGACAACGCAGGCATGTCGGGTGCCACTGTCTGCACCAGCTCAGAAAGTTTTGAGCAGATATCTCCTTCCATTCGGCCGGAATTGCAAGAAGTTTGTGCATCTTCTATGTTCGTCGCGGTCAATGGCAAAAGACGCTTATCTTCAATCTAGGTGTTTCTGCGTGCTGCTCCGGCCCAAAGAGTGCCCGGCTGAAAACGACAACGCAGGCATGTCGGGTGCCACTGTCTGCACCTGCACAGAAAGTTGTGAGCAGATATCTCCTTCCATTCGGCCGGAATTGCAAGACGTTTGTGCATCTTCCATATTGGTCACAGTCAATGTCAAAAAGCCCTTATCTGCAATCTAGGTGTTTCTGCGTGCTGCGCCGGCCCAAAGAGTGCCCGGCTGAAAACGACAACGCAGGCATGTCGGGTGCCACTGTCTACACCAGCTCAGAAAGTTTTGAGCAGATATCTCCTTCCATTCGGCCGGAATTGCAAGATGTTTGTGCATCTTCTATGTTCGTCGCGGTCAATGGCAAAAGGCGCTTATCTTCAATCTAGGTGTTTCTGCGTGCTGCTCCGGCCCAAAGAGTGCTCGGCGGAAAACGACAACGCAGGCATGTCGGGTGCCACTGTCTACACCTGCACAGAAAGTTTTGAGCAGATATCTCCTTCCATTCGGCCGGAATTGCAAGAAGTTTGTGCATCTTCTATGTTCGTCGCGGTCAATGGCAAAAGGCGCTTATCTTCAATCTAGGTGTTTCTGCGTGCTGCGCCGGCCCAAAGAGTGCCCGGCGAAAAACGACAACGCAGGCATGTCGGGTGCCACTGTCTACAACTGCACAGAAAATTGTGAGCAGATATCTCCTTCCGTTCGGCCGGAATTGAAAGAAGTTTGTGCATCTTCAATGTTGGTCGCGGTCAATGACAAAAAGACGCTTATCTTCAATCTAGGTGTTTCTGCGTGCTGCTCCGGCCCAAAGAGTGCCCGGCTGAAAACGACAACGCAGGCATGTCGGGTGCCACTGTCTGCACCTGCACAGAAAGTTTTGAGCAGATATCTCCTTCCATTCGGCCGGAATTGCAAGAAGTTTGTGCATCTTCTATGTTCGTCGCGGTCAATGGCAAAAGGCGCTTATCTTCAATCTAGGTGTTTCTGCGTGCTGCTCCGGCTCAAAGAGTGCCCGGCGGAAAACGACAACGCAGGCATGTCGAGTTCCACTGTCTACACCTGCACAGAAAGTTTTGAGCAGATATCTCCTTCTATTCCGCCGGAATTGCAAGAAGTTTGTGCATCTTCTATGTTCGTCGCGGTCAATGGCAAAAGGCGCTTATCTTCAATATAGGTGTTTCTGCGTGCTGCGCCGGCCCAAAGAGTGCCCGGCGGAAAACGACAACGCAGGCATGTCGGGTGCCACTGTCTGCACCTGCACAGAAAGTTGTGAGCAGATATCTCCTTCCATTCGGCCGGAATTGCAAGACGTTTGTGCATCTTCAATATTGGTCACGGTCAATGTCAAAAAGCCCTTATCTGGAATCTAGGTGTTTCTGCGTGCTGCGCCGGCCCAAAGAGTGCCCGGCTGAAAACGACAACGCAGGCATGTCGGGTGCCACTGTCTGCACCAGCTCAGAAAGTTTTGAGCAGATATCTCCTTCCATTCGGCCGGAATTGCAAGAAGTTTGTGCATCTTCTATGTTCGTCGCGGTCAATGGCAAAAGGCGCTTATCTTCAATCTAGGTGTTTCTGCGTGCTGCTCCGGCCCAAAGAGTGCCCGGCGGAAAACGACAACGCAGGCATGTCGAGTTCCACTGTCTACACCTGCACAGAATGTTTTGAGCAGATATTTCCTTCTATTCCGCCGGAATTGCAAGAAGTTTGTGCATGTTCTATGTTCGTCGCGGTCAATGGCAAAAGGCGCTTATCTTCAATATAGGTGTTTCTGCGTGCTGCGCCGGCCCAAAGAGTGCCCGGCGGAAAACGACAACGCAGGCATGTCAGGTGCCACTGTCTGCACCTGCACAGAAAGTTGTGAGCAGATATCTCCTTCCATTCGGCCGGAATTGCAAGACGTTTGTGCATCTTCAATATTGGTCACGGTCAATGTCAAAAAGCCCTTATCTGGAATCTAGGTGTTTCTGCGTGCTGCTCCGGCCCAAAGAGTGCCCGGCGGAAAACGACAACGCAGGCATGTCGAGTGCCACTGTCTACACTTGCACAGAAAGTTTTGAGCAGATATCTCCTTCTATTCGGCCGGAATTGCAAGAAGTTTGTGCATCTTCTATGTTCGTCGCGGTCAATGGCAAAAGGCGCTTATCTTCAATCTAGGTGTTTCTGCGTGCTGCGCCGGCCCAAAGAGTGCCCGGCGGAAAACGACAACGCAGGCATGTCGGGTGCCACTGTCTGCACCTGCACAGAAAGTTGTGAGCAGATATCTCCTTCCGTTCGGCCGGAATTGAAATAAGTTTGTGCATCTTCAATGTTGGTCGCGGTCAATGACAAAAAGGCGCTTATCTTCAATCTAGGTGTTTCTGCGTGCTGCTTCGGCCCAAAGAGTGCCCGGCTGAAAACGACAACGCAGGCATGTCGGGTGCCACTGTCTGCACCTGCACAGAAAGTTTTGAGCAGATATCTTCTTTCATTCGGCCGGAATTGCAAGACGTTTGTGCATCTTCAATATTGGTCACGGTCAATGTCAAAAAGCCCTTATCTGCAATCTAGGTGTTTCTGCGTGCTGCGCCGGCCCAAAGAGTGCCCGGCGGAAAACGACAACGCAGGCATGTCGGGTGCCACTGTCTGCACCTGCACAGAAAGTTGTGAGCAGATATCTCCTTCCATTCGGCCGGAATTGCAAGACGTTTGTGCATCTTCAAAATTGGTCACGGTCAATGTCAAAAAGCCCTTATCTGCAATCTAGGTATTTCGGCGTGCTGCGCCGGCCCAAAGAGTGCCCGGCTGAAAACGACAACGCAGGCATGTCGGGTGCCACTGTCTGCACCAGCTCAGAAAGTTTTGAGCAGATATCTCCTTCCATTCGGCCGGAATTGCAAGAAGTTTGTGCATCTTCTATGTTCGTCGCGGTCAATGGCAAAAGGCGCTTATCTTCAATCTAGGTGTTTCTGCGTGCTGCTCCGGCCCAAAGAGTGCCCGGCGGAAAACGACAACGCAGGCATGTCGAGTGCCACTGTCTACACCTGCACAGAAAGTTTTGAGCAGATATCTCCTTCTATTCGGCCGGAATTGCAAGAAGTTTGTGCATCTTCTATGTTCGTCGCGGTCAATGGCAAAAGGCGCTTATCTTCAATCTAGGTGTTTCTGCGTGCTGCGCCGGCCCAAAGAGTGCCCGGCGGAAAACGACAACGCAGGCATGTCGGGTGCCACTGTCTGCACCTGCACAGAAAGTTGTGAGCAGATATCTCCTTCCATTCGGCCGGAATTGCAAGACGTTTGTGCATCTTCAATATTGGTCACGGTCAATGTCAAAAAGCCCTTATCTGGAATCTAGGTGTTTCTGCGTGCTGTGCCGGCCCAAAGAGTGCCCGGCTGAAAACGACAACGCAGGCATGTCGGGTGCCACTGTCTGCACCAGCTCAGAAAGTTTTGAGCAGATATCTCCTTCCATTCGGCCGGAATTGCAAGAAGTTTGTGCATCTTCTATGTTCGTCGCGGTCAATGGCAAAAGGCGCTTATCTTCAATCTAGGTGTTTCTGCGTGCTGCTCCGGCCCAAAGAGTGCCCGGCGGAAAACGACAATGCAGGCATGTCGAGTTCCACTGTCTACACCTGCACAGAAAGGTTTGAGCAGATATTTCCTTCTATTCCGCCGGAATTGCAAGAAGTTTGTGCATCTTCTATGTTCGTCGCGGTCAATGGCAAAAGGCGCTTATCTTCAATATAGGTGTTTCTGCGTGCTGCGCCGGCCCAAAGAGTGCCCGGCGGAAAACGACAACGCAGGCATGTCAGGTGCCACTGTCTGCACCTGCACAGAAAGATGTGAGCAGATATCTCCTTCCATTCGGCCGGAATTGCAAGACGTTTGTGCATCTTCAATATTGGTCACGGTCAATGTCAAAAAGCCCTTATCTGGAATCTAGGTGTTTCTGCGTGCTGCTCCGGCCCAAAGAGTGCCCGGCGGAAAACGACAACGCAGGCAAGTCGAGTGCCACTGTCTACACTTGCACAGAAAGTTTTGAGCAGATATCTCCTTCTATTCGGCCGGAATTGCAAGAAGTTTGTGCATCTTCTATGTTCGTCGCGGTCAATGGCAAAAGGCGCTTATCTTCAATCTAGGTGTTTCTGCGTGCTGCGCCGGCCCAAAGAGTGCCCGGCGGAAAACGACAACGCAGTCATGTCGGGTGCCACTGTCTGCACCAGCACAGAAGGTTGTGAGCAGATATCTCCTTCCGTTCGGCCGGAATTGAAATAAGTTTGTGCATCTTCAATGTTGGTCGCGGTCAATGACAAAAAGGCGCTTATCTTCAATCTAGGTGTTTCTGCGTGCTGCTTCGGCCCAAAGAGTGCCCGGCTGAAAACGACAACGCAGGCATGTCGGGTGCCACTGTCTGCACCTGCACAGAAAGTTTTGAGCAGATATCTTCTTTCATTCGGCCGGAATTGCAAGACGTTTGTGCATCTTCAATATTGGTCACGGTCAATGTCAAAAAGCCCTTATCTGCAATCTAGGTGTTTCTGCGTGCTGCGCCGGCCCAAAGAGTGCCCGGCGGAAAACGACAACGCAGGCATGTCGGGTGCCACTGTCTGCACCAGCTCAGAAAGTTTTGAGCAGATATCTCCTTCCATTCGGCCGGAATTGCAAGAAGTTTGTGCATCTTCTATGTTCGTCGCGGTCAATGGCAAAAGGCGCTTATCTTCAATCTAGGTGTTTCTGCGTGCTGCTCCGGCCCAAAGAGTGCCCGGCGGAAAACGACAACGCAGGCATGTCGGGTGCCACTGTCTACACCTGCACAGAAAGTTTTGAGCAGATATCTCCTTCTATTCGGCCGGAATTGCAAGAAGTTTGTGCATCTTCTATGTTCGTCGCGGTCAATGGCAAAAGGCGCTTATCTTCAATCTAGGTGTTTCTGCGTGCTGCGCCGGCCCAAAGAGTGCCCGGCGGAAAACGACAACGCAGGCATGTCGGGTGCCACTGTCTGCACCTGCACAGAAAGTTGTGAGCAGATATCTCCTTCCGTTCGTCCGGAATTTAAATAAGTTTGTGCATCTTCAATGTTGGTCGCGGTCAATGACAAAAAGGCGCTTATCTTCAATCTAGGTGTTTCAGCGTGCTGCTCCGGCCCAAAGAGTGCCCGGCTGAAAACGACAACGCAGGCATGTCGGGTGCCACTGTCTGCACCTGCACAGAAAGTTTTGAGCAGATATCTCCTTCCATTCGGCCGGAATTGCAAGAAGTTTGTGCATCTTCTATGTTCGTCGCGGTCAATGGCAAAAGGCGCTTATCTTCAATGTAGGTGTTTCTGCGTGCTGCGCCGGCCCAAAGAGTGCCCGGCGGAAAACGACAACGCAGGCATGTCGGGTGCCACTGTCTGCACCTGCACAGAAAGTTGTGAGCAGATATCTCCTTCCATTCGGCCGGAATTGCAAGACGTTTGTGCATCTTCAATATTGGTCACGGTCAATGTCAAAAAGCCCTTATCTGCAATCTAGGTGTTTCGGCGTGCTGCGCCGGCCCAAAGAGTGCCCGGCTGAAAACGACAACGCAGGCATGTCGGGTGCCACTGTCTGCAACAGCTCAGAAAGTTTTGAGCAGATATCTCCTTCCATTCGGCCGGAATTGCAAGAAGTTTGTGCATCTTCTATGTTCGTCGCGGTCAATGGCAAAAGGCGCTTATCTTCAATCTAGGTGTTTCTGCGTGCTGCTCCGGCCCAAAGAGTGCCCGGCGGAAAACGACAACGCAGGCATGTCGAGTGCCACTGTCTACACTTGCACAGAAAGATTTGAGCAGATATCTCCTTCTATTCGCCCGGAATTGCAAGAAGTTTGTGCATCTTCTATGTTCGTCGCGGTCAATGGCAAAAGGCGCTTATCTTCAATCTAGGTGTTTCTGCGTGCTGCGCCGGCCCAAAGAGTGCCCGGCGGAAAACGACAACGCAGGCATGTCGGGTGCCACTGTCTGCACCTGCACAGAAAGTTGTGAGAAGATATCTCCTTCCGTTCGGCCGGAATTGAAATAAGTTTGTGCATCTTCAATGTTGGTCGCGGTCAATGACAAAAAGGCGCTTATCTTCAATCTAGGTGTTTCTGCGTGCTGCTCCGGCCCAAAGAGTGCCCGGCTGAAAACGACAACGCAGGCATGTCGGGTGCCACTGTCTGCACCTGCACAGGAAGTTTTGAGCAGATATCTTCTTTCATTCGGCCGGAATTGCAAGACGTTTGTGCATCTTCCATATTGGTCACGGTCAATGTCAAAAAGCCCTTATCTGCAATCTAGGTGTTTCTGCGTGCTGCGCCGGCCCAAAGAGTGCACGGCTGAAAACGACAACGCAGGCATGTCGGGTGTCACTGTCTGCACCAGCTCAGAAAGTTTTGAGCAGATATCTCCTTTCATTCGGCCGGAATTGCAAGACGTTTGTGCATCTTCCATATTGGTCACGGTCAATGTCAAAAAGCCCTTATCTGCAATCTAGGTGTTTCTGCGTGCTGCGCCGGCCCAAAGAGTGCCCGGCTGAAAACGACAACGCAGGCATGTCGGGTGTCACTGTCTGCACCAGCTCAGAAAGTTTTGAGCAGATATCTCCTTCTATTCCGCCGGAATTGCAAGAAGTTTGTGCATCTTCTATGTTCGTCGCGGTCAATGGCAAAAGGCGCTTATCTTCAATCTAGGTGTTTCTGCGTGCTGCGCCGGCCCAAAGAGTGCCCGGCGAAAAACGATAACGCAGGCATGTCGGGTGCCACTGTCTACAACTGCACAGAAAATTGTGAGCAGATATCTCCTTCCGTTCGGCCGGAATTGAAAGAAGTTTGTGCATCTTCAATGTTGGTCGCGGTCAATGACAAAAAGACGCTTATCTTCAATCTAGGTGTTTCTGCGTGCTGCTCCGGCCCAAAGAGTGCCCGGCTGAAAACGACAACGCAGGCATGTCGGGTGCCACTGTCTGCACCTGCACAGAAAGTTTTGAGCAGATATCTCCTTCCATTCGGCCGGAATTGCAAGAAGTTTGTGCATCTTCTATGTTCGTCGCGGTCAATGGCAAAAGGCGCTTATCTTCAATCTAGGTGTTTCTGCGTGCTGCTCCGGCTCAAAGAGTGCCCGGCGGAAAACGACAACGCAGGCATGTCGAGTTCCACTGTCTACACCTGCACAGAAAGTTTTTAGCAGATATCTCCTTCTATTCCGCCGGAATTGCAAGAAGTTTGTGCATCTTCTATGTTCGTCGCGGTCAATGGCAAAAGGCGCTTATCTTCAATGTAGGTGTTTCTGCGTGCTGCGCCGGCCCAAAGAGTGCCCGGCGGAAAACGACAACGCAGGCATGTCGGGTGCCACTGTCTGCACCTGCACAGAAAGTTGTGAGCAGATATCTCCTTCCATTCGGCCGGAATTGCAAGACGTTTGTGCATCTTCCATATTGGTTACAGTCAATGTCAAAAAGCCCTTATCTGCAATCTAGGTGTTTCTGCGTGCTGCGCCGGCCCAAAGAGTGCCCGGCTGAAAACGACAACGCAGGCATGTCGGGTGCCACTGTCTGCACCAGCTCAGAAAGTTTTGAGCAGATATCTCCTTCCATTCGGCCGGAATTGCAAGAAGTTTGTACATCTTCTATGTTCGTTGCGGTCAATGGCAAAAGGCGCTTATCTTCAATCTAGGTGTTTTTGCGTACTGCTCCGGCCCAAAGAGTGCCCGGCGGAAAACGACAACGCAGGCATGTCGAGTGCCACTGTCTACACCTGCACAGAAAGTTTTGAGCAGATATCTCCTTCTATTCGGCCGGAATTGCAAGAAGTTTGTGCATCTTCTATGTTCGTCGCGGTCAATGGCAAAAGGCGCTTATCTTCAATCTAGGTGTTTCTGCGTGCTGCGCCGGCCCAAAGAGTGCCCGGCTGAAAACAACAACGCAGGCATGTCGGGTGCCACTGTCTGCACCAGCTCAGAAAGTTTTGAGCAGATATCTCCTTCCATTCGGCCGGAATTGCAAGAAGTTTGTGCATCTTCTATGTTCGTCGCGGTCAATGGCAAAAGGCGCTTATCTTCAATGTAGGTGTTTCTGCGTGCTGCGCCGGCCCAAAGAGTGCCCGGCGGAAAACGACAACGCAGGCATGTCGGGTGCCACTGTCTGCACCTGCACAGAAAGTTGTGAGCAGATATCTCCTTCCATTCGGCCGGAATTGCAAGACGTTTGTGCATCTTCCATATTGGTCACAGTCAATGTCAAAAAGCCCTTATCTGCAATCTAGGTGTTTCTGCGTGCTGCGCCGGCCCAAAGAGTGCCCGGCTGAAAACGACAACGCAGGCATGTCGGGTGCCACTGTCTGCACCAGCTCAGAAAGTTTTGAGCAGATATCTCCTTCCATTCGGCCGGAATTGCAAGAAGTTTGTACATCTTCTATGTTCGTTGCGGTCAATGGCAAAAGGCGCTTATCTTCAATCTAGGTGTTTCTGCGTGCTGCGCCGGCCCAAAGAGTGCCCGGCGAAAAACGACAACGCAGGCATGTCGGGTGCCACTGTCTACAACTGCACAGAAAATTGTGAGCAGATATCTCCTTCCGTTCGGCCGGAATTGAAAGAAGTTTGTGCATCTTCAATGTTGGTCGCGGTCAATGACAAAAAGACGCTTATCTTCAATCTAGGTGTTTCTGCGTGCTGCTCCGGCCCAAAGAGTGCCCGGCTGAAAACGACAACGCAGGCATGTCGGGTGCCACTGTCTGCACCTGCACAGAAAGTTTTGAGCAGATATCTCCTTCCATTCGGCCGGAATTGCAAGAAGTTTGTGCATCTTCTATGTTCGTCGCGGTCAATGGCAAAAGGCGCTTATCTTCAATCTAGGTGTTTCTGCGTGCTGCGCCGGCCCAAAGAGTGCCCGGCTGAAAACAACAACGCAGGCATGTCGGGTGCCACTGTCTGCACCAGCTCAGAAAGTTTTGAGCAGATATCTCCTTCCATTCGGCCGGAATTGCAAGAAGTTTGTGCATCTTCTATGTTCGTCGCGGTCAATGGCAAAAGGCGCTTATCTTCAATGTAGGTGTTTCTGCGTGCTGCGCCGGCCCAAAGAGTGCCCGGCGGAAAACGACAACGCAGGCATGTCGGGTGCCACTGTCTGCACCTGCACAGAAAGTTGTGAGCAGATATCTCCTTCCATTCGGCCGGAATTGCAAGACGTTTGTGCATCTTCCATATTCGTCACAGTCAATGTCAAAAAGCCCTTATCTGCAATCTAGGTGTTTCTGCGTGCTGCGCCGGCCCAAAGAGTGCCCGGCTGAAAACGACAACGCATGCATGTCGGGTGCCACTGTCTGCACCAGCTCAGAAAGTTTTGAGCAGATATCTCCTTCCATTCGGCCGGAATTGCAAGAAGTTTGTACATCTTCTATGTTCGTTGCGGTCAATGGCAAAAGGCGCTTATCTTCAATCTAGGTGTTTCTGCGTGCTGCGCCGGCCCAAAGAGTGCCCGGCGAAAAACGACAACGCAGGCATGTCGGGTGCCACTGTCTACTAACTGCACAGAAAATTGTGAGCAGATATCTCCTTCCGTTCGGCCGGAATTGAAAGAAGTTTGTGCATCTTCAATGTTGGTCGCGGTCAATGACAAAAAGACGCTTATCTTCAATCTAGGTGTTTCTGCGTGCTGCTCCGGCCCAAAGAGTGCCCGGCTGAAAACGACAACGCAGGCATGTCGGGGTGCCACTGTCCTGCACCTGCACAGAAAGTTTTGAGCAGATATCTCCTTCCATTCGGCCGGAATTGCAAGAAGTTTGTGCATCTTCTATGTTCGTCGCGGTCAATGGCAAAAGGCGCTTATCTTCAATCTAGGTGTTTCTGCGTGCTGCTCTGGCCCAAAGAGTGCCCGGCGGAAAACGACAACGCAGGCATGTCGAGTTCCACTGTCTACACCTGCACAGAAAGTTTTGAGCAGATATCTCCTTCTATTCGCCGGAATTGCAAGAAGTTTGTGCATCTTCTATGTTCGTCGCGGTCAATGGCAAAAGGCGCTTATCTTCAATCTAGGTGTTTCTGCGTGCTGCGCCGGCCCAAAGAGTGCCCGGCGAAAAACGACAATGCAGGCATGTCGCGTGCCACTGTCTACAACTGCACAGAAAATTGTGAGCAGATATCTCCTTCCGTTCGGCCGGAATTGAAAGAAGTTTGTGCATCTTCAATGTTGGTCGCGGTCCAATGACAAAAAGACGCTTATCTTCAATCTAGGTGTTTCTGCGTGCTGCTCCGGCCCAAAGAGTGCCCGGCTGAAAACGACAACGCAGGCATGTCGGGTGCCACTGTCTGCACCTGCACAGAAAGTTTTGAGCAGATATCTCCTTCCATTCGCCGGAATTGCAAGAAGTTTGTGCATCTTCTATGTTCGTCGCGGTCAATGGCAAAAGGCGCTTATCTTCAATCTAGGTGTTTCTGCGTGCTGCTCCGGCCCAAAGAGTGCCCGGCGGAAAACGACAACGCAGGCATGTCGAGTTCCACTGTCTACACCTGCACAGAAAGTTTTGAGCAGATATCTCCTTCTATTCCGCCGGAATTGCAAGAAGTTTGTGCATCTTCTATGTTCGTCGCGGTCAATGCAAAAGGCGCTTATCTTCAATATAGGTGTTTCTGCGTGCTGCGCCGGCCCAAAGAGTGCCGGCGGAAAACGACAACGCAGGCATGTCGGGTGCCACTGTCTGCCACCTGCACAGAAAGTTGTGAGCAGATATCTCCTTCCATTCGGCCGGAATTGCAAGACGTTTGTGCATCTTCAATATTGGTCACGGTCAATGTCAAAAAGCCCTTATCTGGAATCTAGGTGTTTCTGCGTGCTGCGCCGGCCCAAAGAGTGCCCGGCTGAAAACGACAACGCAGGCATGTCGGGTGCCACTGTCTGCACCAGCTCAGAAAGTTTTGAGCAGATATCTCCTTCCATTCGGCCGGAATTGCAAGAAGTTTTGTGCATCTTCTATGTTCGTCGCGGTCAATGGCAAAAGACGCTTATCTTCAATCTAGGTGTTTCTGCGTGCTGCTCCGGCCCAAAGAGTGCCCGGCTGAAAACGACAACGCAGGCATGTCGGTGTGCCACTGTCTGCACCTGCACAGAAAGTTGTGAGCAGATATCTCCTTCCATTCGGCCGAATTGCAAGACGTTTGTGCATCTTCCATATTGGTCACAGTCAAATGTCAAAAAGCCCTTATCTGCAATCTAGGTGTTTTCTGCGTGCTGCGCCGGCCCAAAGAGTGCCCGGCTGAAAACGACAACGCAGGCATGTCGGGTGCCACTGTCTACACCAGCTCAGAAAGTTTTGAGCAGATATCTCCTTCCATTCGGCCGGAATTGCAAGATGTTTGTGCATCTTCTATGTTCGTCGCGGTCAATGGCAAAAGGCGCCTTATCTTCAATCTAGGTGTTTCAGCGTGCTGCTCCGGCCCAAAGAGTGCTCGGCGGAAAACGACAACGCAGGCATGTCGGGTGCCACTGTCTACACTGCACAGAAGTTTTGAGCAGATATCTCCTTCCATTCGGCCGGAATTGCAAGAAGTTTGTGCATCTTCTATGTTCGTCGCGGTCAATGGCAAAAGGCGCTTATCTTCAATCTAGGTGTTTCTGCGTGCTGCGCCGGCCCAAAGAGTGCCCGGCCGAAAAACGACAACGCATGGCATGTCGGGTGCCACTGTCTACAACTGCACAGAAAATTGTGAGCAGATATCTCCTTCCGTTCGGCCGGAATTGAAAGAAGTTTGTGCATCTTCAATGTTGGTCGCGGTCAATGACAAAAAGACGCTTATCTTCAATCTAGGTGTTTCTGCGTGCTGCTCCGGCCCAAAGAGTGCCCGGCTGAAAACGACAACGCAGGCATGTCGGGTGCCACTGTCTGCACCTGCACAGAAAGTTTTGAGCAGATATCTCCTTCCATTCGGCCGGAATTGCAAGAAGTTTGTGCATCTTCTAAGTTCGTCGCGGTCAATGGCAAAAGGCGCTTATCTTCAATCTAGGTGTTTCTGCGTGCTGCTCCGGCTCAAAGAGTGCCGGCGGAAAACGACAACGCAGGCATGTCGAGTTCCACTGTCTACACCTGCACAGAAAGTTTTGAGCAGATATCTCCTCTATTCCGCCGGAATTGCAAGAAGTTTGTGCATCTTCTATGTTCGTCGCGGTCAATGGCAAAAGGCGCTTATCTTCAATATAGGTGTTTCTGCGTGCTGCGCCGGCCCAAAGAGTGCCCGGCGGAAAACGACCAACGCAGGCATGTCGGGTGCCACTGTCTGCACCTGCACAGAAAGTTGTGAGCAGATATCTCCTTCCATTCGGCCGGAATTGCAAGACGTTTGTGCATCTTCAAATATGGTCACGGTCAATGTCAAAAAAGCCCTTATCTGGAATCTAGGTGTTTCTGCGTGCTGCGCCGGCCCAAAGAGTGCCCGGCTGAAAACGACAACGCAGGCATGTCGGGTGCCACTGTCTGCACCAGCTCAGAAAGTTTTGAGCAGATATCTCCTTCCATTCGGCCGGAATTGCAAGAAGTTTGTGCATCTTCTATGTTCGTCGCGGTCAATGGCAAAAGGCGCTTATCTTCAATCTAGGTGTTTCTGCGTGCTGCTCCGGCCCAAAGAGTGCCCGGCGGAAAACGACAACGCAGGCATGTCGAGTTCCACTGTCTACACCTGCACAGAATGTTTTGAGCAGATAATTTCCTTCTATTCCGCCGGAATTGCAAGAAGTTTGTGCATGTTCTATGTTCGTCGCGGTCAATGGCAAAAGGCGCTTATCTTCAATATAGGTGTTTCTGCGTGCTGCGCCGGCCCAAAGAGTGCCCGGCGGAAAACGACAACGCAGGCATGTCAGGTGCCACTGTCTGCACCTGCACAGAAAGTTGTGAGCAGATATCTCCTTCCATTCGGCCGGAATTGCAAGACGTTTGTGCATCTTCAATATTGGTCACGGTCAATGTCAAAAAGCCCTTATCTGGAATCTAGGTGTTTCTGCGTGCTGCTCCGGCCCAAAGAGTGCCCGGCGGAAAACGACAACGCAGGCATGTTGAGTGCCACTGTCTACACTTGCACAGAAAGTTTTGAGCAGATATCTCCTTCTATTCGGCCGGAATTGCAAGAAGTTTGTGCATCTTCTATGTTCGTCGCGGTCAATGGCAAAAGGCGCTTATCTTCAATCTAGGTGTTTCTGCGTGCTGCGCCGGCCCAAAGAGTGCCCGGCGGAAAACGACAACGCAGGCATGTCGGGTGCCACTGTCTGCACCTGCACAGAAAGTTGTGAGCAGATATCTCCTTCCGTTCGGCCGGAATTGAAATAAGTTTGTGCATCTTCAATGTTGGTCGCGGTCAATGACAAAAAGGCGCTTATCTTCAATCTAGGTGTTTCTGCGTGCTGCTTCGGCCCAAAGAGTGCCCGGCTGAAAACGACAACGCAGGCATGTCGGGTGCCACTGTCTGCACCTGCACAGAAAGTTTTGAGCAGATATCTTCTTTCATTCGGCCGGAATTGCAAGACGTTTGTGCATCTTCAATATTGGTCACGGTCAATGTCAAAAAGCCCTTATCTGCAATCTAGGTGTTTCTGCGTGCTGCGCCGGCCCAAAGAGTGCCCGGCGGAAAACGACAACGCAGGCATGTCGGGTGCCACTGTCTGCACCTGCACAGAAAGTTGTGAGCAGATATCTCCTTCCATTCGGCCGGAATTGCAAGACGTTTGTGCATCTTCAAAATTGGTCACGGTCAATGTCAAAAAGCCCTTATCTGCAATCTAGGTATTTCGGCGTGCTGCGCCGGCCCAAAGAGTGCCCGGCTGAAAACGACAACGCAGGCATGTCGGGTGCCACTGTCTGCACCAGCTCAGAAAGTTTTGAGCAGATATCTCCTTCCATTCGGCCGGAATTGCAAGAAGTTTGTGCATCTTCTATGTTCGTCGCGGTCAATGGCAAAAGGCGCTTATCTTCAATCTAGGTGTTTCTGCGTGCTGCTCCGGCCCAAAGAGTGCCCGGCGGAAAACGACAACGCAGGCATGTCGAGTGCCACTGTCTACACCTGCACAGAAAGTTTTGAGCAGATATCTCCTTCTATTCGGCCGGAATTGCAAGAAGTTTGTGCATCTTCTATGTTCGTCGCGGTCAATGGCAAAAGGCGCTTATCTTCAATCTAGGTGTTTCTGCGTGCTGCGCCGGCCCAAAGAGTGCCCGGCGGAAAACGACAACGCAGGCATGTCGGGTGCCACTGTCTGCACCTGCACAGAAAGTTGTGAGCAGATATCTCCTTCCATTCGGCCGGAATTGCAAGACGTTTGTGCATCTTCAATATTGGTCACGGTCAATGTCAAAAAGCCCTTATCTGGAATCTAGGTGTTTCTGCGTGCTGTGCCGGCCCAAAGAGTGCCCGGCTGAAAACGACAACGCAGGCATGTCGGGTGCCACTGTCTGCACCAGCTCAGAAAGTTTTGAGCAGATATCTCCTTCCATTCGGCCGGAATTGCAAGAAGTTTGTGCATCTTCTATGTTCGTCGCGGTCAATGGCAAAAGGCGCTTATCTTCAATCTAGGTGTTTCTGCGTGCTGCTCCGGCCCAAAGAGTGCCCGGCGGAAAACGAAAACGCAGGCATGTCGAGTTCCACTGTCTACACCTGCACAGAATGTTTTGAGCAGATATTTCCTTCTATTCCGCCGGAATTGCAAGAAGTTTGTGCATCTTCTATGTTCGTCGCGGTCAATGGCAAAAGGCGCTTATCTTCAATATAGGTGTTTCTGCGTGCTGCGCCGGCCCAAAGAGTGCCCGGCGGAAAACGACAACGCAGGCATGTCAGGTGCCACTGTCTGCACCTGCACAGAAAGTTGTGAGCAGATATCTCCTTCCATTCGGCCGGAATTGCAAGACGTTTGTGCATCTTCAATATTGGTCACGGTCAATGTCAAAAAGCCCTTATCTGGAATCTAGGTGTTTCTGCGTGCTGCTCCGGCCCAAAGAGTGCCCGGCGGAAATCGACAACGCAGGCATGTCGAGTGCCACTGTCTACACTTGCACAGAAAGTTTTGAGCAGATATCTCCTTCTATTCGGCCGGAATTGCAAGAAGTTTGTGCATCTTCTATGTTCGTCGCGGTCAATGGCAAAAGGCGCTTATCTTCAATCTAGGTGTTTCTGCGTGCTGCGCCGGCCCAAAGAGTGCCCGGCGGAAAACGACAACGCAGGCATGTCGGGTGCCACTGTCTGCACCTGCACAGAAAGTTGTGAGCAGATATCTCCTTCCGTTCGGCCGGAATTGAAATAAGTTTGTGCATCTTCAATGTTGGTCGCGGTCAATGACAAAAAGGCGCTTATCTTCAATCTAGGTGTTTCTGCGTGCTGCTTCGGCCCAAAGAGTGCCCGGCTGAAAACGACAACGCAGGCATGTCGGGTGCCACTGTCTGCACCTGCACAGAAAGTTTTGAGCAGATATCTTCTTTCATTCGGCCGGAATTGCAAGACGTTTGTGCATCTTCAATATTGGTCACGGTCAATGTCAAAAAGCCCTTATCTGCAATCTAGGTGTTTCTGCGTGCTGCGCCGGCCCAAAGAGTGCCCGGCGGAAAACGACAACGCAGGCATGTCGGGTGCCACTGTCTGCACCTGCACAGAAAGTTGTGAGCAGATATCTCCTTCCATTCGGCCGGAATTGCAAGACGTTTGTGCATCTTCAATATTGGTCACGGTCAATGTCAAAAAGCCCTTATCTGCAATCTAGGTATTTCGGCGTGCTGCGCCGGCCCAAAGAGTGCCCGGCTGAAAACGACAACGCAGGCATGTCGGGTGCCACTGTCTGCACCAGCTCAGAAAGTTTTGAGCAGATATCTCCTTCCATTCGGCCGGAAATGCAAGAAGTTTGTGCATCTTCTATGTTCGTCGCGGTCAATGGCAAAAGGCGCTTATCTTCAATCTAGGTGTTTCTGCGTGCTGCTCCGGCCCAAAGAGTGCCCGGCGGAAAACGACAACGCAGGCATGTCGGGTGCCACTGTCTGCACCTGCACAGAAAGTTGTGAGCAGATATCTCCTTCCGTTCGTCCGGAATTGAAATAAGTTTGTGCATCTTCAATGTTGGTCGCGGTCAATGACAAAAAGGCGCTTATCTTCAATCTAGGTGTTTTAGCGTGCTGCTCCGGCCCAAAGAGTGCCCGGCGGAAAACGACAACGCAGGCATGTCGCGTGCCACTGTCTGCACCTGCACAGAAAGTTGTGAGCAGATATCTCCTTCCATTCGGCCGGAATTGCAAGACGTTTGTGCATCTTCAATATTGGTCACGGTCAATGTCAAAAAGCCCTTATCTGCAATCTAGGTGTTTCGGCGTGCTGCGCCGGCCCAAAGAGTGCCCGGCTGAAAACGACAACGCAGGCATGTCGGGTGCCACTGTCTGCACCAGCTCAGAAAGTTTTGAGCAGATATCTCCTTCCATTCGGCCGGAATTGCAAGAAGTTTGTGCATCTTCTATGTTCGTCGCGGTCAATGGCAAAAGGCGCTTATCTTCAATCTAGGTGTTTCTGCGTGCTGCTCCGGCCCAAAGAGTGCCCGGCGGAAAACGACAACGCAGGCATGTCGAGTGCCACTGTCTACACTTGCACAGAAAGATTTGAGCAGATATCTCCTTCTATTCGGCCGGAATTGCAAGAAGTTTGTGCATCTTCTATGTTCGTCGCGGTCAATGGCAAAAGGCGCTTATCTTCAATCTAGGTGTTTCTGCGTGCTGCGCCGGCCCAAAGAGTGCCCGGCGGAAAACGACAACGCAGGCATGTCGGGTGCCACTGTCTGCACCTGCACAGAAAGTTGTGAGAAGATATCTCCTTCCGTTCGGCCGGAATTGAAATAAGTTTGTGCATCTTCAATGTTGGTCGCGGTCAATAACAAAAAGGCGCTTATCTTCAATCCAGGTGTTTCTGCGTGCTGCTCCGGCCCAAAGAGTGCCCGGCTGAAAACGACAACGCAGGCATGTCGGGTGCCACTGTCTGCACCTGCACAGAAAGTTTTGAGCAGATATCTTCTTTCATTCGGCCGGAATTGCAAGACGTTTGTGCATCTTCCATATTGGTCACGGTCAATGTCAAAAAGCCCTTATCTGCAATCTAGGTGTTTCTGCGTGCTGCGCCGGCCCAAAGAGTGCACGGCTGAAAACGACAACGCAGGCATGTCGGGTGTCACTGTCTGCACCAGCTCAGAAAGTTTTGAGCAGATATCTCCTTTCATTCGGCCGGAATTGCAAGACGTTTGTGCATCTTCCATATTGGTCACGGTCAATGTCAAAAAGCCCTTATCTGCAATCTAGGTGTTTCTGCGTGCTGCGCCGGCCCAAAGAGTGCCCGGCTGAAAACGACAACGCAGGCATGTCGGGTGTCACTGTCTGCACCAGCTCAGAAAGTTTTGAGCAGATATCTCCTTCTATTCCGCCGGAATTGCAAGAAGTTTGTGCATCTTCTATGTTCGTCGCGGTCAATGGCAAAAGGCGCTTATCTTCAATCTAGGTGTTTCTGCGTGCTGCGCCGGCCCAAAGAGTGCCCGGCGGAAAACGACAACGCAGGCATGTCGGGTGCCACTGTCTGCACCTGCACAGAAAATTGTGAGCAGATATCTCCTTCCGTTCGGCCGGAATTGAAAGAAGTTTGTGCATCTTCAATGTTGGTCGAGGTCAATGACAAAAAGACGCTTATCTTCAATCTAGGTGTTTCTGCGTGCTGCTCCGGCCCAAAGAGTGCCCGGCTGAAAACGACGACGCAGGCATGTCGGGTGCCACTGTCTGCACCTGCACAGAAAGTTTTGAGCAGATATCTCCTTCCATTCGGCCGGAATTGCAAGAAGTTTGTGCATCTTCTATGTTCGTCGCGGTCAATGGCAAAAGGCGCTTATCTTCAATCTAGGTGTTTCTGCGTGCTGCTCCGGCCCAAAGAGTGCTCGGCGGAAAACGACAACGCAGGCATGTTGGGTGCCACTGTCTACACCTGCACAGAAAGTTTTGAGCAGATATCTCCTTCCATTCGGCCGGAATTGCAAGAAGTTTGTGCATCTTCTATATTCGTCGCGGTCAATGGCAAAAGGCGCTTATCTTCAATGTAGGTGTTTCTGCGTGCTGCGCCGGCCCAAAGAGTGCCCGGCGGAAAACGACAGCGCAGGCATGTCGGGTGCCACTGTCTGCACCTGCACAGAAAGTTGTGAGCAGATATCTCCTTCCATTCGGCCGGAATTGCAAGACGTTTGTGCATCTTCCATATTGGTTACAGTCAATGTCAAAAAGCCCTTATCTGCAATCTAGGTGTTTCTGCGTGCTGCGCCGGCCCAAAGAGTGCCCGGCTGAAAACGACAACGCAGGCATGTCGGGTGCCACTGTCTGCACCAGCTCAGAAAGTTTTGAGCAGATATCTCCTTCCATTCGGCCGGAATTGCAAGAAGTTTGTACATCTTCTATGTTCGTTGCGGTCAATGGCAAAAGGCGCTTATCTTCAATCTAGGTGTTTTTGCGTGCTGCTCCGGCCCAAAGAGTGCCCGGCGGAAAACGACAACGCAGGCATGTCGAGTGCCACTGTCTGCACTTGCACAGAAAGTTTTGAGCAGATATCTCCTTCTATTCGGCCGGAATTGCAAGAAGTTTGTGCGTCTTCTATGTTCGTCGCGGTCAATGGCAAAAGGCGCTTATCTTCAATCTAGGTGTTTCTGCGTGCTGCGCCGGCCCAAAGAGTGCCCGGCTGAAAACAACAACGCAGGCATGTCGGGTGCCACTGTCTGCACCAGCTCAGAAAGTTTTGAGCAGATATCTCCTTCCATTCGGCCGGAATTGCAAGAAGTTTGTGCATCTTCTATGTTCGTCGCGGTCAATGGCAAAAGGCGCTTATCTTCAATGTAGGTGTTTCTGCGTGCTGCGCCGGCCCAAAGAGTGCCCGGCGGAAAACGACAACGCAGGCATGTCGGGTGCCACTGTCTGCACCTGCACAGAAAGTTGTGAGCAGATATCTCCTTCCATTCGGCCGGAATTGCAAGACGTTTGTGCATCTTCCATATTGGTCACAGTCAATGTCAAAAAGCCCTTATCTGCAATCTAGGTGTTTCTGCGTGCTGCGCCGGCCCAAAGAGTGCCCGGCTGAAAACGACAACGCATGCATGTCGGGTGCCACTGTCTGCACCAGCTCAGAAAGTTTTGAGCAGATATCTCCTTCCATTCGGCCGGAATTGCAAGAAGTTTGTACATCTTCTATGTTCGTTGCGGTCAATGGCAAAAGGCGCTTATCTTCAATCTAGGTGTTTTTGCGTGCTGCTCCGGCCCAAAGAGTGCCCGGCGGAAAACGACAACGCAGGCATGTCGAGTGCCACTGTCTGCACTTGCACAGAAAGTTTTGAGCAGATATCTCCTTCTATTCGGCCGGAATTGCAAGAAGTTTGTGCATCTTCTATGTTCGTCGCGGTCAATGGCAAAAGGCGCTTATCTTCAATCTAGGTGTTTCTGCGTGCTGCGCCGGCCCAAAGAGTGCCCGGCTGAAAACAACAACGCAGGCATGTCGGGTGCCACTGTCTGCACCAGCTCAGAAAGTTTTGAGCAGATATCTCCTTCCATTCGGCCGGAATTGCAAGAAGTTTGTGCATCTTCTCTGTTCGTCGCGGTCAATGGCATAAGGCGCTTATCTTCAATGTAGGTGTTTCTGCGTGCTGCGCCGGCCCAAAGAGTGCCCGGCGGAAAACGACAACGCAGGCATGTCGGGTGCCACTGTCTGCACCTGCACAGAAAGTTGTGAGCAGATATCTCCTTCCATTCGGCCGGAATTGCAAGACGTTTGTGCATCTTCCATATTGGTCACAGTCAATGTCAAAAAGCCCTTATCTGCAATCTAGGTGTTTCTGCGTGCTGCGCCGGCCCAAAGAGTGCCCGGCTGAAAACGACAACGCATGCATGTCGGGTGCCACTGTCTGCACCAGCTCAGAAAGTTTTGAGCAGATATCTCCTTCCATTCGGCCGGAATTGCAAGAAGTTTGTACATCTTCTATGTTCGTTGCGGTCAATGGCAAAAGGCGCTTATCTTCAATCTAGGTGTTTCTGCGTGCTGCGCCGGCCCAAAGAGTGCCCGGCGAAAAACGACAACGCAGGCATGTCGGGTGCCACTGTCTACAACTGCACAGAAAATTGTGAGCAGATATCTCCTTCCGTTCGGCCGGAATTGAAAGAAGTTTGTGCATCTTCAATGTTGGTCGCGGTCAATGACAAAAAGACGCTTATCTTCAATCTAGGTGTTTCTGCGTGCTGCTCCGGCCCAAAGAGTGCCCGGCTGAAAACGACAACGCAGGCATGTCGGGTGCCACTGTCTGCACCTGCACAGAAAGTTTTGAGCAGATATCTCCTTCCATTCGGCCGGAATTGCAAGAAGTTTGTGCATCTTCTATGTTCGTCGCGGTCAATGGCAAAAGGCGCTTATCTTCAATCTAGGTGTTTCTGCGTGCTGCTCCGGCTCAAAGAGTGCCCGGCGGAAAACGACAACGCAGGCATGTCGAGTTCCACTGTCTACACCTGCACAGAAAGTTTTGAGCAGATATCTCCTTCTATTCCGCCGGAATTGCAAGAAGTTTGTGCATCTTCTATGTTCGTCGCGGTCAATGGCAAAAGGCGCTTATCTTCAATATAGGTGTTTCTGCGTGCTGCGCCGGCCCAAAGAGTGCCCGGCGGAAAACGACAACGCAGGCATGTCGGGTGCCACTGTCTGCACCTGCACAGAAAGTTGTGAGCAGATATCTCCTTCCATTCGGCCGGAATTGCAAGACGTTTGTGCATCTTCAATATTGGTCACGGTCAATGTCAAAAAGCCCTTATCTGGAATCTAGGTGTTTCTGCGTGCTGCGCCGGCCCAAAGAGTGCCCGGCTGAAAACGACAACGCAGGCATGTCGGGTGCCACTGTCTGCACCAGCTCAGAAAGTTTTGAGCAGATATCTCCTTCCATTCGGCCGGAATTGCAAGAAGTTTGTGCATCTTCTATGTTCGTCGCGGTCAATGGCAAAAGGCGCTTATCTTCAATCTAGGTGTTTCTGCGTGCTGCTCCGGCCCAAAGAGTGCCCGGCGGAAAACGACAACGCAGGCATGTCGAGTTCCACTGTCTACACCTGCACAGAATGTTTTGAGCAGATATTTCCTTCTATTCCGCCGGAATTGCAAGAAGTTTGTGCATCTTCTATGTTCGTCGCGGTCAATGGCAAAAGGCGCTTATCTTCAATATAGGTGTTTCTGCGTGCTGCGCCGGCCCAAAGAGTGCCCGGCGGAAAACGACAACGCAGGCATGTCAGGTGCCACTGTCTGCACCTGCACAGAAAGTTGTGAGCAGATATCTCCTTCCATTCGGCCGGAATTGCAAGACGTTTGTGCATCTTCAATATTGGTCACGGTCAATGTCAAAAAGCCCTTATCTGGAATCTAGGTGTTTCTGCGTGCTGCTCCGGCCCAAAGAGTGCCCGGCGGAAAACGACAACGCAGGCATGTCGAGTGCCACTGTCTACACTTGCACAGAAAGTTTTGAGCAGATATCTCCTTCTATTCGGCCGGAATTGCAAGAAGTTTGTGCATCTTCTATGTTCGTCGCGGTCAATGGCAAAAGGCGCTTATCTTCAATCTAGGTGTTTCTGCGTGCTGCGCCGGCCCAAAGAGTGCCCGGCGGAAAACGACAACGCAGGCATGTCGGGTGCCACTGTCTGCACCTGCACAGAAAGTTGTGAGCAGATATCTCCTTCCGTTCGGCCGGAATTGAAATAAGTTTGTGCATCTTCAATGTTGGTCGCGGTCTTCAATGTTGGTCGCGGTCAATGACAAAAAGGCGCTTATCTTCAATCTAGGTGTTTCTGCGTGCTGCTTCGGCCCAAAGAGTGCCCGGCTGAAAACGACAACGCAGGCATGTCGGGTGCCACTGTCTGCACCTGCACAGAAAGTTTTGAGCAGATATCTTCTTTCATTCGGCCGGAATTGCAAGACGTTTGTGCATCTTCAATATTGGTCACGGTCAATGTCAAAAAGCCCTTATCTGCAATCTAGGTGTTTCTGCGTGCTGCGCCGGCCCAAAGAGTGCCCGGCGGAAAACGACAACGCAGGCATGTCGGGTGCCACTGTCTGCACCTGCACAGAAAGTTGTGAGCAGATATCTCCTTCCATTCGGCCGGAATTGCAAGACGTTTGTGCATCTTCAAAATTGGTCACGGTCAATGTCAAAAAGCCCTTATCTGCAATCTAGGTATTTCGGCGTGCTGCGCCGGCCCAAAGAGTGCCCGGCTGAAAACGACAACGCAGGCATGTCGGGTGCCACTGTCTGCACCAGCTCAGAAAGTTTTGAGCAGATATCTCCTTCCATTCGGCCGGAATTGCAAGAAGTTTGTGCATCTTCTATGTTCGTCGCGGTCAATGGCAAAAGGCGCTTATCTTCAATCTAGGTGTTTCTGCGTGCTGCTCCGGCCCAAAGAGTGCCCGGCGGAAAACGACAACGCAGGCATGTCGAGTGCCACTGTCTACACCTGCACAGAAAGTTTTGAGCAGATATCTCCTTCTATTCGGCCGGAATTGCAAGAAGTTTGTGCATCTTCTATGTTCGTCGCGGTCAATGGCAAAAGGCGCTTATCTTCAATCTAGGTGTTTCTGCGTGCTGCGCCGGCCCAAAGAGTGCCCGGCGGAAAACGACAACGCAGGCATGTCGGGTGCCACTGTCTGCACCTGCACAGAAAGTTGTGAGCAGATATCTCCTTCCGTTCGTCCGGAATTGAAATAAGTTTGTGCATCTTCAATGTTGGTCGCGGTCAATGACAAAAAGGCGCTTATCTTCAATCTAGGTGTTTCAGCGTGCTGCTCCGGCCCAAAGTGTGCCCGGCGGAAAACGACAACGCAGGCATGTCGGGTGCCACTGTCTGCACCTGCACAGAAAGTTGTGAGCAGATATCTCCTTCCATTCGGCCGGAATTGCAAGACGTTTGTGCATCTTCAATATTGGTCACGGTCAATGTCAAAAAGCCCTTATCTGCAATCTAGGTGTTTCGGCGTGCTGCGCCGGCCCAAAGAGTGCCCGGCTGAAAACGACAACGCAGGCATGTCGGGTGCCACTGTCTGCACCAGCTCAGAAAGTTTTGAGCAGATATCTCCTTCCATTCGGCCGGAATTGCAAGAAGTTTGTGCATCTTCTATGTTCGTCGCGGTCAATGGCAAAAGGCGCTTATCTTCAATCTAGGTGTTTCTGCGTGCTGCTCCGGCCCAAAGAGTGCCCGGCGGAAAACGACAACGCAGGCATGTCGAGTGCCACTGTCTACACTTGCACAGAAAGATTTGAGCAGATATCTCCTTCTATTCGGCCGGAATTGCAAGAAGTTTGTGCATCTTCTATGTTCGTCGCGGTCAATGGCAAAAGGCGCTTATCTTCAATCTAGGTGTTTCTGCGTGCTGCGCCGGCCCAAAGAGTGCCCGGCGGAAAACGACAACGCAGGCATGTCGGGTGCCACTGTCTGCACCTGCACAGAAAGTTGTGAGAAGATATCTCCTTCCGTTCGGCCGGAATTGA
The DNA here is from genome assembly GCF_029499605.1 of Hyla sarda. NCBI lineage: Eukaryota > Metazoa > Chordata > Amphibia > Anura > Hylidae > Hyla > Hyla sarda. The sequence goes on along the minus strand of NW_026609662.1, from coordinate 133,843 downwards.
AATAAGTTTGTGCATCTTCAATGTTGGTCGCGGTCAATACCAAAAAGGCGCTTATCTTCAATCCAGGTGTTTCTGCGTGCTGCTCCGGCCCAAAGAGTGCCCGGCTGAAAACGACAACGCAGGCATGTCGGGTGCCACTGTCTGCACCTGCACAGAAAGTTTTGAGCAGATATCTTCTTTCATTCGGCCGGAATTGCAAGACGTTTGTGCATCTTCCATATTGGTCACGGTCAATGTCAAAAAGCCCTTATCTGCAATCTAGGTGTTTCTGCGTGCTGCGCCGGCCCAAAGAGTGCACGGCTGAAAACGACAACGCAGGCATGTCGGGTGTCACTGTCTGCACCAGCTCAGAAAGTTTTGAGCAGATATCTCCTTTCATTCGGCCGGAATTGCAAGACGTTTGTGCATCTTCCATATTGGTCACGGTCAATGTCAAAAAGCCCTTATCTGCAATCTAGGTGTTTCTGCGTGCTGCGCCGGCCCAAAGAGTGCCCGGCTGAAAACGACAACGCAGGCATGTCGGGTGTCACTGTCTGCACCAGCTCAGAAAGTTTTGAGCAGATATCTCCTTCTATTCCGCCGGAATTGCAAGAAGTTTGTGCATCTTCTATGTTCGTCGCGGTCAATGGCAAAAGGCGCTTATCTTCAATCTAGGTGTTTCTGCGTGCTGCGCCGGCCCAAAGAGTGCCCGGCGGAAAACGACAACGCAGGCATGTCGGGTGTCACTGTCTGCACCTGCACAGAAAATTGTGAGCAGATATCTCCTTCCGTTCGGCCGGAATTGAAAGAAGTTTGTGCATCTTCAATGTTGGTCGCGGTCAATGACAAAAAGACGCTTATCTTCAATCTAGGTGTTTCTGCGTGCTGCTCCGGCCCAAAGAGTGCCCGGCTGAAAACGACAACGCAGGCATGTCGGGTGCCACTGTCTGCACCTGCACAGAAAGTTTTGAGCAGATATCTCCTTCCATTCGGCCGGAATTGCAAGACGTTTGTGCATCTTCAATATTGGTCACGGTCAATGTCAAAAAGCCCTTATCTGGAATCTAGGTGTTTCTGCGTGCTGCGCCGGCCCAAAGAGTGCCCGGCTGAAAACGACAACGCAGGCATGTCGGGTGCCACTGTCTGCACCAGCTCAGAAAGTTTTGAGCAGATATCTCCTTCCATTCGGCCGGAATTGCAAGAAGTTTGTGCATCTTCTATGTTCGTCGCGGTCAATGGCAAAAGGCGCTTATCTTCAATCTAGGTGTTTCTGCGTGCTGCTCCGGCCCAAAGAGTGCCCGGCGGAAAACGACAACGCAGGCATGTCGAGTTCCACTGTCTACACCTGCACAGAATGTTTTGAGCAGATATTTCCTTCTATTCCGCCGGAATTGCAAGAAGTTTGTGCATCTTCTATGTTCGTCGCGGTCAATGGCAAAAGGCGCTTATCTTCAATATAGGTGTTTCTGCGTGCTGCGCCGGCCCAAAGAGTGCCCGGCGGAAAACGACAACGCAGGCATGTCAGGTGCCACTGTCTGCACCTGCACAGAAAGTTGTGAGCAGATATCTCCTTCCATTCGGCCGGAATTGCAAGACGTTTGTGCATCTTCAATATTGGTCACGGTCAATGTCAAAAAGCCCTTATCTGGAATCTAGGTGTTTCTGCGTGCTGCTCCGGCCCAAAGAGTGCCCGGCGGAAAACGACAACGCAGGCATGTCGAGTGCCACTGTCTACACTTGCACAGAAAGTTTTGAGCAGATATCTCCTTCTATTCGGCCGGAATTGCAAGAAGTTTGTGCATCTTCTATGTTCGTCGCGGTCAATGGCAAAAGGCGCTTATCTTCAATCTAGGTGTTTCTGCGTGCTGCGCCGGCCCAAAGAGTGCCCGGCGGAAAACGACAACGCAGGCATGTCGGGTGCCACTGTCTGCACCTGCACAGAAAGTTGTGAGCAGATATCTCCTTCCGTTCGGCCGGAATTGAAATAAGTTTGTTCATCTTCAATGTTGGTCGCGGTCTTCAATGTTGGTCGCGGTCAATGACAAAAAGGCGCTTATCTTCAATCTAGGTGTTTCTGCGTGCTGCTTCGGCCCAAAGAGTGCCCGGCTGAAAACGACAACGCAGGCATGTCGGGTGCCACTGTCTGCACCTGCACAGAAAGTTTTGAGCAGATATCTTCTTTCATTCGGCCGGAATTGCAAGACGTTTGTGCATCTTCAATATTGGTCACGGTCAATGTCAAAAAGCCCTTATCTGCAATCTAGGTGTTTCTGCGTGCTGCGCCGGCCCAAAGAGTGCCCGGCGGAAAACGACAACGCAGGCATGTCGGGTGCCACTGTCTGCACCTGCACAGAAAGTTGTGAGCAGATATCTCCTTCCATTCGGCCGGAATTGCAAGACGTTTGTGCATCTTCAAAATTGGTCACGGTCAATGTCAAAAAGCCCTTATCTGCAATCTAGGTATTTCGGCGTGCTGCGCCGGCCCAAAGAGTGCCCGGCTGAAAACGACAACGCAGGCATGTCGGGTGCCACTGTCTGCACCAGCTCAGAAAGTTTTGAGCAGATATCTCCTTCCATTCGGCCGGAATTGCAAGAAGTTTGTGCATCTTCTATGTTCGTCGCGGTCAATGGCAAAAGGCGCTTATCTTCAATCTAGGTGTTTCTGCGTGCTGCTCCGGCCCAAAGAGTGCCCGGCGGAAAACGACAACGCAGGCATGTCGAGTGCCACTGTCTACACCTGCACAGAAAGTTTTGAGCAGATATCTCCTTCTATTCGGCCGGAATTGCAAGAAGTTTGTGCATCTTCTATGTTCGTCGCGGTCAATGGCAAAAGGCGCTTATCTTCAATCTAGGTGTTTCTGCGTGCTGCGCCGGCCCAAAGAGTGCCCGGCGGAAAACGACAACGCAGGCATGTCGGGTGCCACTGTCTGCACCTGCACAGAAAGTTGTGAGCAGATATCTCCTTCCGTTCGTCCGGAATTGAAATAAGTTTGTGCATCTTCAATGTTGGTCGCGGTCAATGACAAAAAGGCGCTTATCTTCAATCTAGGTGTTTCAGCGTGCTGCTCCGGCCCAAAGTGTGCCCGGCGGAAAACGACAACGCAGGCATGTCGGGTGCCACTGTCTGCACCTGCACAGAAAGTTGTGAGCAGATATCTCCTTCCATTCGGCCGGAATTGCAAGACGTTTGTGCATCTTCAATATTGGTCACGGTCAATGTCAAAAAGCCCTTATCTGCAATCTAGGTGTTTCGGCGTGCTGCGCCGGCCCAAAGAGTGCCCGGCTGAAAACGACAACGCAGGCATGTCGGGTGCCACTGTCTGCACCAGCTCAGAAAGTTTTGAGCAGATATCTCCTTCCATTCGGCCGGAATTGCAAGAAGTTTGTGCATCTTCTATGTTCGTCGCGGTCAATAGCAAAAGGCGCTTATCTTCAATCTAGGTGTTTCTGCGTGCTGCTCCGGCCCAAAGAGTGCCCGGCGGAAAACGACAACGCAGGCATGTCGAGTGCCACTGTCTACACTTGCACAGAAAGATTTGAGCAGATATCTCCTTCTATTCGGCCGGAATTGCAAGAAGTTTGTGCATCTTCTATGTTCGTCGCGGTCAATGGCAAAAGGCGCTTATCTTCAATCTAGGTGTTTCTGCGTGCTGCGCCGGCCCAAAGAGTGCCCGGCGGAAAACGACAACGCAGGCATGTCGGGTGCCACTGTCTGCACCTGCACAGAAAGTTGTGAGAAGATATCTCCTTCCGTTCGGCCGGAATTGAAATAAGTTTGTGCATCTTCAATGTTGGTCGCGGTCAATACCAAAAAGGCGCTTATCTTCAATCCAGGTGTTTCTGCGTGCTGCTCCGGCCCAAAGAGTGCCCGGCTGAAAACGACAACGCAGGCATGTCGGGTGCCACTGTCTGCACCTGCACAGAAAGTTTTGAGCAGATATCTTCTTTCATTCGGCCGGAATTGCAAGACGTTTGTGCATCTTCCATATTGGTCACGGTCAATGTCAAAAAGCCCTTATCTGCAATCTAGGTGTTTCTGCGTGCTGCGCCGGCCCAAAGAGTGCACGGCTGAAAACGACAACGCAGGCATGTCGGGTGTCACTGTCTGCACCAGCTCAGAAAGTTTTGAGCAGATATCTCCTTTCATTCGGCCGGAATTGCAAGACGTTTGTGCATCTTCCATATTGGTCACGGTCAATGTCAAAAAGCCCTTATCTGCAATCTAGGTGTTTCTGCGTGCTGCGCCGGCCCAAAGAGTGCCCGGCTGAAAACGACAACGCAGGCATGTCGGGTGTCACTGTCTGCACCAGCTCAGAAAGTTTTGAGCAGATATCTCCTTCTATTCCGCCGGAATTGCAAGAAGTTTGTGCATCTTCTATGTTCGTCGCGGTCAATGGCAAAAGGCGCTTATCTTCAATCTAGGTGTTTCTGCGTGCTGCGCCGGCCCAAAGAGTGCCCGGCGGAAAACGACAACGCAGGCATGTCGGGTGTCACTGTCTGCACCTGCACAGAAAATTGTGAGCAGATATCTCCTTCCGTTCGGCCGGAATTGAAAGAAGTTTGTGCATCTTCAATGTTGGTCGCGGTCAATGACAAAAAGACGCTTATCTTCAATCTAGGTGTTTCTGCGTGCTGCTCCGGCCCAAAGAGTGCCCGGCTGAAAACGACAACGCAGGCATGTCGGGTGCCACTGTCTGCACCTGCACAGAAAGTTTTGAGCAGATATCTCCTTCCATTCGGCCGGAATTGCAAGAAGTTTGTGCATCTTCTATGTTCGTCGCGGTCAATGGCAAAAGGCGCTTATCTTCAATCTAGGTGTTTCTGCGTGCTGCTCCGGCCCAAAGAGTGCTCGGCGGAAAACGACAACGCAGGCATGTTGGGTGCCACTGTCTACACCTGCACAGAAAGTTTTGAGCAGATATCTCCTTCCATTCGGCCGGAATTGCAAGAAGTTTGTGCATCTTCTATGTTCGTCGCGGTCAATGGCAAAAGGCGCTTATCTTCAATGTAGGTGTTTCTGCGTGCTGCGCCGGCCCAAAGAGTGCCCGGCGGAAAACGACAACGCAGGCATGTCGGGTGCCACTGTCTGCACCTGCACAGAAAGTTGTGAGCAGATATCTCCTTCCATTCGGCCGGAATTGCAAGACGTTTGTGCATCTTCCATTTTGGTTACAGTCAATGTCAAAAAGCCCTTATCTGCAATCTAGGTGTTTCTGCGTGCTGCGCCGGCCCAAAGAGTGCCCGGCTGAAAACGACAACGCAGGCATGTCGGGTGCCACTGTCTGCACCAGCTCAGAAAGTTTTGAGCAGATATCTCCTTCCATTCGGCCGGAATTGCAAGAAGTTTGTACATCTTCTATGTTCGTTGCGGTCAATGGCAAAAGGCGCTTATCTTCAATCTAGGTGTTTTTGCGTACTGCTCCGGCCCAAAGAGTGCCCGGCGGAAAACGACAACGCAGGCATGTCGAGTGCCACTGTCTACACCTGCACAGAAAGTTTTGAGCAGATATCTCCTTCTATTCGGCCGGAATTGCAAGAAGTTTGTGCATCTTCTATGTTCGTCGCGGTCAATGGCAAAAGGCGCTTATCTTCAATCTAGGTGTTTCTGCGTGCTGCGCCGGCCCAAAGAGTGCCCGGCTGAAAACAACAACGCAGGCATGTCGGGTGCCACTGTCTGCACCAGCTCAGAAAGTTTTGAGCAGATATCTCCTTCCATTCGGCCGGAATTGCAAGAAGTTTGTGCATCTTCTATGTTCGTCGCGGTCAATGGCAAAAGGCGCTTATCTTCAATGTAGGTGTTTCTGCGTGCTGCGCCGGCCCAAAGAGTGCCCGGCGGAAAACGACAACGCAGGCATGTCGGGTGCCACTGTCTGCACCTGCACAGAAAGTTGTGAGCAGATATCTCCTTCCATTCGGCCGGAATTGCAAGACGTTTGTGCATCTTCCATATTGGTCACAGTCAATGTCAAAAAGCCCTTATCTGCAATCTAGGTGTTTCTGCGTGCTGCGCCGGCCCAAAGAGTGCCCGGCTGAAAACGACAACGCAGGCATGTCGGGTGCCACTGTCTGCACCAGCTCAGAAAGTTTTGAGCAGATATCTCCTTCCATTCGGCCGGAATTGCAAGAAGTTTGTACATCTTCTATGTTCGTTGCGGTCAATGGCAAAAGGCGCTTATCTTCAATCTAGGTGTTTCTGCGTGCTGCGCCGGCCCAAAGAGTGCCCGGCGAAAAACGACAACGCAGGCATGTCGGGTGCCACTGTCTACAACTGCACAGAAAATTGTGAGCAGATATCTCCTTCCGTTCGGCCGGAATTGAAAGAAGTTTGTGCATCTTCAATGTTGGTCGCGGTCAATGACAAAAAGACGCTTATCTTCAATCTAGGTGTTTCTGCGTGCTGCTCCGGCCCAAAGAGTGCCCGGCTGAAAACGACAACGCAGGCATGTCGGGTGCCACTGTCTGCACCTGCACAGAAAGTTTTGAGCAGATATCTCCTTCCATTCGGCCGGAATTGCAAGAAGTTTGTGCATCTTCTATGTTCGTCGCGGTCAATGGCAAAAGGCGCTTATCTTCAATCTAGGTGTTTCTGCGTGCTGCTCCGGCTCAAAGAGTGCACGGCGGAAAACGACAACGCAGGCATGTCGAGTTCCACTGTCTACACCTGCACAGAAAGTGTTTAGCAGATATCTCCTTCTATTCCGCCGGAATTGCAAGAAGTTTGTGCATCTTCTATGTTCGTCGCGGTCAATGGCAAAAGGCGCTTATCTTCAATATAGGTGTTTCTGCGTGCTGCGCCGGCCCAAAGAGTGCCCGGCGGAAAACGACAACGCAGGCATGTCGGGTGCCACTGTCTGCACCTGCACAGAAAGTTGTGAGCAGATATCTCCTTCCATTCGGCCGGAATTGCAAGACGTTTGTGCATCTTCAATATTGGTCACGGTCAATGTCAAAAAGCCCTTATCTGGAATCTAGGTGTTTCTGCGTGCTGCGCCGGCCCAAAGAGTGCCCGGCTGAAAACGACAACGCAGGCATGTCGGGTGCCACTGTCTGCACCAGCTCAGAAAGTTTTGAGCAGATATCTCCTTCCATTCGGCCGGAATTGCAAGAAGTTTGTGCATCTTCTATGTTCGTCGCGGTCAATGGCAAAAGGCGCTTATCTTCAATCTAGGTGTTTCTGCGTGCTGCTCCGGCCCAAAGAGTGCCCGGCGGAAAACGACAATGCAGGCATGTCGAGTTCCACTGTCTACACCTGCACAGAAAGGTTTGAGCAGATATTTCCTTCTATTCCGCCGGAATTGCAAGAAGTTTGTGCATCTTCTATGTTCGTCGCGGTCAATGGCAAAAGGCGCTTATCTTCAATATAGGTGTTTCTGCGTGCTGCGCCGGCCCAAAGAGTGCCCGGCGGAAAACGACAACGCAGGCATGTCAGGTGCCACTGTCTGCACCTGCACAGAAAGATGTGAGCAGATATCTCCTTCCATTCGGCCGGAATTGCAAGACGTTTGTGCATCTTCAATATTGGTCACGGTCAATGTCAAAAAGCCCTTATCTGGAATCTAGGTGTTTCTGCGTGCTGCTCCGGCCCAAAGAGTGCCCGGCGGAAAACGACAACGCAGGCAAGTCGAGTGCCACTGTCTACACTTGCACAGAAAGTTTTGAGCAGATATCTCCTTCTATTCGGCCGGAATTGCAAGAAGTTTGTGCATCTTCTATGTTCGTCGCGGTCAATGGCAAAAGGCGCTTATCTTCAATCTAGGTGTTTCTGCGTGCTGCGCCGGCCCAAAGAGTGCCCGGCGGAAAACGACAACGCAGTCATGTCGGGTGCCACTGTCTGCACCAGCACAGAAGGTTGTGAGCAGATATCTCCTTCCGTTCGGCCGGAATTGAAATAAGTTTGTGCATCTTCAATGTTGGTCGCGGTCAATGACAAAAAGGCGCTTATCTTCAATCTAGGTGTTTCTGCGTGCTGCTTCGGCCCAAAGAGTGCCCGGCTGAAAACGACAACGCAGGCATGTCGGGTGCCACTGTCTGCACCTGCACAGAAAGTTTTGAGCAGATATCTTCTTTCATTCGGCCGGAATTGCAAGACGTTTGTGCATCTTCAATATTGGTCACGGTCAATGTCAAAAAGCCCTTATCTGCAATCTAGGTGTTTCTGCGTGCTGCGCCGGCCCAAAGAGTGCCCGGCGGAAAACGACAACGCAGGCATGTCGGGTGCCACTGTCTGCACCAGCTCAGAAAGTTTTGAGCAGATATCTCCTTCCATTCGGCCGGAATTGCAAGAAGTTTGTGCATCTTCTATGTTCGTCGCGGTCAATGGCAAAAGGCGCTTATCTTCAATCTAGGTGTTTCTGCGTGCTGCTCCGGCCCAAAGAGTGCCCGGCGGAAAACGACAACGCAGGCATGTCGGGTGCCACTGTCTACACCTGCACAGAAAGTTTTGAGCAGATATCTCCTTCTATTCGGCCGGAATTGCAAGAAGTTTGTGCATCTTCTATGTTCGTCGCGGTCAATGGCAAAAGGCGCTTATCTTCAATCTAGGTGTTTCTGCGTGCTGCGCCGGCCCAAAGAGTGCCCGGCGGAAAACGACAACGCAGGCATGTCGGGTGCCACTGTCTGCACCTGCACAGAAAGTTGTGAGCAGATATCTCCTTCCGTTCGTCCGGAATTTAAATAAGTTTGTGCATCTTCAATGTTGGTCGCGGTCAATGACAAAAAGGCGCTTATCTTCAATCTAGGTGTTTCAGCGTGCTGCTCCGGCCCAAAGAGTGCCCGGCTGAAAACGACAACGCAGGCATGTCGGGTGCCACTGTCTGCACCTGCACAGAAAGTTTTGAGCAGATATCTCCTTCCATTCGGCCGGAATTGCAAGAAGTTTGTGCATCTTCTATGTTCGTCGCGGTCAATGGCAAAAGGCGCTTATCTTCAATGTAGGTGTTTCTGCGTGCTGCGCCGGCCCAAAGAGTGCCCGGCGGAAAACGACAACGCAGGCATGTCGGGTGCCACTGTCTGCACCTGCACAGAAAGTTGTGAGCAGATATCTCCTTCCATTCGGCCGGAATTGCAAGACGTTTGTGCATCTTCAATATTGGTCACGGTCAATGTCAAAAAGCCCTTATCTGCAATCTAGGTGTTTCGGCGTGCTGCGCCGGCCCAAAGAGTGCCCGGCTGAAAACGACAACGCAGGCATGTCGGGTGCCACTGTCTGCAACAGCTCAGAAAGTTTTGAGCAGATATCTCCTTCCATTCGGCCGGAATTGCAAGAAGTTTGTGCATCTTCTATGTTCGTCGCGGTCAATGGCAAAAGGCGCTTATCTTCAATCTAGGTGTTTCTGCGTGCTGCGCCGGCCCAAAGAGTGCCCGGCGGAAAACGACAACGCAGGCATGTCGGGTGCCACTGTCTGCACCTGCACAGAAAGTTGTGAGAAGATATCTCCTTCCGTTCGGCCGGAATTGAAATAAGTTTGTGCATCTTCAATGTTGGTCGCGGTCAATAACAAAAAGGCGCTTATCTTCAATCCAGGTGTTTCTGCGTGCTGCTCCGGCCCAAAGAGTGCCCGGCTGAAAACGACAACGCAGGCATGTCGGGTGCCACTGTCTGCACCTGCACAGAAAGTTTTGAGCAGATATCTTCTTTCATTCGGCCGGAATTGCAAGACGTTTGTGCATCTTCCATATTGGTCACGGTCAATGTCAAAAAGCCCTTATCTGCAATCTAGGTGTTTCTGCGTGCTGCGCCGGCCCAAATAGTGCACGGCTGAAAACGACAACGCAGGCATGTCGGGTGTCACTGTCTGCACCAGCTCAGAAAGTTTTGAGCAGATATCTCCTTTCATTCGGCCGGAATTGCAAGACGTTTGTGCATCTTCCATATTGGTCACGGTCAATGTCAAAAAGCCCTTATCTGCAATCTAGGTGTTTCTGCGTGCTGCGCCGGCCCAAAGAGTGCCCGGCTGAAAACGACAACGCAGGCATGTCGGGTGTCACTGTCTGCACCAGCTCAGAAAGTTTTGAGCAGATATCTCCTTCTATTCCGCCGGAATTGCAAGAAGTTTGTGCATCTTCTATGTTCGTCGCGGTCAATGGCAAAAGGCGCTTATCTTCAATCTAGGTGTTTCTGCGTGCTGCGCCGGCCCAAAGAGTGCCCGGCGGAAAACGACAACGCAGGCATGTCGGGTGCCACTGTCTGCACCTGCACAGAAAATTGTGAGCAGATATCTCCTTCCGTTCGGCCGGAATTGAAAGAAGTTTGTGCATCTTCAATGTTGGTCGAGGTCAATGACAAAAAGACGCTTATCTTCAATCTAGGTGTTTCTGCGTGCTGCTCCGGCCCAAAGAGTGCCCGGCTGAAAACGACAACGCAGGCATGTCGGGTGCCACTGTCTGCACCTGCACAGAAAGTTTTGAGCAGATATCTCCTTCCATTCGGCCGGAATTGCAAGAAGTTTGTGCATCTTCTATGTTCGTCGCGGTCAATGGCAAAAGGCGCTTATCTTCAATGTAGGTGTTTCTGCGTGCTGCGCCGGCCCAAAGAGTGCCCGGCGGAAAACGACAACGCAGGCATGTCGGGTGCCACTGTCTGCACCTGCACAGAAAGTTGTGAGCAGATATCTCCTTCCATTCGGCCGGAATTGCAAGACGTTTGTGCATCTTCTATGTTCGTCGCGGTCAATGGCAAAAGGCGCTTATCTTCAATGTAGGTGTTTCTGCGTGCTGCGCCGGCCCAAAGAGTGCCCGGCGGAAAACGACAACGCAGGCATGTCGGGTGCCACTGTCTGCACCTGCACAGAAAGTTGTGAGCAGATATCTCCTTCCATTCGGCCGGAATTGCAAGACGTTTGTGCATCTTCCATATTGGTCACAGTCAATGTCAAAAAGCCCTTATCTGCAATCTAGGTGTTTCTGCGTGCTGCGCCGGCCCAAAGAGTGCCCGGCTGAAAACGACAACGCAGGCATGTCGGGTGTCACTGTCTGCACCAGCTCAGAAAGTTTTGAGCAGATATCTCCTTCTATTCCGCCGGAATTGCAAGAAGTTTGTGCATCTTCTATGTTCGTCGCGGTCAATGGCAAAAGGCGCTTATCTTCAATCTAGGTGTTTCTGCGTGCTGCGCCGGCCCAAAGAGTGCCCGGCGGAAAACGACAACGCAGGCATGTCGGGTGCCACTGTCTGCACCTGCACAGAAAATTGTGAGCAGATATCTCCTTCCGTTCGGCCGGAATTGAAAGAAGTTTGTGCATCTTCAATGTTGGTCGAGGTCAATGACAAAAAGACGCTTATCTTCAATCTAGGTGTTTCTGCGTGCTGCTCCGGCCCAAAGAGTGCCCGGCTGAAAACGACAACGCAGGCATGTCGGGTGCCACTGTCTGCACCTGCACAGAAAGTTTTGAGCAGATATCTCCTTCCATTCGGCCGGAATTGCAAGAAGTTTGTGCATCTTCTATGTTCGTCGCGGTCAATGGCAAAAGGCGCTTATCTTCAATCTAGGTGTTTCTGCGTGCTGCTCCGGCCCAAAGAGTGCTCGGCGGAAAACGACAACGCAGGCATGTTGGGTGCCACTGTCTACACCTGCACAGAAAGTTTTGAGCAGATATCTCCTTCCATTCGGCCGGAATTGCAAGAAGTTTGTGCATCTTCTATATTCGTCGCGGTCAATGGCAAAAGGCGCTTATCTTCAATGTAGGTGTTTCTGCGTGCTGCGCCGGCCCAAAGAGTGCCCGGCGGAAAACGACAGCGCAGGCATGTCGGGTGCCACTGTCTGCACCTGCACAGAAAGTTGTGAGCAGATATCTCCTTCCATTCGGCCGGAATTGCAAGACGTTTGTGCATCTTCCATATTGGTTACAGTCAATGTCAAAAAGCCCTTATCTGCAATCTAGGTGTTTCTGCGTGCTGCGCCGGCCCAAAGAGTGCCCGGCTGAAAACGACAACGCAGGCATGTCGGGTGCCACTGTCTGCACCAGCTCAGAAAGTTTTGAGCAGATATCTCCTTCCATTCGGCCGGAATTGCAAGAAGTTTGTACATCTTCTATGTTCGTTGCGGTCAATGGCAAAAGGCGCTTATCTTCAATCTAGGTGTTTTTGCGTGCTGCTCCGGCCCAAAGAGTGCCCGGCGGAAAACGACAACGCAGGCATGTCGAGTGCCACTGTCTGCACTTGCACAGAAAGTTTTGAGCAGATATCTCCTTCTATTCGGCCGGAATTGCAAGAAGTTTGTGCATCTTCTATGTTCGTCGCGGTCAATGGCAAAAGGCGCTTATCTTCAATCTAGGTGTTTCTGCGTGCTGCGCCGGCCCAAAGAGTGCCCGGCTGAAAACAACAACGCAGGCATGTCGGGTGCCACTGTCTGCACCAGCTCAGAAAGTTTTGAGCAGATATCTCCTTCCATTCGGCCGGAATTGCAAGAAGTTTGTGCATCTTCTATGTTCGTCGCGGTCAATGGCAAAAGGCGCTTATCTTCAATGTAGGTGTTTCTGCGTGCTGCGCCGGCCCAAAGAGTGCCCGGCGGAAAACGACAACGCAGGCATGTCGGGTGCCACTGTCTGCACCTGCACAGAAAGTTGTGAGCAGATATCTCCTTCCATTCGGCCGGAATTGCAAGACGTTTGTGCATCTTCCATATTGGTCACAGTCAATGTCAAAAAGCCCTTATCTGCAATCTAGGTGTTTCTGCGTGCTGCGCCGGCCCAAAGAGTGCCCGGCTGAAAACGACAACGCATGCATGTCGGTTGCCACTGTCTGCACCAGCTCAGAAAGTTTTGAGCAGATATCTCCTTCCATTCGGCCGGAATTGCAAGAAGTTTGTACATCTTCTATGTTCGTTGCGGTCAATGGCAAAAGGCGCTTATCTTCAATCTAGGTGTTTTTGCGTGCTGCTCCGGCCCAAAGAGTGCCCGGCGGAAAACGACAACGCAGGCATGTCGAGTGCCACTGTCTGCACTTGCACAGAAAGTTTTGAGCAGATATCTCCTTCTATTCGGCCGGAATTGCAAGAAGTTTGTGCATCTTCTATGTTCGTCGCGGTCAATGGCAAAAGGCGCTTATCTTCAATCTAGGTGTTTCTGCGTGCTGCGCCGGCCCAAAGAGTGCCCGGCTGAAAACAACAACGCAGGCATGTCGGGTGCCACTGTCTGCACCAGCTCAGAAAGTTTTGAGCAGATATCTCCTTCCATTCGGCCGGAATTGCAAGAAGTTTGTGCATCTTCTATGTTCGTCGCGGTCAATGGCAAAAGGCGCTTATCTTCAATGTAGGTGTTTCTGCGTGCTGCGCCGGCCCAAAGAGTGCCCGGCGGAAAACGACAACGCAGGCATGTCGGGTGCCACTGTCTGCACCTGCACAGAAAGTTGTGAGCAGATATCTCCTTCCATTCGGCCGGAATTGCAAGACGTTTGTGCATCTTCCATATTGGTCACAGTCAATGTCAAAAAGCCCTTATCTGCAATCTAGGTGTTTCTGCGTGCTGCGCCGGCCCAAAGAGTGCCCGGCTGAAAACGACAACGCATGCATGTCGGGTGCCACTGTCTGCACCAGCTCAGAAAGTTTTGAGCAGATATCTCCTTCCATTCGGCCGGAATTGCAAGAAGTTTGTACATCTTCTATGTTCGTTGCGGTCAATGGCAAAAGGCGCTTATCTTCAATCTAGGTGTTTCTGCGTGCTGCGCCGGCCCAAAGAGTGCCCGGCGAAAAACGACAACGCAGGCATGTCGGGTGCCACTGTCTACAACTGCACAGAAAATTGTGAGCAGATATCTCCTTCCGTTCGGCCGGAATTGAAAGAAGTTTGTGCATCTTCAATGTTGGTCGCGGTCAATGACAAAAAGACGCTTATCTTCAATCTAGGTGTTTCTGCGTGCTGCTCCGGCCCAAAGAGTGCCCGGCTGAAAACGACAACGCAGGCATGTCGGGTGCCACTGTCTGCACCTGCACAGAAAGTTTTGAGCAGATATCTCCTTCCATTCGGCCGGAATTGCAAGAAGTTTGTGCATCTTCTATGTTCGTCGCGGTCAATGGCAAAAGGCGCTTATCTTCAATCTAGGTGTTTCTGCGTGCTGCGCCGGCCCAAAGAGTGCCCGGCTGAAAACAACAACGCAGGCATGTCGGGTGCCACTGTCTGCACCAGCTCAGAAAGTTTTGAGCAGATATCTCCTTCCATTCGGCCGGAATTGCAAGAAGTTTGTGCATCTTCTATGTTCGTCGCGGTCAATGGCAAAAGGCGCTTATCTTCAATGTAGGTGTTTCTGCGTGCTGCGCCGGCCCAAAGAGTGCCCGGCGGAAAACGACAACGCAGGCATGTCGGGTGCCACTGTCTGCACCTGCACAGAAAGTTGTGAGCAGATATCTCCTTCCATTCGGCCGGAATTGCAAGACGTTTGTGCATCTTCCATATTGGTCACAGTCAATGTCAAAAAGCCCTTATCTGCAATCTAGGTGTTTCTGCGTGCTGCGCCGGCCCAAAGAGTGCCCGGCTGAAAACGACAACGCATGCATGTCGGGTGCCACTGTCTACACCAGCTCAGAAAGTTTTGAGCAGATATCTCCTTCCATTCGGCCGGAATTGCAAGAAGTTTGTACATCTTCTATGTTCGTTGCGGTCAATGGCAAAAGGCGCTTATCTTCAATCTAGGTGTTTCTGCGTGCTGCGCCGGCCCAAAGAGTGCCCGGCGAAAAACGACAACGCAGGCATGTCGGGTGCCACTGTCTACAACTGCACAGAAAATTGTGAGCAGATATCTCCTTCCGTTCGGCCGGAATTGAAAGAAGTTTGTGCATCTTCAATGTTGGTCGCGGTCAATGACAAAAAGACGCTTATCTTCAATCTAGGTGTTTCTGCGTGCTGCTCCGGCCCAAAGAGTGCCCGGCTGAAAACGACAACGCAGGCATGTCGGGTGCCACTGTCTGCACCTGCACAGAAAGTTTTGAGCAGATATCTCCTTCCATTCGGCCGGAATTGCAAGAAGTTTGTGCATCTTCTATGTTCGTCGCGGTCAATGGCAAAAGGCGCTTATCTTCAATCTAGGTGTTTCTGCGTGCTGCGCCGGCCCAAAGAGTGCCCGGCTGAAAACAACAACGCAGGCATGTCGGGTGCCACTGTCTGCACCAGCTCAGAAAGTTTTGAGCAGATATCTCCTTCCATTCGGCCGGAATTGCAAGAAGTTTGTGCATCTTCTATGTTCGTCGCGGTCAATGGCAAAAGGCGCTTATCTTCAATGTAGGTGTTTCTGCGTGCTGCGCCGGCCCAAAGAGTGCCCGGCGGAAAACGACAACGCAGGCATGTCGGGTGCCACTGTCTGCACCTGCACAGAAAGTTGTGAGCAGATATCTCCTTCCATTCGGCCGGAATTGCAAGACGTTTGTGCATCTTCCATATTGGTCACAGTCAATGTCAAAAAGCCCTTATCTGCAATCTAGGTGTTTCTGCGTGCTGCGCCGGCCCAAAGAGTGCCCGGCTGAAAACGACAACGCATGCATGTCGGGTGCCACTGTCTACACCAGCTCAGAAAGTTTTGAGCAGATATCTCCTTCCATTCGGCCGGAATTGCAAGAAGTTTGTACATCTTCTATGTTCGTTGCGGTCAATGGCAAAAGGCGCTTATCTTCAATCTAGGTGTTTCTGCGTGCTGCGCCGGCCCAAAGAGTGCCCGGCGAAAAACGACAACGCAGGCATGTCGGGTGCCACTGTCTACAACTGCACAGAAAATTGTGAGCAGATATCTCCTTCCGTTCGGCCGGAATTGAAAGAAGTTTGTGCATCTTCAATGTTGGTCGCGGTCAATGACAAAAAGACGCTTATCTTCAATCTAGGTGTTTCTGCGTGCTGCTCCGGCCCAAAGAGTGCCCGGCTGAAAACGACAACGCAGGCATGTCGGGTGCCACTGTCTGCACCTGCACAGAAAGTTTTGAGCAGATATCTCCTTCCATTCGGCCGGAATTGCAAGAAGTTTGTGCATCTTCTATGTTCGTCGCGGTCAATGGCAAAAGGCGCTTATCTTCAATCTAGGTGTTTCTGCGTGCTGCTCTGGCCCAAAGAGTGCCCGGCGGAAAACGACAACGCAGGCATGTCGAGTTCCACTGTCTACACCTGCACAGAAAGTTTTGAGCAGATATCTCCTTCTATTCCGCCGGAATTGCAAGAAGTTTGTGCATCTTCTATGTTCGTCGCGGTCAATGGCAAAAGGCGCTTATCTTCAATCTAGGTGTTTCTGCGTGCTGCGCCGGCCCAAAGAGTGCCCGGCGAAAAACGACAATGCAGGCATGTCGCGTGCCACTGTCTACAACTGCACAGAAAATTGTGAGCAGATATCTCCTTCCGTTCGGCCGGAATTGAAAGAAGTTTGTGCATCTTCAATGTTGGTCGCGGTCAATGACAAAAAGACGCTTATCTTCAATCTAGGTGTTTCTGCGTGCTGCTCCGGCCCAAAGAGTGCCCGGCTGAAAACGACAACGCAGGCATGTCGGGTGCCACTGTCTGCACCTGCACAGAAAGTTTTGAGCAGATATCTCCTTCCATTCGGCCGGAATTGCAAGAAGTTTGTGCATCTTCTATGTTCGTCGCGGTCAATGGCAAAAGGCGCTTATCTTCAATCTAGGTGTTTCTGCGTGCTGCGCCGGCCCAAAGAGTGCCCGGCGGAAAACGACAACGCAGGCATGTCGAGTTCCACTGTCTACACCTGCACAGAAAGTTTTGAGCAGATATCTCCTTCTATTCCGCCGGAATTGCAAGAAGTTTGTGCATCTTCTATGTTCGTCGCGGTCAATGGCAAAAGGCGCTTATCTTCAATATAGGTGTTTCTGCGTGCTGCGCCGCCCCAAAGAGTGCCCGGCGGAAAACGACAACGCAGGCATGTCGGGTGCCACTGTCTGCACCTGCACAGAAAGTTGTGAGCAGATATCTCCTTCCATTCGGCCGGAATTGCAAGACGTTTGTGCATCTTCAATATTGGTCACGGTCAATGTCAAAAAGCCCTTATCTGGAATCTAGGTGTTTCTGCGTGCTGCGCCGGCCCAAAGAGTGCCCGGCTGAAAACGACAACGCAGGCATGTCGGGTGCCACTGTCTGCACCAGCTCAGAAAGTTTTGAGCAGATATCTCCTTCCATTCGGCCGGAATTGCAAGAAGTTTGTGCATCTTCTATGTTCGTCGCGGTCAATGGCAAAAGACGCTTATCTTCAATCTAGGTGTTTCTGCGTGCTGCTCCGGCCCAAAGAGTGCCCGGCTGAAAACGACAACGCAGGCATGTCGGGTGCCACTGTCTGCACCTGCACAGAAAGTTGTGAGCAGATATCTCCTTCCATTCGGCCGGAATTGCAAGACGTTTGTGCATCTTCCATATTGGTCACAGTCAATGTCAAAAAGCCCTTATCTGCAATCTAGGTGTTTCTGCGTGCTGCGCCGGCCCAAAGAGTGCCCGGCTGAAAACGACAACGCAGGCATGTCGGGTGCCACTGTCTACACCAGCTCAGAAAGTTTTGAGCAGATATCTCCTTCCATTCGGCCGGAATTGCAAGATGTTTGTGCATCTTCTATGTTCGTCGCGGTCAATGGCAAAAGGCGCTTATCTTCAATCTAGGTGTTTCTGCGTGCTGCTCCGGCCCAAAGAGTGCTCGGCGGAAAACGACAACGCAGGCATGTCGGGTGCCACTGTCTACACCTGCACAGAAAGTTTTGAGCAGATATCTCCTTCCATTCGGCCGGAATTGCAAGAAGTTTGTGCATCTTCTATGTTCGTCGCGGTCAATGGCAAAAGGCGCTTATCTTCAATCTAGGTGTTTCTGCGTGCTGCGCCGGCCCAAAGAGTGCCCGGCGAAAAACGACAACGCAGGCATGTCGGGTGCCACTGTCTACAACTGCACAGAAAATTGTGAGCAGATATCTCCTTCCGTTCGGCCGGAATTGAAAGAAGTTTGTGCATCTTCAATGTTGGTCGCGGTCAATGACAAAAAGACGCTTATCTTCAATCTAGGTGTTTCTGCGTGCTGCTCCGGCCCAAAGAGTGCCCGGCTGAAAACGACAACGCAGGCATGTCGGGTGCCACTGTCTGCACCTGCACAGAAAGTTTTGAGCAGATATCTCCTTCCATTCGGCCGGAATTGCAAGAAGTTTGTGCATCTTCTATGTTCGTCGCGGTCAATGGCAAAAGGCGCTTATCTTCAATCTAGGTGTTTCTGCGTGCTGCTCCGGCTCAAAGAGTGCCCGGCGGAAAACGACAACGCAGGCATGTCGAGTTCCACTGTCTACACCTGCACAGAAAGTTTTGAGCAGATATCTCCTTCTATTCCGCCGGAATTGCAAGAAGTTTGTGCATCTTCTATGTTCGTCGCGGTCAATGGCAAAAGGCGCTTATCTTCAATATAGGTGTTTCTGCGTGCTGCCCCGGCCCAAAGAGTGCCCGGCGGAAAACGACAACGCAGGCATGTCGGGTGCCACTGTCTGCACCTGCACAGAAAGTTGTGAGCAGATATCTCCTTCCATTCGGCCGGAATTGCAAGACGTTTGTGCATCTTCAATATTGGTCACGGTCAATGTCAAAAAGCCCTTATCTGGAATCTAGGTGTTTCTGCGTGCTGCGCCGGCCCAAAGAGTGCCCGGCTGAAAACGACAACGCAGGCATGTCGGGTGCCACTGTCTGCACCAGCTCAGAAAGTTTTGAGCAGATATCTCCTTCCATTCGGCCGGAATTGCAAGAAGTTTGTGCATCTTCTATGTTCGTCGCGGTCAATGGCAAAAGGCGCTTATCTTCAATCTAGGTGTTTCTGCGTGCTGCTCCGGCCCAAAGAGTGCCCGGCGGAAAACGACAACGCAGGCATGTCGAGTTCCACTGTCTACACCTGCACAGAATGTTTTGAGCAGATATTTCCTTCTATTCCGCCGGAATTGCAAGAAGTTTGTGCATCTTCTATGTTCGTCGCGGTCAATGGCAAAAGGCGCTTATCTTCAATATAGGTGTTTCTGCGTGCTGCGCCGGCCCAAAGAGTGCCCGGCGGAAAACGACAACGCAGGCATGTCAGGTGCCACTGTCTGCACCTGCACAGAAAGTTGTGAGCAGATATCTCCTTCCATTCGGCCGGAATTGCAAGACGTTTGTGCATCTTCAATATTGGTCACGGTCAATGTCAAAAAGCCCTTATCTGGAATCTAGGTGTTTCTGCGTGCTGCTCCGGCCCAAAGAGTGCCCGGCGGAAAACGACAACGCAGGCATGTCGAGTGCCACTGTCTACACTTGCACAGAAAGTTTTGAGCAGATATCTCCTTCTATTCGGCCGGAATTGCAAGAAGTTTGTGCATCTTCTATGTTCGTCGCGGTCAATGGCAAAAGGCGCTTATCTTCAATCTAGGTGTTTCTGCGTGCTGCGCCGGCCCAAAGAGTGCCCGGCGGAAAACGACAACGCAGGCATGTCGGGTGCAACTGTCTGCACCTGCACAGAAAGTTGTGAGAAGATATCTCCTTCCGTTCGGCCGGAATTGAAATAAGTTTGTGCATCTTCAATGTTGGTCGCGGTCAATAACAAAAAGGCGCTTATCTTCAATCCAGGTGTTTCTGCGTGCTGCTCCGGCCCAAAGAGTGCCCGGCTGAAAACGACAACGCAGGCATGTCGGGTGCCACTGTCTGCACCTGCACAGAAAGTTTTGAGCAGATATCTTCTTTCATTCGGCCGGAATTGCAAGACGTTTGTGCATCTTCCATATTGGTCACGGTCAATGTCAAAAAGCCCTTATCTGCAATCTAGGTGTTTCTGCGTGCTGCGCCGGCCCAAATAGTGCACGGCTGAAAACGACAACGCAGGCATGTCGGGTGTCACTGTCTGCACCAGCTCAGAAAGTTTTGAGCAGATATCTCCTTTCATTCGGCCGGAATTGCAAGACGTTTGTGCATCTTCCATATTGGTCACGGTCAATGTCAAAAAGCCCTTATCTGCAATCTAGGTGTTTCTGCGTGCTGCGCCGGCCCAAAGAGTGCCCGGCTGAAAACGACAACGCAGGCATGTCGGGTGTCACTGTCTGCACCAGCTCAGAAAGTTTTGAGCAGATATCTCCTTCTATTCCGCCGGAATTGCAAGAAGTTTGTGCATCTTCTATGTTCGTCGCGGTCAATGGCAAAAGGCGCTTATCTTCAATCTAGGTGTTTCTGCGTGCTGCGCCGGCCCAAAGAGTGCCCGGCGGAAAACGACAACGCAGGCATGTCGGGTGCCACTGTCTACAACTGCACAGAAAATTGTGAGCAGATATCTCCTTCCGTTCGGCCGGAATTGAAAGAAGTTTGTGCATCTTCAATGTTGGTCGCGGTCAATGACAAAAAGACGCTTATCTTCAATCTAGGTGTTTCTGCGTGCTGCTCCGGCCCAAAGAGTGCCCGGCTGAAAACGACAACGCAGGCATGTCGGGTGCCACTGTCTGCACCTGCACAGAAAGTTTTGAGCAGATATCTCCTTCCATTCGGCCGGAATTGCAAGAAGTTTGTGCATCTTCTATGTTCGTCGCGGTCAATGGCAAAAGGCGCTTATCTTCAATCTAGGTGTTTCTGCGTGCTGCTCTGGCCCAAAGAGTGCCCGGCGGAAAACGACAACGCAGGCATGTCGAGTTCCACTGTCTACACCTGCACAGAAAGTTTTGAGCAGATATCTCCTTCTATTCCGCCGGAATTGCAAGAAGTTTGTGCATCTTCTATGTTCGTCGCGGTCAATGGCAAAAGGCGCTTATCTTCAATCTAGGTGTTTCTGCGTGCTGCGCCGGCCCAAAGAGTGCCCGGCGAAAAACGACAATGCAGGCATGTCGCGTGCCACTGTCTACAACTGCACAGAAAATTGTGAGCAGATATCTCCTTCCGTTCGGCCGGAATTGAAAGAAGTTTGTGCATCTTCAATGTTGGTCGCGGTCAATGACAAAAAGACGCTTATCTTCAATCTAGGTGTTTCTGCGTGCTGCTCCGGCCCAAAGAGTGCCCGGCTGAAAACGACAACGCAGGCATGTCGGGTGCCACTGTCTGCACCTGCACAGAAAGTTTTGAGCAGATATCTCCTTCCATTCGGCCGGAATTGCAAGAAGTTTGTGCATCTTCTATGTTCGTCGCGGTCAATGGCAAAAGGCGCTTATCTTCAATCTAGGTGTTTCTGCGTGCTGCGCCGGCCCAAAGAGTGCCCGGCGGAAAACGACAACGCAGGCATGTCGAGTTCCACTGTCTACACCTGCACAGAAAGTTTTGAGCAGATATCTCCTTCTATTCCGCCGGAATTGCAAGAAGTTTGTGCATCTTCTATGTTCGTCGCGGTCAATGGCAAAAGGCGCTTATCTTCAATATAGGTGTTTCTGCGTGCTGCGCCGGCCCAAAGAGTGCCCGGCGGAAAACGACAACGCAGGCATGTCGGGTGCCACTGTCTGCACCTGCACAGAAAGTTGTGAGCAGATATCTCCTTCCATTCGGCCGGAATTGCAAGACGTTTGTGCATCTTCAATATTGGTCACGGTCAATGTCAAAAAGCCCTTATCTGGAATCTAGGTGTTTCTGCGTGCTGCGCCGGCCCAAAGAGTGCCCGGCTGAAAACGACAACGCAGGCATGTCGGGTGCCACTGTCTGCACCAGCTCAGAAAGTTTTGAGCAGATATCTCCTTCCATTCGGCCGGAATTGCAAGAAGTTTGTGCATCTTCTATGTTCGTCGCGGTCAATGGCAAAAGACGCTTATCTTCAATCTAGGTGTTTCTGCGTGCTGCTCCGGCCCAAAGAGTGCCCGGCTGAAAACGACAACGCAGGCATGTCGGGTGCCACTGTCTGCACCTGCACAGAAAGTTGTGAGCAGATATCTCCTTCCATTCGGCCGGAATTGCAAGACGTTTGTGCATCTTCCATATTGGTCACAGTCAATGTCAAAAAGCCCTTATCTGCAATCTAGGTGTTTCTGCGTGCTGCGCCGGCCCAAAGAGTGCCCGGCTGAAAACGACAACGCAGGCATGTCGGGTGCCACTGTCTACACCAGCTCAGAAAGTTTTGAGCAGATATCTCCTTCCATTCGGCCGGAATTGCAAGATGTTTGTGCATCTTCTATGTTCGTCGCGGTCAATGGCAAAAGGCGCTTATCTTCAATCTAGGTGTTTCTGCGTGCTGCTCCGGCCCAAAGAGTGCTCGGCGGAAAACGACAACGCAGGCATGTCGGGTGCCACTGTCTACACCTGCACAGAAAGTTTTGAGCAGATATCTCCTTCCATTCGGCCGGAATTGCAAGAAGTTTGTGCATCTTCTATGTTCGTCGCGGTCAATGGCAAAAGGCGCTTATCTTCAATCTAGGTGTTTCTGCGTGCTGCGCCGGCCCAAAGAGTGCCCGGCGAAAAACGACAACGCAGGCATGTCGGGTGCCACTGTCTACAACTGCACAGAAAATTGTGAGCAGATATCTCCTTCCGTTCGGCCGGAATTGAAAGAAGTTTGTGCATCTTCAATGTTGGTCGCGGTCAATGACAAAAAGACGCTTATCTTCAATCTAGGTGTTTCTGCGTGCTGCTCCGGCCCAAAGAGTGCCCGGCTGAAAACGACAACGCAGGCATGTCGGGTGCCACTGTCTGCACCTGCACAGAAAGTTTTGAGCAGATATCTCCTTCCATTCGGCCGGAATTGCAAGAAGTTTGTGCATCTTCTATGTTCGTCGCGGTCAATGGCAAAAGGCGCTTATCTTCAATCTAGGTGTTTCTGCGTGCTGCTCCGGCTCAAAGAGTGCCCGGCGGAAAACGACAACGCAGGCATGTCGAGTTCCACTGTCTACACCTGCACAGAAAGTTTTGAGCAGATATCTCCTTCTATTCCGCCGGAATTGCAAGAAGTTTGTGCATCTTCTATGTTCGTCGCGGTCAATGGCAAAAGGCGCTTATCTTCAATATAGGTGTTTCTGCGTGCTGCCCCGGCCCAAAGAGTGCCCGGCGGAAAACGACAACGCAGGCATGTCGGGTGCCACTGTCTGCACCTGCACAGAAAGTTGTGAGCAGATATCTCCTTCCATTCGGCCGGAATTGCAAGACGTTTGTGCATCTTCAATATTGGTCACGGTCAATGTCAAAAAGCCCTTATCTGGAATCTAGGTGTTTCTGCGTGCTGCGCCGGCCCAAAGAGTGCCCGGCTGAAAACGACAACGCAGGCATGTCGGGTGCCACTGTCTGCACCAGCTCAGAAAGTTTTGAGCAGATATCTCCTTCCATTCGGCCGGAATTGCAAGAAGTTTGTGCATCTTCTATGTTCGTCGCGGTCAATGGCAAAAGGCGCTTATCTTCAATCTAGGTGTTTCTGCGTGCTGCTCCGGCCCAAAGAGTGCCCGGCGGAAAACGACAACGCAGGCATGTCGAGTTCCACTGTCTACACCTGCACAGAATGTTTTGAGCAGATATTTCCTTCTATTCCGCCGGAATTGCAAGAAGTTTGTGCATCTTCTATGTTCGTCGCGGTCAATGGCAAAAGGCGCTTATCTTCAATATAGGTGTTTCTGCGTGCTGCGCCGGCCCAAAGAGTGCCCGGCGGAAAACGACAACGCAGGCATGTCAGGTGCCACTGTCTGCACCTGCACAGAAAGTTGTGAGCAGATATCTCCTTCCATTCGGCCGGAATTGCAAGACGTTTGTGCATCTTCAATATTGGTCACGGTCAATGTCAAAAAGCCCTTATCTGGAATCTAGGTGTTTCTGCGTGCTGCTCCGGCCCAAAGAGTGCCCGGCGGAAAACGACAACGCAGGCATGTCGAGTGCCACTGTCTACACTTGCACAGAAAGTTTTGAGCAGATATCTCCTTCTATTCGGCCGGAATTGCAAGAAGTTTGTGCATCTTCTATGTTCGTCGCGGTCAATGGCAAAAGGCGCTTATCTTCAATCTAGGTGTTTCTGCGTGCTGCGCCGGCCCAAAGAGTGCCCGGCGGAAAACGACAACGCAGGCATGTCGGGTGCCACTGTCTGCACCTGCACAGAAAGTTGTGAGAAGATATCTCCTTCCGTTCGGCCGGAATTGAAATAAGTTTGTGCATCTTCAATGTTGGTCGCGGTCAATAACAAAAAGGCGCTTATCTTCAATCCAGGTGTTTCTGCGTGCTGCTGCGGCCCAAAGAGTGCCCGGCTGAAAACGACAACGCAGGCATGTCGGGTGCCACTGTCTGCACCTGCACAGAAAGTTTTGAGCAGATATCTTCTTTCATTCGGCCGGAATTGCAAGACGTTTGTGCATCTTCCATATTGGTCACGGTCAATGTCAAAAAGCCCTTATCTGCAATCTAGGTGTTTCTGCGTGCTGCGCCGGCCCAAATAGTGCACGGCTGAAAACGACAACGCAGGCATGTCGGGTGTCACTGTCTGCACCAGCTCAGAAAGTTTTGAGCAGATATCTCCTTTCATTCGGCCGGAATTGCAAGACGTTTGTGCATCTTCCATATTGGTCACGGTCAATGTCAAAAAGCCCTTATCTGCAATCTAGGTGTTTCTGCGTGCTGCGCCGGCCCAAAGAGTGCCCGGCTGAAAACGACAACGCAGGCATGTCGGGTGTCACTGTCTGCACCAGCTCAGAAAGTTTTGAGCAGATATCTCCTTCTATTCCGCCGGAATTGCAAGAAGTTTGTGCATCTTCTATGTTCGTCGCGGTCAATGGCAAAAGGCGCTTATCTTCAATCTAGGTGTTTCTGCGTGCTGCGCCGGCCCAAAGAGTGCCCGGCGGAAAACGACAACGCAGGCATGTCGGGTGCCACTGTCTGCACCTGCACAGAAAATTGTGAGCAGATATCTCCTTCCGTTCGGCCGGAATTGAAAGAAGTTTGTGCATCTTCAATGTTGGTCGAGGTCAATGACAAAAAGACGCTTATCTTCAATCTAGGTGTTTCTGCGTGCTGCTCCGGCCCAAAGAGTGCCCGGCTGAAAACGACAACGCAGGCATGTCGGGTGCCACTGTCTGCACCTGCACAGAAAGTTTTGAGCAGATATCTCCTTCCATTCGGCCGGAATTGCAAGAAGTTTGTGCATCTTCTATGTTCGTCGCGGTCAATGGCAAAAGGCGCTTATCTTCAATCTAGGTGTTTCTGCGTGCTGCTCCGGCCCAAAGAGTGCTCGGCGGAAAACGACAACGCAGGCATGTTGGGTGCCACTGTCTACACCTGCACAGAAAGTTTTGAGCAGATATCTCCTTCCATTCGGCCGGAATTGCAAGAAGTTTGTGCATCTTCTATATTCGTCGCGGTCAATGGCAAAAGGCGCTTATCTTCAATGTAGGTGTTTCTGCGTGCTGCGCCGGCCCAAAGAGTGCCCGGCGGAAAACGACAGCGCAAGCATGTCGGGTGCCACTGTCTGCACCTGCACAGAAAGTTGTGTGCAGATATCTCCTTCCATTCGGCCGGAATTGCAAGACGTTTGTGCATCTTCCATATTGGTTACAGTCAATGTCAAAAAGCCCTTATCTGCAATCTAGGTGTTTCTGCGTGCTGCGCCGGCCCAAAGAGTGCCCGGCTGAAAACGACAACGCAGGCATGTCGGGTGCCACTGTCTGCACCAGCTCAGAAAGTTTTGAGCAGATATCTCCTTCCATTCGGCCGGAATTGCAAGAAGTTTGTACATCTTCTATGTTCGTTGCGGTCAATGGCAAAAGGCGCTTATCTTCAATCTAGGTGTTTTTGCGTGCTGCTCCGGCCCAAAGAGTGCCCGGCGGAAAACGACAACGCAGGCATGTCGAGTGCCACTGTCTGCACTTGCACAGAAAGTTTTGAGCAGATATCTCCTTCTATTCGGCCGGAATTGCAAGAAGTTTGTGCATCTTCTATGTTCGTCGCGGTCAATGGCAAAAGGCGCTTATCTTCAATCTAGGTGTTTCTGCGTGCTGCGCCGGCCCAAAGAGTGCCCGGCTGAAAACAACAACGCAGGCATGTCGGGTGCCACTGTCTGCACCAGCTCAGAAAGTTTTGAGCAGATATCTCCTTCCATTCGGCCGGAATTGCAAGAAGTTTGTGCATCTTCTATGTTCGTCGCGGTCAATGGCAAAAGGCGCTTATCTTCAATGTAGGTGTTTCTGCGTGCTGCGCCGGCCCAAAGAGTGCCCGGCGGAAAACGACAACGCAGGCATGTCGGGTGCCACTGTCTGCACCTGCACAGAAAGTTGTGAGCAGATATCTCCTTCCATTCGGCCGGAATTGCAAGACGTTTGTGCATCTTCCATATTGGTCACAGTCAATGTCAAAAAGCCCTTATCTGCAATCTAGGTGTTTCTGCGTGCTGCGCCGGCCCAAAGAGTGCCCGGCTGAAAACGACAACGCATGCATGTCGGGTGCCACTGTCTGCACCAGCTCAGAAAGTTTTGAGCAGATATCTCCTTCCATTCGGCCGGAATTGCAAGAAGTTTGTACATCTTCTATGTTCGTTGCGGTCAATGGCAAAAGGCGCTTATCTTCAATCTAGGTGTTTCTGCGTGCTGCGCCGGCCCAAAGAGTGCCCGGCGAAAAACGACAACGCAGGCATGTCGGGTGCCACTGTCTACAACTGCACAGAAAATTGTGAGCAGATATCTCCTTCCGTTCGGCCGGAATTGAAAGAAGTTTGTGCATCTTCAATGTTGGTCGCGGTCAATGACAAAAAGACGCTAATCTTCAATCTAGGTGTTTCTGCGTGCTGCTCCGGCCCAAAGAGTGCCCGGCTGAAAACGACAACGCAGGCATGTCGGGTGCCACTGTCTGCACCTGCACAGAAAGTTTTGAGCAGATATCTCCTTCCATTCGGCCGGAATTGCAAGAAGTTTGTGCATCTTCTATGTTCGTCGCGGTCAATGGCAAAAGGCGCTTATCTTCAATCTAGGTGTTTCTGCGTGCTGCGCCGGCCCAAAGAGTGCCCGGCTGAAAACAACAACGCAGGCATGTCGGGTGCCACTGTCTGCACCAGCTCAGAAAGTTTTGAGCAGATATCTCCTTCCATTCGGCCGGAATTGCAAGAAGTTTGTGCATCTTCTATGTTCGTCGCGGTCAATGGCAAAAGGCGCTTATCTTCAATGTAGGTGTTTCTGCGTGCTGCGCCGGCCCAAAGAGTGCCCGGCGGAAAACGACAACGCAGGCATGTCGGGTGCCACTGTCTGCACCTGCACAGAAAGTTGTGAGCAGATATCTCCTTCCATTCGGCCGGAATTGCAAGACGTTTGTGCATCTTCCATATTGGTCACAGTCAATGTCAAAAAGCCCTTATCTGCAATCTAGGTGTTTCTGCGTGCTGCGCCGGCCCAAAGAGTGCCCGGCTGAAAACGACAACGCATGCATGTCGGGTGCCACTGTCTGCACCAGCTCAGAAAGTTTTGAGCAGATATCTCCTTCCATTCGGCCGGAATTGCAAGAAGTTTGTACATCTTCTATGTTCGTTGCGGTCAATGGCAAAAGGCGCTTATCTTCAATCTAGGTGTTTCTGCGTGCTGCGCCGGCCCAAAGAGTGCCCGGCGAAAAACGACAACGCAGGCATGTCGGGTGCCACTGTCTACAACTGCACAGAAAATTGTGAGCAGATATCTCCTTCCGTTCGGCCGGAATTGAAAGAAGTTTGTGCATCTTCAATGTTGGTCGCGGTCAATGACAAAAAGACGCTAATCTTCAATCTAGGTGTTTCTGCGTGCTGCTCCGGCCCAAAGAGTGCCCGGCTGAAAACGACAACGCAGGCATGTCGGGTGCCACTGTCTGCACCTGCACAGAAAGTTTTGAGCAGATATCTCCTTCCATTCGGCCGGAATTGCAAGAAGTTTGTGCATCTTCTATGTTCGTCGCGGTCAATGGCAAAAGGCGCTTATCTTCAATCTAGGTGTTTCTGCGTGCTGCGCCGGCCCAAAGAGTGCCCGGCTGAAAACAACAACGCAGGCATGTCGGGTGCCACTGTCTGCACCAGCTCAGAAAGTTTTGAGCAGATATCTCCTTCCATTCGGCCGGAATTGCAAGAAGTTTGTGCATCTTCTATGTTCGTCGCGGTCAATGGCAAAAGGCGCTTATCTTCAATGTAGGTGTTTCTGCGTGCTGCGCCGGCCCAAAGAGTGCCCGGCGGAAAACGACAACGCAGGCATGTCGGGTGCCACTGTCTGCACCTGCACAGAAAGTTGTGAGCAGATATCTCCTTCCATTCGGCCGGAATTGCAAGACGTTTGTGCATCTTCCATATTGGTCACAGTCAATGTCAAAAAGCCCTTATCTGCAATCTAGGTGTTTCTGCGTGCTGCGCCGGCCCAAAGAGTGCCCGGCTGAAAACGACAACGCATGCATGTCGGGTGCCACTGTCTGCACCAGCTCAGAAAGTTTTGAGCAGATATCTCCTTCCATTCGGCCGGAATTGCAAGAAGTTTTTACATCTTCTATGTTCGTTGCGGTCAATGGCAAAAGGCGCTTATCTTCAATCTAGGTGTTTCTGCGTGCTGCGCCGGCCCAAAGAGTGCCCGGCGAAAAACGACAACGCAGGCATGTCGGGTGCCACTGTCTACAACTGCACAGAAAATTGTGAGCAGATATCTCCTTCCGTTCGGCCGGAATTGAAAGAAGTTTGTGCATCTTCAATGTTGGTCGCGGTCAATGACAAAAAGACGCTTATCTTCAATCTAGGTGTTTCTGCGTGCTGCTCCGGCCCAAAGAGTGCCCGGCTGAAAACGACAACGCAGGCATGTCGGGTGCCACTGTCTGCACCTGCACAGAAAGTTTTGAGCAGATATCTCCTTCCATTCGGCCGGAATTGCAAGAAGTTTGTGCATCTTCTATGTTCGTCGCGGTCAATGGCAAAAGGCGCTTATCTTCAATCTAGGTGTTTCTGCGTGCTGCTCTGGCCCAAAGAGTGCCCGGCGGAAAACGACAACGCAGGCATGTCGAGTTCCACTGTCTACACCTGCACAGAAAGTTTTGAGCAGATATCTCCTTCTATTCCGCCGGAATTGCAAGAAGTTTGTGCATCTTCTATGTTCGTCGCGGTCAATGGCAAAAGGCGCTTATCTTCAATCTAGGTGTTTCTGCGTGCTGCGCCGGCCCAAAGAGTGCCCGGCGAAAAACGACAATGCAGGCATGTCGCGTGCCACTGTCTACAACTGCACAGAAAATTGTGAGCAGATATCTCCTTCCGTTCGGCCGGAATTGAAAGAAGTTTGTGCATCTTCAATGTTGGTCGCGGTCAATGACAAAAAGACGCTTATCTTCAATCTAGGTGTTTCTGCGTGCTGCTCCGGCCCAAAGAGTGCCCGGCTGAAAACGACAACGCAGGCATGTCGGGTGCCACTGTCTGCACCTGCACAGAAAGTTTTGAGCAGATATCTCCTTCCATTCGGCCGGAATTGCAAGAAGTTTGTGCATCTTCTATGTTCGTCGCGGTCAATGGCAAAAGGCGCTTATCTTCAATCTAGGTGTTTCTGCGTGCTGCTCCGGCCCAAAGAGTGCCCGGCGGAAAACGACAACGCAGGCATGTCGAGTTCCACTGTCTACACCTGCACAGAAAGTTTTGAGCAGATATCTCCTTCTATTCCGCCGGAATTGCAAGAAGTTTGTGCATCTTCTATGTTCGTCGCGGTCAATGGCAAAAGGCGCTTATCTTCAATATAGGTGTTTCTGCGTGCTGCGCCGGCCCAAAGAGTGCCCGGCGGAAAACGACAACGCAGGCATGTCGGGTGCCACTGTCTGCACCTGCACAGAAAGTTGTGAGCAGATATCTCCTTCCATTCGGCCGGAATTGCAAGACGTTTGTGCATCTTCAATATTGGTCACGGTCAATGTCAAAAAGCCCTTATCTGGAATCTAGGTGTTTCTGCGTGCTGCGCCGGCCCAAAGAGTGCCCGGCTGAAAACGACAACGCAGGCATGTCGGGTGCCACTGTCTGCACCAGCTCAGAAAGTTTTGAGCAGATATCTCCTTCCATTCGGCCGGAATTGCAAGAAGTTTGTGCATCTTCTATGTTCGTCGCGGTCAATGGCAAAAGACGCTTATCTTCAATCTAGGTGTTTCTGCGTGCTGCTCCGGCCCAAAGAGTGCCCGGCTGAAAACGACAACGCAGGCATGTCGGGTGCCACTGTCTGCACCTGCACAGAAAGTTGTGAGCAGATATCTCCTTCCATTCGGCCGGAATTGCAAGACGTTTGTGCATCTTCCATATTGGTCACAGTCAATGTCAAAAAGCCCTTATCTGCAATCTAGGTGTTTCTGCGTGCTGCGCCGGCCCAAAGAGTGCCCGGCTGAAAACGACAACGCAGGCATGTCGGGTGCCACTGTCTACACCAGCTCAGAAAGTTTTGAGCAGATATCTCCTTCCATTCGGCCGGAATTGCAAGATGTTTGTGCATCTTCTATGTTCGTCGCGGTCAATGGCAAAAGGCGCTTATCTTCAATCTAGGTGTTTCTGCGTGCTGCTCCGGCCCAAAGAGTGCTCGGCGGAAAACGACAACGCAGGCATGTCGGGTGCCACTGTCTACACCTGCACAGAAAGTTTTGAGCAGATATCTCCTTCCATTCGGCCGGAATTGCAAGAAGTTTGTGCATCTTCTATGTTCGTCGCGGTCAATGGCAAAAGGCGCTTATCTTCAATGTAGGTGTTTCTGCGTGCTGCGCCGGCCCAAAGAGTGCGCGGCGGAAAACGACAACGCAGGCATGTCGGGTGCCACTGTCTGCACCTGCACAGAAAGTTGTGAGCAGATATCTCCTTCCATTCGGCCGGAATTGCAAGACGTTTGTGCATCTTCCATATTGGTCACAGTCAATGTCAAAAAGCCCTTATCTGCAATCTAGGTGTTTCTGCGTGCTGCGCCGGCCCAAAGAGTGCCCGGCTGAAAACGACAACGCATGCATGTCGGGTGCCACTGTCTGCACCAGCTCAGAAAGTTTTGAGCAGATATCTCCTTCCATTCGGCCGGAATTGCAAGAAGTTTTTACATCTTCTATGTTCGTTGCGGTCAATGGCAAAAGGCGCTTATCTTCAATCTAGGTGTTTCTGCGTGCTGCGCCGGCCCAAAGAGTGCCCGGCGAAAAACGACAACGCAGGCATGTCGGGTGCCACTGTCTACAACTGCACAGAAAATTGTGAGCAGATATCTCCTTCCGTTCGGCCGGAATTGAAAGAAGTTTGTGCATCTTCAATGTTGGTCGCGGTCAATGACAAAAAGACGCTTATCTTCAATCTAGGTGTTTCTGCGTGCTGCTCCGGCCCAAAGAGTGCCCGGCTGAAAACGACAACGCAGGCATGTCGGGTGCCACTGTCTGCACCTGCACAGAAAGTTTTGAGCAGATATCTCCTTCCATTCGGCCGGAATTGCAAGAAGTTTGTGCATCTTCTATGTTCGTCGCGGTCAATGGCAAAAGGCGCTTATCTTCAATCTAGGTGTTTCTGCGTGCTGCTCTGGCCCAAAGAGTGCCCGGCGGAAAACGACAACGCAGGCATGTCGAGTTCCACTGTCTACACCTGCACAGAAAGTTTTGAGCAGATATCTCCTTCTATTCCGCCGGAATTGCAAGAAGTTTGTGCATCTTCTATGTTCGTCGCGGTCAATGGCAAAAGGCGCTTATCTTCAATCTAGGTGTTTCTGCGTGCTGCGCCGGCCCAAAGAGTGCCCGGCGAAAAACGACAATGCAGGCATGTCGCGTGCCACTGTCTACAACTGCACAGAAAATTGTGAGCAGATATCTCCTTCCGTTCGGCCGGAATTGAAAGAAGTTTGTGCATCTTCAATGTTGGTCGCGGTCAATGACAAAAAGACGCTTATCTTCAATCTAGGTGTTTCTGCGTGCTGCTCCGGCCCAAAGAGTGCCCGGCTGAAAACGACAACGCAGGCATGTCGGGTGCCACTGTCTGCACCTGCACAGAAAGTTTTGAGCAGATATCTCCTTCCATTCGGCCGGAATTGCAAGAAGTTTGTGCATCTTCTATGTTCGTCGCGGTCAATGGCAAAAGGCGCTTATCTTCAATCTAGGTGTTTCTGCGTGCTGCTCCGGCCCAAAGAGTGCCCGGCGGAAAACGACAACGCAGGCATGTCGAGTTCCACTGTCTACACCTGCACAGAAAGTTTTGAGCAGATATCTCCTTCTATTCCGCCGGAATTGCAAGAAGTTTGTGCATCTTCTATGTTCGTCGCGGTCAATGGCAAAAGGCGCTTATCTTCAATATAGGTGTTTCTGCGTGCTGCGCCGGCCCAAAGAGTGCCCGGCGGAAAACGACAACGCAGGCATGTCGGGTGCCACTGTCTGCACCTGCACAGAAAGTTGTGAGCAGATATCTCCTTCCATTCGGCCGGAATTGCAAGACGTTTGTGCATCTTCAATATTGGTCACGGTCAATGTCAAAAAGCCCTTATCTGGAATCTAGGTGTTTCTGCGTGCTGCGCCGGCCCAAAGAGTGCCCGGCTGAAAACGACAACGCAGGCATGTCGGGTGCCACTGTCTGCACCAGCTCAGAAAGTTTTGAGCAGATATCTCCTTCCATTCGGCCGGAATTGCAAGAAGTTTGTGCATCTTCTATGTTCGTCGCGGTCAATGGCAAAAGACGCTTATCTTCAATCTAGGTGTTTCTGCGTGCTGCTCCGGCCCAAAGAGTGCCCGGCTGAAAACGACAACGCAGGCATGTCGGGTGCCACTGTCTGCACCTGCACAGAAAGTTGTGAGCAGATATCTCCTTCCATTCGGCCGGAATTGCAAGACGTTTGTGCATCTTCCATATTGGTCACAGTCAATGTCAAAAAGCCCTTATCTGCAATCTAGGTGTTTCTGCGTGCTGCGCCGGCCCAAAGAGTGCCCGGCTGAAAACGACAACGCAGGCATGTCGGGTGCCACTGTCTACACCAGCTCAGAAAGTTTTGAGCAGATATCTCCTTCCATTCGGCCGGAATTGCAAGATGTTTGTGCATCTTCTATGTTCGTCGCGGTCAATGGCAAAAGGCGCTTATCTTCAATCTAGGTGTTTCTGCGTGCTGCTCCGGCCCAAAGAGTGCTCGGCGGAAAACGACAACGCAGGCATGTCGGGTGCCACTGTCTACACCTGCACAGAAAGTTTTGAGCAGATATCTCCTTCCATTCGGCCGGAATTGCAAGAAGTTTGTGCATCTTCTATGTTCGTCGCGGTCAATGGCAAAAGGCGCTTATCTTCAATCTAGGTGTTTCTGCGTGCTGCGCCGGCCCAAAGAGTGCCCGGCGAAAAACGACAACGCAGGCATGTCGGGTGCCACTGTCTACAACTGCACAGAAAATTGTGAGCAGATATCTCCTTCCGTTCGGCCGGAATTGAAAGAAGTTTGTGCATCTTCAATGTTGGTCGCGGTCAATGACAAAAAGACGCTTATCTTCAATCTAGGTGTTTCTGCGTGCTGCTCCGGCCCAAAGAGTGCCCGGCTGAAAACGACAACGCAGGCATGTCGGGTGCCACTGTCTGCACCTGCACAGAAAGTTTTGAGCAGATATCTCCTTCCATTCGGCCGGAATTGCAAGAAGTTTGTGCATCTTCTATGTTCGTCGCGGTCAATGGCAAAAGGCGCTTATCTTCAATCTAGGTGTTTCTGCGTGCTGCTCCGGCTCAAAGAGTGCCCGGCGGAAAACGACAACGCAGGCATGTCGAGTTCCACTGTCTACACCTGCACAGAAAGTTTTGAGCAGATATCTCCTTCTATTCCGCCGGAATTGCAAGAAGTTTGTGCATCTTCTATGTTCGTCGCGGTCAATGGCAAAAGGCGCTTATCTTCAATATAGGTGTTTCTGCGTGCTGCGCCGGCCCAAAGAGTGCCCGGCGGAAAACGACAACGCAGGCATGTCGGGTGCCACTGTCTGCACCTGCACAGAAAGTTGTGAGCAGATATCTCCTTCCATTCGGCCGGAATTGCAAGACGTTTGTGCATCTTCAATATTGGTCACGGTCAATGTCAAAAAGCCCTTATCTGGAATCTAGGTGTTTCTGCGTGCTGCGCCGGCCCAAAGAGTGCCCGGCTGAAAACGACAACGCAGGCATGTCGGGTGCCACTGTCTGCACCAGCTCAGAAAGTTTTGAGCAGATATCTCCTTCCATTCGGCCGGAATTGCAAGAAGTTTGTGCATCTTCTATGTTCGTCGCGGTCAATGGCAAAAGGCGCTTATCTTCAATCTAGGTGTTTCTGCGTGCTGCTCCGGCCCAAAGAGTGCCCGGCGGAAAACGACAACGCAGGCATGTCGAGTTCCACTGTCTACACCTGCACAGAATGTTTTGAGCAGATATTTCCTTCTATTCCGCCGGAATTGCAAGAAGTTTGTGCATCTTCTATGTTCGTCGCGGTCAATGGCAAAAGGCGCTTATCTTCAATATAGGTGTTTCTGCGTGCTGCGCCGGCCCAAAGAGTGCCCGGCGGAAAACGACAACGCAGGCATGTCAGGTGCCACTGTCTGCACCTGCACAGAAAGTTGTGAGCAGATATCTCCTTCCATTCGGCCGGAATTGCAAGACGTTTGTGCATCTTCAATATTGGTCACGGTCAATGTCAAAAAGCCCTTATCTGGAATCTAGGTGTTTCTGCGTGCTGCTCCGGCCCAAAGAGTGCCCGGCGGAAAACGACAACGCAGGCATGTCGAGTGCCACTGTCTACACTTGCACAGAAAGTTTTGAGCAGATATCTCCTTCTATTCGGCCGGAATTGCAAGAAGTTTGTGCATCTTCTATGTTCGTCGCGGTCAATGGCAAAAGGCGCTTATCTTCAATCTAGGTGTTTCTGCGTGCTGCGCCGGCCCAAAGAGTGCCCGGCGGAAAACGACAACGCAGGCATGTCGGGTGCCACTGTCTGCACCTGCACAGAAAGTTGTGAGCAGATATCTCCTTCCGTTCGGCCGGAATTGAAATAAGTTTGTGCATCTTCAATGTTGGTCGCGGTCTTCAATGTTGGTCGCGGTCAATGACAAAAAGGCGCTTATCTTCAATCTAGGTGTTTCTGCGTGCTGCTTCGGCCCAAAGAGTGCCCGGCTGAAAACGACAACGCAGGCATGTCGGGTGCCACTGTCTGCACCTGCACAGAAAGTTTTGAGCAGATATCTTCTTTCATTCGGCCGGAATTGCAAGACGTTTGTGCATCTTCAATATTGGTCACGGTCAATGTCAAAAAGCCCTTATCTGCAATCTAGGTGTTTCTGCGTGCTGCGCCGGCCCAAAGAGTGCCCGGCGGAAAACGACAACGCAGGCATGTCGGGTGCCACTGTCTGCACCTGCACAGAAAGTTGTGAGCAGATATCTCCTTCCATTCGGCCGGAATTGCAAGACGTTTGTGCATCTTCAAAATTGGTCACGGTCAATGTCAAAAAGCCCTTATCTGCAATCTAGGTATTTCGGCGTGCTGCGCCGGCCCAAAGAGTGCCCGGCTGAAAACGACAACGCAGGCATGTCGGGTGCCACTGTCTGCACCAGCTCAGAAAGTTTTGAGCAGATATCTCCTTCCATTCGGCCGGAATTGCAAGAAGTTTGTGCATCTTCTATGTTCGTCGCGGTCAATGGCAAAAGGCGCTTATCTTCAATCTAGGTGTTTCTGCGTGCTGCTCCGGCCCAAAGAGTGCCCGGCGGAAAACGACAACGCAGGCATGTCGAGTGCCACTGTCTACACCTGCACAGAAAGTTTTGAGCAGATATCTCCTTCTATTCGGCCGGAATTGCAAGAAGTTTGTGCATCTTCTATGTTCGTCGCGGTCAATGGCAAAAGGCGCTTATCTTCAATCTAGGTGTTTCTGCGTGCTGCGCCGGCCCAAAGAGTGCCCGGCGGAAAACGACAACGCAGGCATGTCGGGTGCCACTGTCTGCACCTGCACAGAAAGTTGTGAGCAGATATCTCCTTCCGTTCGTCCGGAATTGAAATAAGTTTGTGCATCTTCAATGTTGGTCGCGGTCAATGACAAAAAGGCGCTTATCTTCAATCTAGGTGTTTCAGCGTGCTGCTCCGGCCCAAAGTGTGCCCGGCGGAAAACGACAACGCAGGCATGTCGGGTGCCACTGTCTGCACCTGCACAGAAAGTTGTGAGCAGATATCTCCTTCCATTCGGCCGGAATTGCAAGACGTTTGTGCATCTTCAATATTGGTCACGGTCAATGTCAAAAAGCCCTTATCTGCAATCTAGGTGTTTCGGCGTGCTGCGCCGGCCCAAAGAGTGCCCGGCTGAAAACGACAACGCAGGCATGTCGGGTGCCACTGTCTGCACCAGCTCAGAAAGTTTTGAGCAGATATCTCCTTCCATTCGGCCGGAATTGCAAGAAGTTTGTGCATCTTCTATGTTCGTCGCGGTCAATGGCAAAAGGCGCTTATCTTCAATCTAGGTGTTTCTGCGTGCTGCTCCGGCCCAAAGAGTGCCCGGCGGAAAACGACAACGCAGGCATGTCGAGTGCCACTGTCTACACTTGCACAGAAAGATTTGAGCAGATATCTCCTTCTATTCGGCCGGAATTGCAAGAAGTTTGTGCATCTTCTATGTTCGTCGCGGTCAATGGCAAAAGGCGCTTATCTTCAATCTAGGTGTTTCTGCGTGCTGCGCCGGCCCAAAGAGTGCCCGGCGGAAAACGACAACGCAGGCATGTCGGGTGCCACTGTCTGCACCTGCACAGAAAGTTGTGAGAAGATATCTCCTTCCGTTCGGCCGGAATTGAAATAAGTTTGTGCATCTTCAATGTTGGTCGCGGTCAATACCAAAAAGGCGCTTATCTTCAATCCAGGTGTTTCTGCGTGCTGCTCCGGCCCAAAGAGTGCCCGGCTGAAAACGACAACGCAGGCATGTCGGGTGCCACTGTCTGCACCTGCACAGAAAGTTTTGAGCAGATATCTTCTTTCATTCGGCCGGAATTGCAAGACGTTTGTGCATCTTCCATATTGGTCACGGTCAATGTCAAAAAGCCCTTATCTGCAATCTAGGTGTTTCTGCGTGCTGCGCCGGCCCAAATAGTGCACGGCTGAAAACGACAACGCAGGCATGTCGGGTGTCACTGTCTGCACCAGCTCAGAAAGTTTTGAGCAGATATCTCCTTTCATTCGGCCGGAATTGCAAGACGTTTGTGCATCTTCCATATTGGTCACGGTCAATGTCAAAAAGCCCTTATCTGCAATCTAGGTGTTTCTGCGTGCTGCGCCGGCCCAAAGAGTGCCCGGCTGAAAACGACAACGCAGGCATGTCGGGTGTCACTGTCTGCACCAGCTCAGAAAGTTTTGAGCAGATATCTCCTTCTATTCCGCCGGAATTGCAAGAAGTTTGTGCATCTTCTATGTTCGTCGCGGTCAATGGCAAAAGGCGCTTATCTTCAATCTAGGTGTTTCTGCGTGCTGCGCCGGCCCAAAGAGTGCCCGGCGGAAAACGACAACGCAGGCATGTCGGGTGCCACTGTCTGCACCTGCACAGAAAATTGTGAGCAGATATCTCCTTCCGTTCGGCCGGAATTGAAAGAAGTTTGTGCATCTTCAATGTTGGTCGAGGTCAATGACAAAAAGACGCTTATCTTCAATCTAGGTGTTTCTGCGTGCTGCTCCGGCCCAAAGAGTGCCCGGCTGAAAACGACAACGCAGGCATGTCGGGTGCCACTGTCTGCACCTGCACAGAAAGTTTTGAGCAGATATCTCCTTCCATTCGGCCGGAATTGCAAGAAGTTTGTGCATCTTCTATGTTCGTCGCGGTCAATGGCAAAAGGCGCTTATCTTCAATCTAGGTGTTTCTGCGTGCTGCTCCGGCCCAAAGAGTGCTCGGCGGAAAACGACAACGCAGGCATGTTGGGTGCCACTGTCTACACCTGCACAGAAAGTTTTGAGCAGATATCTCCTTCCATTCGGCCGGAATTGCAAGAAGTTTGTGCATCTTCTATATTCGTCGCGGTCAATGGCAAAAGGCGCTTATCTTCAATGTAGGTGTTTCTGCGTGCTGCGCCGGCCCAAAGAGTGCCCGGCGGAAAACGACAGCGCAAGCATGTCGGGTGCCACTGTCTGCACCTGCACAGAAAGTTGTGTGCAGATATCTCCTTCCATTCGGCCGGAATTGCAAGACGTTTGTGCATCTTCCATATTGGTTACAGTCAATGTCAAAAAGCCCTTATCTGCAATCTAGGTGTTTCTGCGTGCTGCGCCGGCCCAAAGAGTGCCCGGCTGAAAACGACAACGCAGGCATGTCGGGTGCCACTGTCTGCACCAGCTCAGAAAGTTTTGAGCAGATATCTCCTTCCATTCGGCCGGAATTGCAAGAAGTTTGTACATCTTCTATGTTCGTTGCGGTCAATGGCAAAAGGCGCTTATCTTCAATCTAGGTGTTTTTGCGTGCTGCTCCGGCCCAAAGAGTGCCCGGCGGAAAACGACAACGCAGGCATGTCGAGTGCCACTGTCTGCACTTGCACAGAAAGTTTTGAGCAGATATCTCCTTCTATTCGGCCGGAATTGCAAGAAGTTTGTGCATCTTCTATGTTCGTCGCGGTCAATGGCAAAAGGCGCTTATCTTCAATCTAGGTGTTTCTGCGTGCTGCGCCGGCCCAAAGAGTGCCCGGCTGAAAACAACAACGCAGGCATGTCGGGTGCCACTGTCTGCACCAGCTCAGAAAGTTTTGAGCAGATATCTCCTTCCATTCGGCCGGAATTGCAAGAAGTTTGTGCATCTTCTATGTTCGTCGCGGTCAATGGCAAAAGGCGCTTATCTTCAATGTAGGTGTTTCTGCGTGCTGCGCCGGCCCAAAGAGTGCCCGGCGGAAAACGACAACGCAGGCATGTCGGGTGCCACTGTCTGCACCTGCACAGAAAGTTGTGAGCAGATATCTCCTTCCATTCGGCCGGAATTGCAAGACGTTTGTGCATCTTCCATATTGGTCACAGTCAATGTCAAAAAGCCCTTATCTGCAATCTAGGTGTTTCTGCGTGCTGCGCCGGCCCAAAGAGTGCCCGGCTGAAAACGACAACGCATGCATGTCGGGTGCCACTGTCTGCACCAGCTCAGAAAGTTTTGAGCAGATATCTCCTTCCATTCGGCCGGAATTGCAAGAAGTTTGTACATCTTCTATGTTCGTTGCGGTCAATGGCAAAAGGCGCTTATCTTCAATCTAGGTGTTTCTGCGTGCTGCGCCGGCCCAAAGAGTGCCCGGCGAAAAACGACAACGCAGGCATGTCGGGTGCCACTGTCTACAACTGCACAGAAAATTGTGAGCAGATATCTCCTTCCGTTCGGCCGGAATTGAAAGAAGTTTGTGCATCTTCAATGTTGGTCGCGGTCAATGACAAAAAGACGCTAATCTTCAATCTAGGTGTTTCTGCGTGCTGCTCCGGCCCAAAGAGTGCCCGGCTGAAAACGACAACGCAGGCATGTCGGGTGCCACTGTCTGCACCTGCACAGAAAGTTTTGAGCAGATATCTCCTTCCATTCGGCCGGAATTGCAAGAAGTTTGTGCATCTTCTATGTTCGTCGCGGTCAATGGCAAAAGGCGCTTATCTTCAATCTAGGTGTTTCTGCGTGCTGCGCCGGCCCAAAGAGTGCCCGGCTGAAAACAACAACGCAGGCATGTCGGGTGCCACTGTCTGCACCAGCTCAGAAAGTTTTGAGCAGATATCTCCTTCCATTCGGCCGGAATTGCAAGAAGTTTGTGCATCTTCTATGTTCGTCGCGGTCAATGGCAAAAGGCGCTTATCTTCAATGTAGGTGTTTCTGCGTGCTGCGCCGGCCCAAAGAGTGCCCGGCGGAAAACGACAACGCAGGCATGTCGGGTGCCACTGTCTGCACCTGCACAGAAAGTTGTGAGCAGATATCTCCTTCCATTCGGCCGGAATTGCAAGACGTTTGTGCATCTTCCATATTGGTCACAGTCAATGTCAAAAAGCCCTTATCTGCAATCTAGGTGTTTCTGCGTGCTGCGCCGGCCCAAAGAGTGCCCGGCTGAAAACGACAACGCATGCATGTCGGGTGCCACTGTCTGCACCAGCTCAGAAAGTTTTGAGCAGATATCTCCTTCCATTCGGCCGGAATTGCAAGAAGTTTGTACATCTTCTATGTTCGTTGCGGTCAATGGCAAAAGGCGCTTATCTTCAATCTAGGTGTTTCTGCGTGCTGCGCCGGCCCAAAGAGTGCCCGGCGAAAAACGACAACGCAGGCATGTCGGGTGCCACTGTCTACAACTGCACAGAAAATTGTGAGCAGATATCTCCTTCCGTTCGGCCGGAATTGAAAGAAGTTTGTGCATCTTCAATGTTGGTCGCGGTCAATGACAAAAAGACGCTAATCTTCAATCTAGGTGTTTCTGCGTGCTGCTCCGGCCCAAAGAGTGCCCGGCTGAAAACGACAACGCAGGCATGTCGGGTGCCACTGTCTGCACCTGCACAGAAAGTTTTGAGCAGATATCTCCTTCCATTCGGCCGGAATTGCAAGAAGTTTGTGCATCTTCTATGTTCGTCGCGGTCAATGGCAAAAGGCGCTTATCTTCAATCTAGGTGTTTCTGCGTGCTGCGCCGGCCCAAAGAGTGCCCGGCTGAAAACAACAACGCAGGCATGTCGGGTGCCACTGTCTGCACCAGCTCAGAAAGTTTTGAGCAGATATCTCCTTCCATTCGGCCGGAATTGCAAGAAGTTTGTGCATCTTCTATGTTCGTCGCGGTCAATGGCAAAAGGCGCTTATCTTCAATGTAGGTGTTTCTGCGTGCTGCGCCGGCCCAAAGAGTGCCCGGCGGAAAACGACAACGCAGGCATGTCGGGTGCCACTGTCTGCACCTGCACAGAAAGTTGTGAGCAGATATCTCCTTCCATTCGGCCGGAATTGCAAGACGTTTGTGCATCTTCCATATTGGTCACAGTCAATGTCAAAAAGCCCTTATCTGCAATCTAGGTGTTTCTGCGTGCTGCGCCGGCCCAAAGAGTGCCCGGCTGAAAACGACAACGCATGCATGTCGGGTGCCACTGTCTGCACCAGCTCAGAAAGTTTTGAGCAGATATCTCCTTCCATTCGGCCGGAATTGCAAGAAGTTTTTACATCTTCTATGTTCGTTGCGGTCAATGGCAAAAGGCGCTTATCTTCAATCTAGGTGTTTCTGCGTGCTGCGCCGGCCCAAAGAGTGCCCGGCGAAAAACGACAACGCAGGCATGTCGGGTGCCACTGTCTACAACTGCACAGAAAATTGTGAGCAGATATCTCCTTCCGTTCGGCCGGAATTGAAAGAAGTTTGTGCATCTTCAATGTTGGTCGCGGTCAATGACAAAAAGACGCTTATCTTCAATCTAGGTGTTTCTGCGTGCTGCTCCGGCCCAAAGAGTGCCCGGCTGAAAACGACAACGCAGGCATGTCGGGTGCCACTGTCTGCACCTGCACAGAAAGTTTTGAGCAGATATCTCCTTCCATTCGGCCGGAATTGCAAGAAGTTTGTGCATCTTCTATGTTCGTCGCGGTCAATGGCAAAAGGCGCTTATCTTCAATCTAGGTGTTTCTGCGTGCTGCTCTGGCCCAAAGAGTGCCCGGCGGAAAACGACAACGCAGGCATGTCGAGTTCCACTGTCTACACCTGCACAGAAAGTTTTGAGCAGATATCTCCTTCTATTCCGCCGGAATTGCAAGAAGTTTGTGCATCTTCTATGTTCGTCGCGGTCAATGGCAAAAGGCGCTTATCTTCAATCTAGGTGTTTCTGCGTGCTGCGCCGGCCCAAAGAGTGCCCGGCGAAAAACGACAATGCAGGCATGTCGCGTGCCACTGTCTACAACTGCACAGAAAATTGTGAGCAGATATCTCCTTCCGTTCGGCCGGAATTGAAAGAAGTTTGTGCATCTTCAATGTTGGTCGCGGTCAATGACAAAAAGACGCTTATCTTCAATCTAGGTGTTTCTGCGTGCTGCTCCGGCCCAAAGAGTGCCCGGCTGAAAACGACAACGCAGGCATGTCGGGTGCCACTGTCTGCACCTGCACAGAAAGTTTTGAGCAGATATCTCCTTCCATTCGGCCGGAATTGCAAGAAGTTTGTGCATCTTCTATGTTCGTCGCGGTCAATGGCAAAAGGCGCTTATCTTCAATCTAGGTGTTTCTGCGTGCTGCTCCGGCCCAAAGAGTGCCCGGCGGAAAACGACAACGCAGGCATGTCGAGTTCCACTGTCTACACCTGCACAGAAAGTTTTGAGCAGATATCTCCTTCTATTCCGCCGGAATTGCAAGAAGTTTGTGCATCTTCTATGTTCGTCGCGGTCAATGGCAAAAGGCGCTTATCTTCAATATAGGTGTTTCTGCGTGCTGCGCCGGCCCAAAGAGTGCCCGGCGGAAAACGACAACGCAGGCATGTCGGGTGCCACTGTCTGCACCTGCACAGAAAGTTGTGAGCAGATATCTCCTTCCATTCGGCCGGAATTGCAAGACGTTTGTGCATCTTCAATATTGGTCACGGTCAATGTCAAAAAGCCCTTATCTGGAATCTAGGTGTTTCTGCGTGCTGCGCCGGCCCAAAGAGTGCCCGGCTGAAAACGACAACGCAGGCATGTCGGGTGCCACTGTCTGCACCAGCTCAGAAAGTTTTGAGCAGATATCTCCTTCCATTCGGCCGGAATTGCAAGAAGTTTGTGCATCTTCTATGTTCGTCGCGGTCAATGGCAAAAGACGCTTATCTTCAATCTAGGTGTTTCTGCGTGCTGCTCCGGCCCAAAGAGTGCCCGGCTGAAAACGACAACGCAGGCATGTCGGGTGCCACTGTCTGCACCTGCACAGAAAGTTGTGAGCAGATATCTCCTTCCATTCGGCCGGAATTGCAAGACGTTTGTGCATCTTCCATATTGGTCACAGTCAATGTCAAAAAGCCCTTATCTGCAATCTAGGTGTTTCTGCGTGCTGCGCCGGCCCAAAGAGTGCCCGGCTGAAAACGACAACGCAGGCATGTCGGGTGCCACTGTCTACACCAGCTCAGAAAGTTTTGAGCAGATATCTCCTTCCATTCGGCCGGAATTGCAAGATGTTTGTGCATCTTCTATGTTCGTCGCGGTCAATGGCAAAAGGCGCTTATCTTCAATCTAGGTGTTTCTGCGTGCTGCTCCGGCCCAAAGAGTGCTCGGCGGAAAACGACAACGCAGGCATGTCGGGTGCCACTGTCTACACCTGCACAGAAAGTTTTGAGCAGATATCTCCTTCCATTCGGCCGGAATTGCAAGAAGTTTGTGCATCTTCTATGTTCGTCGCGGTCAATGGCAAAAGGCGCTTATCTTCAATGTAGGTGTTTCTGCGTGCTGCGCCGGCCCAAAGAGTGCGCGGCGGAAAACGACAACGCAGGCATGTCGGGTGCCACTGTCTGCACCTGCACAGAAAGTTGTGAGCAGATATCTCCTTCCATTCGGCCGGAATTGCAAGACGTTTGTGCATCTTCCATATTGGTCACAGTCAATGTCAAAAAGCCCTTATCTGCAATCTAGGTGTTTCTGCGTGCTGCGCCGGCCCAAAGAGTGCCCGGCTGAAAACGACAAC
The DNA here is from genome assembly GCF_029499605.1 of Hyla sarda. Taxonomy (NCBI): domain Eukaryota; kingdom Metazoa; phylum Chordata; class Amphibia; order Anura; family Hylidae; genus Hyla; species Hyla sarda. The sequence continues at coordinate 90,530 of NW_026609662.1, read as the reverse complement.
GCATGCATGTCGGGTGCCACTGTCTGCACCAGCTCAGAAAGTTTTGAGCAGATATCTCCTTCCATTCGGCCGGAATTGCAAGAAGTTTTTACATCTTCTATGTTCGTTGCGGTCAATGGCAAAAGGCGCTTATCTTCAATCTAGGTGTTTCTGCGTGCTGCGCCGGCCCAAAGAGTGCCCGGCGAAAAACGACAACGCAGGCATGTCGGGTGCCACTGTCTACAACTGCACAGAAAATTGTGAGCAGATATCTCCTTCCGTTCGGCCGGAATTGAAAGAAGTTTGTGCATCTTCAATGTTGGTCGCGGTCAATGACAAAAAGACGCTTATCTTCAATCTAGGTGTTTCTGCGTGCTGCTCCGGCCCAAAGAGTGCCCGGCTGAAAACGACAACGCAGGCATGTCGGGTGCCACTGTCTGCACCTGCACAGAAAGTTTTGAGCAGATATCTCCTTCCATTCGGCCGGAATTGCAAGAAGTTTGTGCATCTTCTATGTTCGTCGCGGTCAATGGCAAAAGGCGCTTATCTTCAATCTAGGTGTTTCTGCGTGCTGCTCTGGCCCAAAGAGTGCCCGGCGGAAAACGACAACGCAGGCATGTCGAGTTCCACTGTCTACACCTGCACAGAAAGTTTTGAGCAGATATCTCCTTCTATTCCGCCGGAATTGCAAGAAGTTTGTGCATCTTCTATGTTCGTCGCGGTCAATGGCAAAAGGCGCTTATCTTCAATCTAGGTGTTTCTGCGTGCTGCGCCGGCCCAAAGAGTGCCCGGCGAAAAACGACAATGCAGGCATGTCGCGTGCCACTGTCTACAACTGCACAGAAAATTGTGAGCAGATATCTCCTTCCGTTCGGCCGGAATTGAAAGAAGTTTGTGCATCTTCAATGTTGGTCGCGGTCAATGACAAAAAGACGCTTATCTTCAATCTAGGTGTTTCTGCGTGCTGCTCCGGCCCAAAGAGTGCCCGGCTGAAAACGACAACGCAGGCATGTCGGGTGCCACTGTCTGCACCTGCACAGAAAGTTTTGAGCAGATATCTCCTTCCATTCGGCCGGAATTGCAAGAAGTTTGTGCATCTTCTATGTTCGTCGCGGTCAATGGCAAAAGGCGCTTATCTTCAATCTAGGTGTTTCTGCGTGCTGCTCCGGCCCAAAGAGTGCCCGGCGGAAAACGACAACGCAGGCATGTCGAGTTCCACTGTCTACACCTGCACAGAAAGTTTTGAGCAGATATCTCCTTCTATTCCGCCGGAATTGCAAGAAGTTTGTGCATCTTCTATGTTCGTCGCGGTCAATGGCAAAAGGCGCTTATCTTCAATATAGGTGTTTCTGCGTGCTGCTCCGGCCCAAAGAGTGCCCGGCTGAAAACGACAACGCAGGCATGTCGGGTGCCACTGTCTGCACCTGCACAGAAAGTTGTGAGCAGATATCTCCTTCCATTCGGCCGGAATTGCAAGACGTTTGTGCATCTTCCATATTGGTCACAGTCAATGTCAAAAAGCCCTTATCTGCAATCTAGGTGTTTCTGCGTGCTGCGCCGGCCCAAAGAGTGCCCGGCTGAAAACGACAACGCAGGCATGTCGGGTGCCACTGTCTACACCAGCTCAGAAAGTTTTGAGCAGATATCTCCTTCCATTCGGCCGGAATTGCAAGATGTTTGTGCATCTTCTATGTTCGTCGCGGTCAATGGCAAAAGGCGCTTATCTTCAATCTAGGTGTTTCTGCGTGCTGCTCCGGCCCAAAGAGTGCTCGGCGGAAAACGACAACGCAGGCATGTCGGGTGCCACTGTCTACACCTGCACAGAAAGTTTTGAGCAGATATCTCCTTCCATTCGGCCGGAATTGCAAGAAGTTTGTGCATCTTCTATGTTCGTCGCGGTCAATGGCAAAAGGCGCTTATCTTCAATCTAGGTGTTTCTGCGTGCTGCGCCGGCCCAAAGAGTGCCCGGCGAAAAACGACAACGCAGGCATGTCGGGTGCCACTGTCTACAACTGCACAGAAAATTGTGAGCAGATATCTCCTTCCGTTCGGCCGGAATTGAAAGAAGTTTGTGCATCTTCAATGTTGGTCGCGGTCAATGACAAAAAGACGCTTATCTTCAATCTAGGTGTTTCTGCGTGCTGCTCCGGCCCAAAGAGTGCCCGGCTGAAAACGACAACGCAGGCATGTCGGGTGCCACTGTCTGCACCTGCACAGAAAGTTTTGAGCAGATATCTCCTTCCATTCGGCCGGAATTGCAAGAAGTTTGTGCATCTTCTATGTTCGTCGCGGTCAATGGCAAAAGGCGCTTATCTTCAATCTAGGTGTTTCTGCGTGCTGCTCCGGCTCAAAGAGTGCCCGGCGGAAAACGACAACGCAGGCATGTCGAGTTCCACTGTCTACACCTGCACAGAAAGTTTTGAGCAGATATCTCCTTCTATTCCGCCGGAATTGCAAGAAGTTTGTGCATCTTCTATGTTCGTCGCGGTCAATGGCAAAAGGCGCTTATCTTCAATATAGGTGTTTCTGCGTGCTGCGCCGGCCCAAAGAGTGCCCGGCGGAAAACGACAACGCAGGCATGTCGGGTGCCACTGTCTGCACCTGCACAGAAAGTTGTGAGCAGATATCTCCTTCCATTCGGCCGGAATTGCAAGACGTTTGTGCATCTTCAATATTGGTCACGGTCAATGTCAAAAAGCCCTTATCTGGAATCTAGGTGTTTCTGCGTGCTGCGCCGGCCCAAAGAGTGCCCGGCTGAAAACGACAACGCAGGCATGTCGGGTGCCACTGTCTGCACCAGCTCAGAAAGTTTTGAGCAGATATCTCCTTCCATTCGGCCGGAATTGCAAGAAGTTTGTGCATCTTCTATGTTCGTCGCGGTCAATGGCAAAAGGCGCTTATCTTCAATCTAGGTGTTTCTGCGTGCTGCTCCGGCCCAAAGAGTGCCCGGCGGAAAACGACAACGCAGGCATGTCGAGTTCCACTGTCTACACCTGCACAGAATGTTTTGAGCAGATATTTCCTTCTATTCCGCCGGAATTGCAAGAAGTTTGTGCATCTTCTATGTTCGTCGCGGTCAATGGCAAAAGGCGCTTATCTTCAATATAGGTGTTTCTGCGTGCTGCGCCGGCCCAAAGAGTGCCCGGCGGAAAACGACAACGCAGGCATGTCAGGTGCCACTGTCTGCACCTGCACAGAAAGTTGTGAGCAGATATCTCCTTCCATTCGGCCGGAATTGCAAGACGTTTGTGCATCTTCAATATTGGTCACGGTCAATGTCAAAAAGCCCTTATCTGGAATCTAGGTGTTTCTGCGTGCTGCTCCGGCCCAAAGAGTGCCCGGCGGAAAACGACAACGCAGGCATGTCGAGTGCCACTGTCTACACTTGCACAGAAAGTTTTGAGCAGATATCTCCTTCTATTCGGCCGGAATTGCAAGAAGTTTGTGCATCTTCTATGTTCGTCGCGGTCAATGGCAAAAGGCGCTTATCTTCAATCTAGGTGTTTCTGCGTGCTGCGCCGGCCCAAAGAGTGCCCGGCGGAAAACGACAACGCAGGCATGTCGGGTGCCACTGTCTGCACCTGCACAGAAAGTTGTGAGCAGATATCTCCTTCCGTTCGGCCGGAATTGAAATAAGTTTGTGCATCTTCAATGTTGGTCGCGGTCTTCAATGTTGGTCGCGGTCAATGACAAAAAGGCGCTTATCTTCAATCTAGGTGTTTCTGCGTGCTGCTTCGGCCCAAAGAGTGCCCGGCTGAAAACGACAACGCAGGCATGTCGGGTGCCACTGTCTGCACCTGCACAGAAAGTTTTGAGCAGATATCTTCTTTCATTCGGCCGGAATTGCAAGACGTTTGTGCATCTTCAATATTGGTCACGGTCAATGTCAAAAAGCCCTTATCTGCAATCTAGGTGTTTCTGCGTGCTGCGCCGGCCCAAAGAGTGCCCGGCGGAAAACGACAACGCAGGCATGTCGGGTGCCACTGTCTGCACCTGCACAGAAAGTTGTGAGCAGATATCTCCTTCCATTCGGCCGGAATTGCAAGACGTTTGTGCATCTTCAAAATTGGTCACGGTCAATGTCAAAAAGCCCTTATCTGCAATCTAGGTATTTCGGCGTGCTGCGCCGGCCCAAAGAGTGCCCGGCTGAAAACGACAACGCAGGCATGTCGGGTGCCACTGTCTGCACCAGCTCAGAAAGTTTTGAGCAGATATCTCCTTCCATTCGGCCGGAATTGCAAGAAGTTTGTGCATCTTCTATGTTCGTCGCGGTCAATGGCAAAAGGCGCTTATCTTCAATCTAGGTGTTTCTGCGTGCTGCTCCGGCCCAAAGAGTGCCCGGCGGAAAACGACAACGCAGGCATGTCGAGTGCCACTGTCTACACCTGCACAGAAAGTTTTGAGCAGATATCTCCTTCTATTCGGCCGGAATTGCAAGAAGTTTGTGCATCTTCTATGTTCGTCGCGGTCAATGGCAAAAGGCGCTTATCTTCAATCTAGGTGTTTCTGCGTGCTGCGCCGGCCCAAAGAGTGCCCGGCGGAAAACGACAACGCAGGCATGTCGGGTGCCACTGTCTGCACCTGCACAGAAAGTTGTGAGCAGATATCTCCTTCCGTTCGTCCGGAATTGAAATAAGTTTGTGCATCTTCAATGTTGGTCGCGGTCAATGACAAAAAGGCGCTTATCTTCAATCTAGGTGTTTCAGCGTGCTGCTCCGGCCCAAAGTGTGCCCGGCGGAAAACGACAACGCAGGCATGTCGGGTGCCACTGTCTGCACCTGCACAGAAAGTTGTGAGCAGATATCTCCTTCCATTCGGCCGGAATTGCAAGACGTTTGTGCATCTTCAATATTGGTCACGGTCAATGTCAAAAAGCCCTTATCTGCAATCTAGGTGTTTCGGCGTGCTGCGCCGGCCCAAAGAGTGCCCGGCTGAAAACGACAACGCAGGCATGTCGGGTGCCACTGTCTGCACCAGCTCAGAAAGTTTTGAGCAGATATCTCCTTCCATTCGGCCGGAATTGCAAGAAGTTTGTGCATCTTCTATGTTCGTCGCGGTCAATGGCAAAAGGCGCTTATCTTCAATCTAGGTGTTTCTGCGTGCTGCTCCGGCCCAAAGAGTGCCCGGCGGAAAACGACAACGCAGGCATGTCGAGTGCCACTGTCTACACTTGCACAGAAAGATTTGAGCAGATATCTCCTTCTATTCGGCCGGAATTGCAAGAAGTTTGTGCATCTTCTATGTTCGTCGCGGTCAATGGCAAAAGGCGCTTATCTTCAATCTAGGTGTTTCTGCGTGCTGCGCCGGCCCAAAGAGTGCCCGGCGGAAAACGACAACGCAGGCATGTCGGGTGCCACTGTCTGCACCTGCACAGAAAGTTGTGAGAAGATATCTCCTTCCGTTCGGCCGGAATTGAAATAAGTTTGTGCATCTTCAATGTTGGTCGCGGTCAATACCAAAAAGGCGCTTATCTTCAATCCAGGTGTTTCTGCGTGCTGCTCCGGCCCAAAGAGTGCCCGGCTGAAAACGACAACGCAGGCATGTCGGGTGCCACTGTCTGCACCTGCACAGAAAGTTTTGAGCAGATATCTTCTTTCATTCGGCCGGAATTGCAAGACGTTTGTGCATCTTCCATATTGGTCACGGTCAATGTCAAAAAGCCCTTATCTGCAATCTAGGTGTTTCTGCGTGCTGCGCCGGCCCAAAGAGTGCACGGCTGAAAACGACAACGCAGGCATGTCGGGTGTCACTGTCTGCACCAGCTCAGAAAGTTTTGAGCAGATATCTCCTTTCATTCGGCCGGAATTGCAAGACGTTTGTGCATCTTCCATATTGGTCACGGTCAATGTCAAAAAGCCCTTATCTGCAATCTAGGTGTTTCTGCGTGCTGCGCCGGCCCAAAGAGTGCCCGGCTGAAAACGACAACGCAGGCATGTCGGGTGTCACTGTCTGCACCAGCTCAGAAAGTTTTGAGCAGATATCTCCTTCTATTCCGCCGGAATTGCAAGAAGTTTGTGCATCTTCTATGTTCGTCGCGGTCAATGGCAAAAGGCGCTTATCTTCAATCTAGGTGTTTCTGCGTGCTGCGCCGGCCCAAAGAGTGCCCGGCGGAAAACGACAACGCAGGCATGTCGGGTGTCACTGTCTGCACCTGCACAGAAAATTGTGAGCAGATATCTCCTTCCGTTCGGCCGGAATTGAAAGAAGTTTGTGCATCTTCAATGTTGGTCGCGGTCAATGACAAAAAGACGCTTATCTTCAATCTAGGTGTTTCTGCGTGCTGCTCCGGCCCAAAGAGTGCCCGGCTGAAAACGACAACGCAGGCATGTCGGGTGCCACTGTCTGCACCTGCACAGAAAGTTTTGAGCAGATATCTCCTTCCATTCGGCCGGAATTGCAAGAAGTTTGTGCATCTTCTATGTTCGTCGCGGTCAATGGCAAAAGGCGCTTATCTTCAATCTAGGTGTTTCTGCGTGCTGCTCCGGCCCAAAGAGTGCTCGGCGGAAAACGACAACGCAGGCATGTTGGGTGCCACTGTCTACACCTGCACAGAAAGTTTTGAGCAGATATCTCCTTCCATTCGGCCGGAATTGCAAGAAGTTTGTGCATCTTCTATGTTCGTCGCGGTCAATGGCAAAAGGCGCTTATCTTCAATGTAGGTGTTTCTGCGTGCTGCGCCGGCCCAAAGAGTGCCCGGCGGAAAACGACAACGCAGGCATGTCGGGTGCCACTGTCTGCACCTGCACAGAAAGTTGTGAGCAGATATCTCCTTCCATTCGGCCGGAATTGCAAGACGTTTGTGCATCTTCCATTTTGGTTACAGTCAATGTCAAAAAGCCCTTATCTGCAATCTAGGTGTTTCTGCGTGCTGCGCCGGCCCAAAGAGTGCCCGGCTGAAAACGACAACGCAGGCATGTCGGGTGCCACTGTCTGCACCAGCTCAGAAAGTTTTGAGCAGATATCTCCTTCCATTCGGCCGGAATTGCAAGAAGTTTGTACATCTTCTATGTTCGTTGCGGTCAATGGCAAAAGGCGCTTATCTTCAATCTAGGTGTTTTTGCGTACTGCTCCGGCCCAAAGAGTGCCCGGCGGAAAACGACAACGCAGGCATGTCGAGTGCCACTGTCTACACCTGCACAGAAAGTTTTGAGCAGATATCTCCTTCTATTCGGCCGGAATTGCAAGAAGTTTGTGCATCTTCTATGTTCGTCGCGGTCAATGGCAAAAGGCGCTTATCTTCAATCTAGGTGTTTCTGCGTGCTGCGCCGGCCCAAAGAGTGCCCGGCTGAAAACAACAACGCAGGCATGTCGGGTGCCACTGTCTGCACCAGCTCAGAAAGTTTTGAGCAGATATCTCCTTCCATTCGGCCGGAATTGCAAGAAGTTTGTGCATCTTCTATGTTCGTCGCGGTCAATGGCAAAAGGCGCTTATCTTCAATGTAGGTGTTTCTGCGTGCTGCGCCGGCCCAAAGAGTGCCCGGCGGAAAACGACAACGCAGGCATGTCGGGTGCCACTGTCTGCACCTGCACAGAAAGTTGTGAGCAGATATCTCCTTCCATTCGGCCGGAATTGCAAGACGTTTGTGCATCTTCCATATTGGTCACAGTCAATGTCAAAAAGCCCTTATCTGCAATCTAGGTGTTTCTGCGTGCTGCGCCGGCCCAAAGAGTGCCCGGCTGAAAACGACAACGCAGGCATGTCGGGTGCCACTGTCTGCACCAGCTCAGAAAGTTTTGAGCAGATATCTCCTTCCATTCGGCCGGAATTGCAAGAAGTTTGTACATCTTCTATGTTCGTTGCGGTCAATGGCAAAAGGCGCTTATCTTCAATCTAGGTGTTTCTGCGTGCTGCGCCGGCCCAAAGAGTGCCCGGCGAAAAACGACAACGCAGGCATGTCGGGTGCCACTGTCTACAACTGCACAGAAAATTGTGAGCAGATATCTCCTTCCGTTCGGCCGGAATTGAAAGAAGTTTGTGCATCTTCAATGTTGGTCGCGGTCAATGACAAAAAGACGCTTATCTTCAATCTAGGTGTTTCTGCGTGCTGCTCCGGCCCAAAGAGTGCCCGGCTGAAAACGACAACGCAGGCATGTCGGGTGCCACTGTCTGCACCTGCACAGAAAGTTTTGAGCAGATATCTCCTTCCATTCGGCCGGAATTGCAAGAAGTTTGTGCATCTTCTATGTTCGTCGCGGTCAATGGCAAAAGGCGCTTATCTTCAATCTAGGTGTTTCTGCGTGCTGCTCCGGCTCAAAGAGTGCACGGCGGAAAACGACAACGCAGGCATGTCGAGTTCCACTGTCTACACCTGCACAGAAAGTGTTTAGCAGATATCTCCTTCTATTCCGCCGGAATTGCAAGAAGTTTGTGCATCTTCTATGTTCGTCGCGGTCAATGGCAAAAGGCGCTTATCTTCAATATAGGTGTTTCTGCGTGCTGCGCCGGCCCAAAGAGTGCCCGGCGGAAAACGACAACGCAGGCATGTCGGGTGCCACTGTCTGCACCTGCACAGAAAGTTGTGAGCAGATATCTCCTTCCATTCGGCCGGAATTGCAAGACGTTTGTGCATCTTCAATATTGGTCACGGTCAATGTCAAAAAGCCCTTATCTGGAATCTAGGTGTTTCTGCGTGCTGCGCCGGCCCAAAGAGTGCCCGGCTGAAAACGACAACGCAGGCATGTCGGGTGCCACTGTCTGCACCAGCTCAGAAAGTTTTGAGCAGATATCTCCTTCCATTCGGCCGGAATTGCAAGAAGTTTGTGCATCTTCTATGTTCGTCGCGGTCAATGGCAAAAGGCGCTTATCTTCAATCTAGGTGTTTCTGCGTGCTGCTCCGGCCCAAAGAGTGCCCGGCGGAAAACGACAATGCAGGCATGTCGAGTTCCACTGTCTACACCTGCACAGAAAGGTTTGAGCAGATATTTCCTTCTATTCCGCCGGAATTGCAAGAAGTTTGTGCATCTTCTATGTTCGTCGCGGTCAATGGCAAAAGGCGCTTATCTTCAATATAGGTGTTTCTGCGTGCTGCGCCGGCCCAAAGAGTGCCCGGCGGAAAACGACAACGCAGGCATGTCAGGTGCCACTGTCTGCACCTGCACAGAAAGATGTGAGCAGATATCTCCTTCCATTCGGCCGGAATTGCAAGACGTTTGTGCATCTTCAATATTGGTCACGGTCAATGTCAAAAAGCCCTTATCTGGAATCTAGGTGTTTCTGCGTGCTGCTCCGGCCCAAAGAGTGCCCGGCGGAAAACGACAACGCAGGCAAGTCGAGTGCCACTGTCTACACTTGCACAGAAAGTTTTGAGCAGATATCTCCTTCTATTCGGCCGGAATTGCAAGAAGTTTGTGCATCTTCTATGTTCGTCGCGGTCAATGGCAAAAGGCGCTTATCTTCAATCTAGGTGTTTCTGCGTGCTGCGCCGGCCCAAAGAGTGCCCGGCGGAAAACGACAACGCAGTCATGTCGGGTGCCACTGTCTGCACCAGCACAGAAGGTTGTGAGCAGATATCTCCTTCCGTTCGGCCGGAATTGAAATAAGTTTGTGCATCTTCAATGTTGGTCGCGGTCAATGACAAAAAGGCGCTTATCTTCAATCTAGGTGTTTCTGCGTGCTGCTTCGGCCCAAAGAGTGCCCGGCTGAAAACGACAACGCAGGCATGTCGGGTGCCACTGTCTGCACCTGCACAGAAAGTTTTGAGCAGATATCTTCTTTCATTCGGCCGGAATTGCAAGACGTTTGTGCATCTTCAATATTGGTCACGGTCAATGTCAAAAAGCCCTTATCTGCAATCTAGGTGTTTCTGCGTGCTGCGCCGGCCCAAAGAGTGCCCGGCGGAAAACGACAACGCAGGCATGTCGGGTGCCACTGTCTGCACCAGCTCAGAAAGTTTTGAGCAGATATCTCCTTCCATTCGGCCGGAATTGCAAGAAGTTTGTGCATCTTCTATGTTCGTCGCGGTCAATGGCAAAAGGCGCTTATCTTCAATCTAGGTGTTTCTGCGTGCTGCTCCGGCCCAAAGAGTGCCCGGCGGAAAACGACAACGCAGGCATGTCGGGTGCCACTGTCTACACCTGCACAGAAAGTTTTGAGCAGATATCTCCTTCTATTCGGCCGGAATTGCAAGAAGTTTGTGCATCTTCTATGTTCGTCGCGGTCAATGGCAAAAGGCGCTTATCTTCAATCTAGGTGTTTCTGCGTGCTGCGCCGGCCCAAAGAGTGCCCGGCGGAAAACGACAACGCAGGCATGTCGGGTGCCACTGTCTGCACCTGCACAGAAAGTTGTGAGCAGATATCTCCTTCCGTTCGTCCGGAATTTAAATAAGTTTGTGCATCTTCAATGTTGGTCGCGGTCAATGACAAAAAGGCGCTTATCTTCAATCTAGGTGTTTCAGCGTGCTGCTCCGGCCCAAAGAGTGCCCGGCTGAAAACGACAACGCAGGCATGTCGGGTGCCACTGTCTGCACCTGCACAGAAAGTTTTGAGCAGATATCTCCTTCCATTCGGCCGGAATTGCAAGAAGTTTGTGCATCTTCTATGTTCGTCGCGGTCAATGGCAAAAGGCGCTTATCTTCAATGTAGGTGTTTCTGCGTGCTGCGCCGGCCCAAAGAGTGCCCGGCGGAAAACGACAACGCAGGCATGTCGGGTGCCACTGTCTGCACCTGCACAGAAAGTTGTGAGCAGATATCTCCTTCCATTCGGCCGGAATTGCAAGACGTTTGTGCATCTTCAATATTGGTCACGGTCAATGTCAAAAAGCCCTTATCTGCAATCTAGGTGTTTCGGCGTGCTGCGCCGGCCCAAAGAGTGCCCGGCTGAAAACGACAACGCAGGCATGTCGGGTGCCACTGTCTGCAACAGCTCAGAAAGTTTTGAGCAGATATCTCCTTCCATTCGGCCGGAATTGCAAGAAGTTTGTGCATCTTCTATGTTCGTCGCGGTCAATGGCAAAAGGCGCTTATCTTCAATCTAGGTGTTTCTGCGTGCTGCTCCGGCCCAAAGAGTGCCCGGCGGAAAACGATAACGCAGGCATGTCGAGTGCCACTGTCTACACTTGCACAGAAAGATTTGAGCAGATATCTCCTTCTATTCGCCCGGAATTGCAAGAAGTTTGTGCATCTTCTATGTTCGTCGCGGTCAATGGCAAAAGGCGCTTATCTTCAATCTAGGTGTTTCTGCGTGCTGCGCCGGCCCAAAGAGTGCCCGGCGGAAAACGACAACGCAGGCATGTCGGGTGCCACTGTCTGCACCTGCACAGAAAGTTGTGAGAAGATATCTCCTTCCGTTCGGCCGGAATTGAAATAAGTTTGTGCATCTTCAATGTTGGTCGCGGTCAATGACAAAAAGGCGCTTATCTTCAATCTAGGTGTTTCTGCGTGCTGCTCCGGCCCAAAGAGTGCCCGGCTGAAAACGACAACGCAGGCATGTCGGGTGCCACTGTCTGCACCTGCACAGGAAGTTTTGAGCAGATATCTTCTTTCATTCGGCCGGAATTGCAAGACGTTTGTGCATCTTCCATATTGGTCACGGTCAATGTCAAAAAGCCCTTATCTGCAATCTAGGTGTTTCTGCGTGCTGCGCCGGCCCAAAGAGTGCACGGCTGAAAACGACAACGCAGGCATGTCGGGTGTCACTGTCTGCACCAGCTCAGAAAGTTTTGAGCAGATATCTCCTTTCATTCGGCCGGAATTGCAAGACGTTTGTGCATCTTCCATATTGGTCACGGTCAATGTCAAAAAGCCCTTATCTGCAATCTAGGTGTTTCTGCGTGCTGCGCCGGCCCAAAGAGTGCCCGGCTGAAAACGACAACGCAGGCATGTCGGGTGTCACTGTCTGCACCAGCTCAGAAAGTTTTGAGCAGATATCTCCTTCTATTCCGCCGGAATTGCAAGAAGTTTGTGCATCTTCTATGTTCGTCGCGGTCAATGGCAAAAGGCGCTTATCTTCAATCTAGGTGTTTCTGCGTGCTGCGCCGGCCCAAAGAGTGCCCGGCGAAAAACGATAACGCAGGCATGTCGGGTGCCACTGTCTACAACTGCACAGAAAATTGTGAGCAGATATCTCCTTCCGTTCGGCCGGAATTGAAAGAAGTTTGTGCATCTTCAATGTTGGTCGCGGTCAATGACAAAAAGACGCTTATCTTCAATCTAGGTGTTTCTGCGTGCTGCTCCGGCCCAAAGAGTGCCCGGCTGAAAACGACAACGCAGGCATGTCGGGTGCCACTGTCTGCACCTGCACAGAAAGTTTTGAGCAGATATCTCCTTCCATTCGGCCGGAATTGCAAGAAGTTTGTGCATCTTCTATGTTCGTCGCGGTCAATGGCAAAAGGCGCTTATCTTCAATCTAGGTGTTTCTGCGTGCTGCTCCGGCTCAAAGAGTGCCCGGCGGAAAACGACAACGCAGGCATGTCGAGTTCCACTGTCTACACCTGCACAGAAAGTTTTTAGCAGATATCTCCTTCTATTCCGCCGGAATTGCAAGAAGTTTGTGCATCTTCTATGTTCGTCGCGGTCAATGGCAAAAGGCGCTTATCTTCAATGTAGGTGTTTCTGCGTGCTGCGCCGGCCCAAAGAGTGCCCGGCGGAAAACGACAACGCAGGCATGTCGGGTGCCACTGTCTGCACCTGCACAGAAAGTTGTGAGCAGATATCTCCTTCCATTCGGCCGGAATTGCAAGACGTTTGTGCATCTTCCATATTGGTTACAGTCAATGTCAAAAAGCCCTTATCTGCAATCTAGGTGTTTCTGCGTGCTGCGCCGGCCCAAAGAGTGCCCGGCTGAAAACGACAACGCAGGCATGTCGGGTGCCACTGTCTGCACCAGCTCAGAAAGTTTTGAGCAGATATCTCCTTCCATTCGGCCGGAATTGCAAGAAGTTTGTACATCTTCTATGTTCGTTGCGGTCAATGGCAAAAGGCGCTTATCTTCAATCTAGGTGTTTTTGCGTACTGCTCCGGCCCAAAGAGTGCCCGGCGGAAAACGACAACGCAGGCATGTCGAGTGCCACTGTCTACACCTGCACAGAAAGTTTTGAGCAGATATCTCCTTCTATTCGGCCGGAATTGCAAGAAGTTTGTGCATCTTCTATGTTCGTCGCGGTCAATGGCAAAAGGCGCTTATCTTCAATCTAGGTGTTTCTGCGTGCTGCGCCGGCCCAAAGAGTGCCCGGCTGAAAACAACAACGCAGGCATGTCGGGTGCCACTGTCTGCACCAGCTCAGAAAGTTTTGAGCAGATATCTCCTTCCATTCGGCCGGAATTGCAAGAAGTTTGTGCATCTTCTATGTTCGTCGCGGTCAATGGCAAAAGGCGCTTATCTTCAATGTAGGTGTTTCTGCGTGCTGCGCCGGCCCAAAGAGTGCCCGGCGGAAAACGACAACGCAGGCATGTCGGGTGCCACTGTCTGCACCTGCACAGAAAGTTGTGAGCAGATATCTCCTTCCATTCGGCCGGAATTGCAAGACGTTTGTGCATCTTCCATATTGGTCACAGTCAATGTCAAAAAGCCCTTATCTGCAATCTAGGTGTTTCTGCGTGCTGCGCCGGCCCAAAGAGTGCCCGGCTGAAAACGACAACGCAGGCATGTCGGGTGCCACTGTCTGCACCAGCTCAGAAAGTTTTGAGCAGATATCTCCTTCCATTCGGCCGGAATTGCAAGAAGTTTGTACATCTTCTATGTTCGTTGCGGTCAATGGCAAAAGGCGCTTATCTTCAATCTAGGTGTTTCTGCGTGCTGCGCCGGCCCAAAGAGTGCCCGGCGAAAAACGACAACGCAGGCATGTCGGGTGCCACTGTCTACAACTGCACAGAAAATTGTGAGCAGATATCTCCTTCCGTTCGGCCGGAATTGAAAGAAGTTTGTGCATCTTCAATGTTGGTCGCGGTCAATGACAAAAAGACGCTTATCTTCAATCTAGGTGTTTCTGCGTGCTGCTCCGGCCCAAAGAGTGCCCGGCTGAAAACGACAACGCAGGCATGTCGGGTGCCACTGTCTGCACCTGCACAGAAAGTTTTGAGCAGATATCTCCTTCCATTCGGCCGGAATTGCAAGAAGTTTGTGCATCTTCTATGTTCGTCGCGGTCAATGGCAAAAGGCGCTTATCTTCAATCTAGGTGTTTCTGCGTGCTGCGCCGGCCCAAAGAGTGCCCGGCTGAAAACAACAACGCAGGCATGTCGGGTGCCACTGTCTGCACCAGCTCAGAAAGTTTTGAGCAGATATCTCCTTCCATTCGGCCGGAATTGCAAGAAGTTTGTGCATCTTCTATGTTCGTCGCGGTCAATGGCAAAAGGCGCTTATCTTCAATGTAGGTGTTTCTGCGTGCTGCGCCGGCCCAAAGAGTGCCCGGCGGAAAACGACAACGCAGGCATGTCGGGTGCCACTGTCTGCACCTGCACAGAAAGTTGTGAGCAGATATCTCCTTCCATTCGGCCGGAATTGCAAGACGTTTGTGCATCTTCCATATTCGTCACAGTCAATGTCAAAAAGCCCTTATCTGCAATCTAGGTGTTTCTGCGTGCTGCGCCGGCCCAAAGAGTGCCCGGCTGAAAACGACAACGCATGCATGTCGGGTGCCACTGTCTGCACCAGCTCAGAAAGTTTTGAGCAGATATCTCCTTCCATTCGGCCGGAATTGCAAGAAGTTTGTACATCTTCTATGTTCGTTGCGGTCAATGGCAAAAGGCGCTTATCTTCAATCTAGGTGTTTCTGCGTGCTGCGCCGGCCCAAAGAGTGCCCGGCGAAAAACGACAACGCAGGCATGTCGGGTGCCACTGTCTACAACTGCACAGAAAATTGTGAGCAGATATCTCCTTCCGTTCGGCCGGAATTGAAAGAAGTTTGTGCATCTTCAATGTTGGTCGCGGTCAATGACAAAAAGACGCTTATCTTCAATCTAGGTGTTTCTGCGTGCTGCTCCGGCCCAAAGAGTGCCCGGCTGAAAACGACAACGCAGGCATGTCGGGTGCCACTGTCTGCACCTGCACAGAAAGTTTTGAGCAGATATCTCCTTCCATTCGGCCGGAATTGCAAGAAGTTTGTGCATCTTCTATGTTCGTCGCGGTCAATGGCAAAAGGCGCTTATCTTCAATCTAGGTGTTTCTGCGTGCTGCTCTGGCCCAAAGAGTGCCCGGCGGAAAACGACAACGCAGGCATGTCGAGTTCCACTGTCTACACCTGCACAGAAAGTTTTGAGCAGATATCTCCTTCTATTCCGCCGGAATTGCAAGAAGTTTGTGCATCTTCTATGTTCGTCGCGGTCAATGGCAAAAGGCGCTTATCTTCAATCTAGGTGTTTCTGCGTGCTGCGCCGGCCCAAAGAGTGCCCGGCGAAAAACGACAATGCAGGCATGTCGCGTGCCACTGTCTACAACTGCACAGAAAATTGTGAGCAGATATCTCCTTCCGTTCGGCCGGAATTGAAAGAAGTTTGTGCATCTTCAATGTTGGTCGCGGTCAATGACAAAAAGACGCTTATCTTCAATCTAGGTGTTTCTGCGTGCTGCTCCGGCCCAAAGAGTGCCCGGCTGAAAACGACAACGCAGGCATGTCGGGTGCCACTGTCTGCACCTGCACAGAAAGTTTTGAGCAGATATCTCCTTCCATTCGGCCGGAATTGCAAGAAGTTTGTGCATCTTCTATGTTCGTCGCGGTCAATGGCAAAAGGCGCTTATCTTCAATCTAGGTGTTTCTGCGTGCTGCTCCGGCCCAAAGAGTGCCCGGCGGAAAACGACAACGCAGGCATGTCGAGTTCCACTGTCTACACCTGCACAGAAAGTTTTGAGCAGATATCTCCTTCTATTCCGCCGGAATTGCAAGAAGTTTGTGCATCTTCTATGTTCGTCGCGGTCAATGGCAAAAGGCGCTTATCTTCAATATAGGTGTTTCTGCGTGCTGCGCCGGCCCAAAGAGTGCCCGGCGGAAAACGACAACGCAGGCATGTCGGGTGCCACTGTCTGCACCTGCACAGAAAGTTGTGAGCAGATATCTCCTTCCATTCGGCCGGAATTGCAAGACGTTTGTGCATCTTCAATATTGGTCACGGTCAATGTCAAAAAGCCCTTATCTGGAATCTAGGTGTTTCTGCGTGCTGCGCCGGCCCAAAGAGTGCCCGGCTGAAAACGACAACGCAGGCATGTCGGGTGCCACTGTCTGCACCAGCTCAGAAAGTTTTGAGCAGATATCTCCTTCCATTCGGCCGGAATTGCAAGAAGTTTGTGCATCTTCTATGTTCGTCGCGGTCAATGGCAAAAGACGCTTATCTTCAATCTAGGTGTTTCTGCGTGCTGCTCCGGCCCAAAGAGTGCCCGGCTGAAAACGACAACGCAGGCATGTCGGGTGCCACTGTCTGCACCTGCACAGAAAGTTGTGAGCAGATATCTCCTTCCATTCGGCCGGAATTGCAAGACGTTTGTGCATCTTCCATATTGGTCACAGTCAATGTCAAAAAGCCCTTATCTGCAATCTAGGTGTTTCTGCGTGCTGCGCCGGCCCAAAGAGTGCCCGGCTGAAAACGACAACGCAGGCATGTCGGGTGCCACTGTCTACACCAGCTCAGAAAGTTTTGAGCAGATATCTCCTTCCATTCGGCCGGAATTGCAAGATGTTTGTGCATCTTCTATGTTCGTCGCGGTCAATGGCAAAAGGCGCTTATCTTCAATCTAGGTGTTTCTGCGTGCTGCTCCGGCCCAAAGAGTGCTCGGCGGAAAACGACAACGCAGGCATGTCGGGTGCCACTGTCTACACCTGCACAGAAAGTTTTGAGCAGATATCTCCTTCCATTCGGCCGGAATTGCAAGAAGTTTGTGCATCTTCTATGTTCGTCGCGGTCAATGGCAAAAGGCGCTTATCTTCAATCTAGGTGTTTCTGCGTGCTGCGCCGGCCCAAAGAGTGCCCGGCGAAAAACGACAACGCAGGCATGTCGGGTGCCACTGTCTACAACTGCACAGAAAATTGTGAGCAGATATCTCCTTCCGTTCGGCCGGAATTGAAAGAAGTTTGTGCATCTTCAATGTTGGTCGCGGTCAATGACAAAAAGACGCTTATCTTCAATCTAGGTGTTTCTGCGTGCTGCTCCGGCCCAAAGAGTGCCCGGCTGAAAACGACAACGCAGGCATGTCGGGTGCCACTGTCTGCACCTGCACAGAAAGTTTTGAGCAGATATCTCCTTCCATTCGGCCGGAATTGCAAGAAGTTTGTGCATCTTCTATGTTCGTCGCGGTCAATGGCAAAAGGCGCTTATCTTCAATCTAGGTGTTTCTGCGTGCTGCTCCGGCTCAAAGAGTGCCCGGCGGAAAACGACAACGCAGGCATGTCGAGTTCCACTGTCTACACCTGCACAGAAAGTTTTGAGCAGATATCTCCTTCTATTCCGCCGGAATTGCAAGAAGTTTGTGCATCTTCTATGTTCGTCGCGGTCAATGGCAAAAGGCGCTTATCTTCAATATAGGTGTTTCTGCGTGCTGCGCCGGCCCAAAGAGTGCCCGGCGGAAAACGACAACGCAGGCATGTCGGGTGCCACTGTCTGCACCTGCACAGAAAGTTGTGAGCAGATATCTCCTTCCATTCGGCCGGAATTGCAAGACGTTTGTGCATCTTCAATATTGGTCACGGTCAATGTCAAAAAGCCCTTATCTGGAATCTAGGTGTTTCTGCGTGCTGCGCCGGCCCAAAGAGTGCCCGGCTGAAAACGACAACGCAGGCATGTCGGGTGCCACTGTCTGCACCAGCTCAGAAAGTTTTGAGCAGATATCTCCTTCCATTCGGCCGGAATTGCAAGAAGTTTGTGCATCTTCTATGTTCGTCGCGGTCAATGGCAAAAGGCGCTTATCTTCAATCTAGGTGTTTCTGCGTGCTGCTCCGGCCCAAAGAGTGCCCGGCGGAAAACGACAACGCAGGCATGTCGAGTTCCACTGTCTACACCTGCACAGAATGTTTTGAGCAGATATTTCCTTCTATTCCGCCGGAATTGCAAGAAGTTTGTGCATGTTCTATGTTCGTCGCGGTCAATGGCAAAAGGCGCTTATCTTCAATATAGGTGTTTCTGCGTGCTGCGCCGGCCCAAAGAGTGCCCGGCGGAAAACGACAACGCAGGCATGTCAGGTGCCACTGTCTGCACCTGCACAGAAAGTTGTGAGCAGATATCTCCTTCCATTCGGCCGGAATTGCAAGACGTTTGTGCATCTTCAATATTGGTCACGGTCAATGTCAAAAAGCCCTTATCTGGAATCTAGGTGTTTCTGCGTGCTGCTCCGGCCCAAAGAGTGCCCGGCGGAAAACGACAACGCAGGCATGTCGAGTGCCACTGTCTACACTTGCACAGAAAGTTTTGAGCAGATATCTCCTTCTATTCGGCCGGAATTGCAAGAAGTTTGTGCATCTTCTATGTTCGTCGCGGTCAATGGCAAAAGGCGCTTATCTTCAATCTAGGTGTTTCTGCGTGCTGCGCCGGCCCAAAGAGTGCCCGGCGGAAAACGACAACGCAGGCATGTCGGGTGCCACTGTCTGCACCTGCACAGAAAGTTGTGAGCAGATATCTCCTTCCGTTCGGCCGGAATTGAAATAAGTTTGTGCATCTTCAATGTTGGTCGCGGTCAATGACAAAAAGGCGCTTATCTTCAATCTAGGTGTTTCTGCGTGCTGCTTCGGCCCAAAGAGTGCCCGGCTGAAAACGACAACGCAGGCATGTCGGGTGCCACTGTCTGCACCTGCACAGAAAGTTTTGAGCAGATATCTTCTTTCATTCGGCCGGAATTGCAAGACGTTTGTGCATCTTCAATATTGGTCACGGTCAATGTCAAAAAGCCCTTATCTGCAATCTAGGTGTTTCTGCGTGCTGCGCCGGCCCAAAGAGTGCCCGGCGGAAAACGACAACGCAGGCATGTCGGGTGCCACTGTCTGCACCTGCACAGAAAGTTGTGAGCAGATATCTCCTTCCATTCGGCCGGAATTGCAAGACGTTTGTGCATCTTCAAAATTGGTCACGGTCAATGTCAAAAAGCCCTTATCTGCAATCTAGGTATTTCGGCGTGCTGCGCCGGCCCAAAGAGTGCCCGGCTGAAAACGACAACGCAGGCATGTCGGGTGCCACTGTCTGCACCAGCTCAGAAAGTTTTGAGCAGATATCTCCTTCCATTCGGCCGGAATTGCAAGAAGTTTGTGCATCTTCTATGTTCGTCGCGGTCAATGGCAAAAGGCGCTTATCTTCAATCTAGGTGTTTCTGCGTGCTGCTCCGGCCCAAAGAGTGCCCGGCGGAAAACGACAACGCAGGCATGTCGAGTGCCACTGTCTACACCTGCACAGAAAGTTTTGAGCAGATATCTCCTTCTATTCGGCCGGAATTGCAAGAAGTTTGTGCATCTTCTATGTTCGTCGCGGTCAATGGCAAAAGGCGCTTATCTTCAATCTAGGTGTTTCTGCGTGCTGCGCCGGCCCAAAGAGTGCCCGGCGGAAAACGACAACGCAGGCATGTCGGGTGCCACTGTCTGCACCTGCACAGAAAGTTGTGAGCAGATATCTCCTTCCATTCGGCCGGAATTGCAAGACGTTTGTGCATCTTCAATATTGGTCACGGTCAATGTCAAAAAGCCCTTATCTGGAATCTAGGTGTTTCTGCGTGCTGTGCCGGCCCAAAGAGTGCCCGGCTGAAAACGACAACGCAGGCATGTCGGGTGCCACTGTCTGCACCAGCTCAGAAAGTTTTGAGCAGATATCTCCTTCCATTCGGCCGGAATTGCAAGAAGTTTGTGCATCTTCTATGTTCGTCGCGGTCAATGGCAAAAGGCGCTTATCTTCAATCTAGGTGTTTCTGCGTGCTGCTCCGGCCCAAAGAGTGCCCGGCGGAAAACGACAACGCAGGCATGTCGAGTTCCACTGTCTACACCTGCACAGAATGTTTTGAGCAGATATTTCCTTCTATTCCGCCGGAATTGCAAGAAGTTTGTGCATCTTCTATGTTCGTCGCGGTCAATGGCAAAAGGCGCTTATCTTCAATATAGGTGTTTCTGCGTGCTGCGCCGGCCCAAAGAGTGCCCGGCGGAAAACGACAACGCAGGCATGTCAGGTGCCACTGTCTGCACCTGCACAGAAAGTTGTGAGCAGATATCTCCTTCCATTCGGCCGGAATTGCAAGACGTTTGTGCATCTTCAATATTGGTCACGGTCAATGTCAAAAAGCCCTTATCTGGAATCTAGGTGTTTCTGCGTGCTGCTCCGGCCCAAAGAGTGCCCGGCGGAAATCGACAACGCAGGCATGTCGAGTGCCACTGTCTACACTTGCACAGAAAGTTTTGAGCAGATATCTCCTTCTATTCGGCCGGAATTGCAAGAAGTTTGTGCATCTTCTATGTTCGTCGCGGTCAATGGCAAAAGGCGCTTATCTTCAATCTAGGTGTTTCTGCGTGCTGCGCCGGCCCAAAGAGTGCCCGGCGGAAAACGACAACGCAGGCATGTCGGGTGCCACTGTCTGCACCTGCACAGAAAGTTGTGAGCAGATATCTCCTTCCGTTCGGCCGGAATTGAAATAAGTTTGTGCATCTTCAATGTTGGTCGCGGTCAATGACAAAAAGGCGCTTATCTTCAATCTAGGTGTTTCTGCGTGCTGCTTCGGCCCAAAGAGTGCCCGGCTGAAAACGACAACGCAGGCATGTCGGGTGCCACTGTCTGCACCTGCACAGAAAGTTTTGAGCAGATATCTTCTTTCATTCGGCCGGAATTGCAAGACGTTTGTGCATCTTCAATATTGGTCACGGTCAATGTCAAAAAGCCCTTATCTGCAATCTAGGTGTTTCTGCGTGCTGCGCCGGCCCAAAGAGTGCCCGGCGGAAAACGACAACGCAGGCATGTCGGGTGCCACTGTCTGCACCTGCACAGAAAGTTGTGAGCAGATATCTCCTTCCATTCGGCCGGAATTGCAAGACGTTTGTGCATCTTCAATATTGGTCACGGTCAATGTCAAAAAGCCCTTATCTGCAATCTAGGTATTTCGGCGTGCTGCGCCGGCCCAAAGAGTGCCCGGCTGAAAACGACAACGCAGGCATGTCGGGTGCCACTGTCTGCACCAGCTCAGAAAGTTTTGAGCAGATATCTCCTTCCATTCGGCCGGAAATGCAAGAAGTTTGTGCATCTTCTATGTTCGTCGCGGTCAATGGCAAAAGGCGCTTATCTTCAATCTAGGTGTTTCTGCGTGCTGCTCCGGCCCAAAGAGTGCCCGGCGGAAAACGACAACGCAGGCATGTCGGGAGCCACTGTCTGCACCTGCACAGAAAGTTGTGAGCAGATATCTCCTTCCGTTCGTCCGGAATTGAAATAAGTTTGTGCATCTTCAATGTTGGTCGCGGTCAATGACAAAAAGGCGCTTATCTTCAATCTAGGTGTTTTAGCGTGCTGCTCCGGCCCAAAGAGTGCCCGGCGGAAAACGACAACGCAGGCATGTCGCGTGCCACTGTCTGCACCTGCACAGAAAGTTGTGAGCAGATATCTCCTTCCATTCGGCCGGAATTGCAAGACGTTTGTGCATCTTCAATATTGGTCACGGTCAATGTCAAAAAGCCCTTATCTGCAATCTAGGTGTTTCGGCGTGCTGCGCCGGCCCAAAGAGTGCCCGGCTGAAAACGACAACGCAGGCATGTCGGGTGCCACTGTCTGCACCAGCTCAGAAAGTTTTGAGCAGATATCTCCTTCCATTCGGCCGGAATTGCAAGAAGTTTGTGCATCTTCTATGTTCGTCGCGGTCAATGGCAAAAGGCGCTTATCTTCAATCTAGGTGTTTCTGCGTGCTGCTCCGGCCCAAAGAGTGCCCGGCGGAAAACGACAACGCAGGCATGTCGAGTGCCACTGTCTACACTTGCACAGAAAGATTTGAGCAGATATCTCCTTCTATTCGGCCGGAATTGCAAGAAGTTTGTGCATCTTCTATGTTCGTCGCGGTCAATGGCAAAAGGCGCTTATCTTCAATCTAGGTGTTTCTGCGTGCTGCGCCGGCCCAAAGAGTGCCCGGCGGAAAACGACAACGCAGGCATGTCGGGTGCCACTGTCTGCACCTGCACAGAAAGTTGTGAGAAGATATCTCCTTCCGTTCGGCCGGAATTGAAATAAGTTTGTGCATCTTCAATGTTGGTCGCGGTCAATAACAAAAAGGCGCTTATCTTCAATCCAGGTGTTTCTGCGTGCTGCTCCGGCCCAAAGAGTGCCCGGCTGAAAACGACAACGCAGGCATGTCGGGTGCCACTGTCTGCACCTGCACAGAAAGTTTTGAGCAGATATCTTCTTTCATTCGGCCGGAATTGCAAGACGTTTGTGCATCTTCCATATTGGTCACGGTCAATGTCAAAAAGCCCTTATCTGCAATCTAGGTGTTTCTGCGTGCTGCGCCGGCCCAAAGAGTGCACGGCTGAAAACGACAACGCAGGCATGTCGGGTGTCACTGTCTGCACCAGCTCAGAAAGTTTTGAGCAGATATCTCCTTTCATTCGGCCGGAATTGCAAGACGTTTGTGCATCTTCCATATTGGTCACGGTCAATGTCAAAAAGCCCTTATCTGCAATCTAGGTGTTTCTGCGTGCTGCGCCGGCCCAAAGAGTGCCCGGCTGAAAACGACAACGCAGGCATGTCGGGTGTCACTGTCTGCACCAGCTCAGAAAGTTTTGAGCAGATATCTCCTTCTATTCCGCCGGAATTGCAAGAAGTTTGTGCATCTTCTATGTTCGTCGCGGTCAATGGCAAAAGGCGCTTATCTTCAATCTAGGTGTTTCTGCGTGCTGCGCCGGCCCAAAGAGTGCCCGGCGGAAAACGACAACGCAGGCATGTCGGGTGCCACTGTCTGCACCTGCACAGAAAATTGTGAGCAGATATCTCCTTCCGTTCGGCCGGAATTGAAAGAAGTTTGTGCATCTTCAATGTTGGTCGAGGTCAATGACAAAAAGACGCTTATCTTCAATCTAGGTTTTTCTGCGTGCTGCTCCGGCCCAAAGAGTGCCCGGCTGAAAACGACGACGCAGGCATGTCGGGTGCCACTGTCTGCACCTGCACAGAAAGTTTTGAGCAGATATCTCCTTCCATTCGGCCGGAATTGCAAGAAGTTTGTGCATCTTCTATGTTCGTCGCGGTCAATGGCAAAAGGCGCTTATCTTCAATCTAGGTGTTTCTGCGTGCTGCTCCGGCCCAAAGAGTGCTCGGCGGAAAACGACAACGCAGGCATGTTGGGTGCCACTGTCTACACCTGCACAGAAAGTTTTGAGCAGATATCTCCTTCCATTCGGCCGGAATTGCAAGAAGTTTGTGCATCTTCTATATTCGTCGCGGTCAATGGCAAAAGGCGCTTATCTTCAATGTAGGTGTTTCTGCGTGCTGCGCCGGCCCAAAGAGTGCCCGGCGGAAAACGACAGCGCAGGCATGTCGGGTGCCACTGTCTGCACCTGCACAGAAAGTTGTGAGCAGATATCTCCTTCCATTCGGCCGGAATTGCAAGACGTTTGTGCATCTTCCATATTGGTTACAGTCAATGTCAAAAAGCCCTTATCTGCAATCTAGGTGTTTCTGCGTGCTGCGCCGGCCCAAAGAGTGCCCGGCTGAAAACGACAACGCAGGCATGTCGGGTGCCACTGTCTGCACCAGCTCAGAAAGTTTTGAGCAGATATCTCCTTCCATTCGGCCGGAATTGCAAGAAGTTTGTACATCTTCTATGTTCGTTGCGGTCAATGGCAAAAGGCGCTTATCTTCAATCTAGGTGTTTTTGCGTGCTGCTCCGGCCCAAAGAGTGCCCGGCGGAAAACGACAACGCAGGCATGTCGAGTGCCACTGTCTGCACTTGCACAGAAAGTTTTGAGCAGATATCTCCTTCTATTCGGCCGGAATTGCAAGAAGTTTGTGCATCTTCTATGTTCGTCGCGGTCAATGGCAAAAGGCGCTTATCTTCAATCTAGGTGTTTCTGCGTGCTGCGCCGGCCCAAAGAGTGCCCGGCTGAAAACAACAACGCAGGCATGTCGGGTGCCACTGTCTGCACCAGCTCAGAAAGTTTTGAGCAGATATCTCCTTCCATTCGGCCGGAATTGCAAGAAGTTTGTGCATCTTCTATGTTCGTCGCGGTCAATGGCAAAAGGCGCTTATCTTCAATGTAGGTGTTTCTGCGTGCTGCGCCGGCCCAAAGAGTGCCCGGCGGAAAACGACAACGCAGGCATGTCGGGTGCCACTGTCTGCACCTGCACAGAAAGTTGTGAGCAGATATCTCCTTCCATTCGGCCGGAATTGCAAGACGTTTGTGCATCTTCCATATTGGTCACAGTCAATGTCAAAAAGCCCTTATCTGCAATCTAGGTGTTTCTGCGTGCTGCGCCGGCCCAAAGAGTGCCCGGCTGAAAACGACAACGCATGCATGTCGGGTGCCACTGTCTGCACCAGCTCAGAAAGTTTTGAGCAGATATCTCCTTCCATTCGGCCGGAATTGCAAGAAGTTTGTACATCTTCTATGTTCGTTGCGGTCAATGGCAAAAGGCGCTTATCTTCAATCTAGGTGTTTTTGCGTGCTGCTCCGGCCCAAAGAGTGCCCGGCGGAAAACGACAACGCAGGCATGTCGAGTGCCACTGTCTGCACTTGCACAGAAAGTTTTGAGCAGATATCTCCTTCTATTCGGCCGGAATTGCAAGAAGTTTGTGCATCTTCTATGTTCGTCGCGGTCAATGGCAAAAGGCGCTTATCTTCAATCTAGGTGTTTCTGCGTGCTGCGCCGGCCCAAAGAGTGCCCGGCTGAAAACAACAACGCAGGCATGTCGGGTGCCACTGTCTGCACCAGCTCAGAAAGTTTTGAGCAGATATCTCCTTCCATTCGGCCGGAATTGCAAGAAGTTTGTGCATCTTCTATGTTCGTCGCGGTCAATGGCAAAAGGCGCTTATCTTCAATGTAGGTGTTTCTGCGTGCTGCGCCGGCCCAAAGAGTGCCCGGCGGAAAACGACAACGCAGGCATGTCGGGTGCCACTGTCTGCACCTGCACAGAAAGTTGTGAGCAGATATCTCCTTCCATTCGGCCGGAATTGCAAGACGTTTGTGCATCTTCCATATTGGTCACAGTCAATGTCAAAAAGCCCTTATCTGCAATCTAGGTGTTTCTGCGTGCTGCGCCGGCCCAAAGAGTGCCCGGCTGAAAACGACAACGCATGCATGTCGGGTGCCACTGTCTGCACCAGCTCAGAAAGTTTTGAGCAGATATCTCCTTCCATTCGGCCGGAATTGCAAGAAGTTTGTACATCTTCTATGTTCGTTGCGGTCAATGGCAAAAGGCGCTTATCTTCAATCTAGGTGTTTCTGCGTGCTGCGCCGGCCCAAAGAGTGCCCGGCGAAAAACGACAACGCAGGCATGTCGGGTGCCACTGTCTACAACTGCACAGAAAATTGTGAGCAGATATCTCCTTCCGTTCGGCCGGAATTGAAAGAAGTTTGTGCATCTTCAATGTTGGTCGCGGTCAATGACAAAAAGACGCTTATCTTCAATCTAGGTGTTTCTGCGTGCTGCTCCGGCCCAAAGAGTGCCCGGCTGAAAACGACAACGCAGGCATGTCGGGTGCCACTGTCTGCACCTGCACAGAAAGTTTTGAGCAGATATCTCCTTCCATTCGGCCGGAATTGCAAGAAGTTTGTGCATCTTCTATGTTCGTCGCGGTCAATGGCAAAAGGCGCTTATCTTCAATCTAGGTGTTTCTGCGTGCTGCTCCGGCTCAAAGAGTGCCCGGCGGAAAACGACAACGCAGGCATGTCGAGTTCCACTGTCTACACCTGCACAGAAAGTTTTGAGCAGATATCTCCTTCTATTCCGCCGGAATTGCAAGAAGTTTGTGCATCTTCTATGTTCGTCGCGGTCAATGGCAAAAGGCGCTTATCTTCAATATAGGTGTTTCTGCGTGCTGCGCCGGCCCAAAGAGTGCCCGGCGGAAAACGACAACGCAGGCATGTCGGGTGCCACTGTCTGCACCTGCACAGAAAGTTGTGAGCAGATATCTCCTTCCATTCGGCCGGAATTGCAAGACGTTTGTGCATCTTCAATATTGGTCACGGTCAATGTCAAAAAGCCCTTATCTGGAATCTAGGTGTTTCTGCGTGCTGCGCCGGCCCAAAGAGTGCCCGGCTGAAAACGACAACGCAGGCATGTCGGGTGCCACTGTCTGCACCAGCTCAGAAAGTTTTGAGCAGATATCTCCTTCCATTCGGCCGGAATTGCAAGAAGTTTGTGCATCTTCTATGTTCGTCGCGGTCAATGGCAAAAGGCGCTTATCTTCAATCTAGGTGTTTCTGCGTGCTGCTCCGGCCCAAAGAGTGCCCGGCGGAAAACGACAATGCAGGCATGTCGAGTTCCACTGTCTACACCTGCACAGAAAGGTTTGAGCAGATATTTCCTTCTATTCCGCCGGAATTGCAAGAAGTTTGTGCATCTTCTATGTTCGTCGCGGTCAATGGCAAAAGGCGCTTATCTTCAATA
The DNA here is from genome assembly GCF_029499605.1 of Hyla sarda. Lineage (NCBI taxonomy): Eukaryota > Metazoa > Chordata > Amphibia > Anura > Hylidae > Hyla > Hyla sarda. The sequence continues at coordinate 64,084 of NW_026609662.1, read as the reverse complement.
TAGGTGTTTCTGCGTGCTGCGCCGGCCCAAAGAGTGCCCGGCGGAAAACGACAACGCAGGCATGTCAGGTGCCACTGTCTGCACCTGCACAGAAAGATGTGAGCAGATATCTCCTTCCATTCGGCCGGAATTGCAAGACGTTTGTGCATCTTCAATATTGGTCACGGTCAATGTCAAAAAGCCCTTATCTGGAATCTAGGTGTTTCTGCGTGCTGCTCCGGCCCAAAGAGTGCCCGGCGGAAAACGACAACGCAGGCAAGTCGAGTGCCACTGTCTACACTTGCACAGAAAGTTTTGAGCAGATATCTCCTTCTATTCGGCCGGAATTGCAAGAAGTTTGTGCATCTTCTATGTTCGTCGCGGTCAATGGCAAAAGGCGCTTATCTTCAATCTAGGTGTTTCTGCGTGCTGCGCCGGCCCAAAGAGTGCCCGGCGGAAAACGACAACGCAGTCATGTCGGGTGCCACTGTCTGCACCAGCACAGAAGGTTGTGAGCAGATATCTCCTTCCGTTCGGCCGGAATTGAAATAAGTTTGTGCATCTTCAATGTTGGTCGCGGTCAATGACAAAAAGGCGCTTATCTTCAATCTAGGTGTTTCTGCGTGCTGCTTCGGCCCAAAGAGTGCCCGGCTGAAAACGACAACGCAGGCATGTCGGGTGCCACTGTCTGCACCTGCACAGAAAGTTTTGAGCAGATATCTTCTTTCATTCGGCCGGAATTGCAAGACGTTTGTGCATCTTCAATATTGGTCACGGTCAATGTCAAAAAGCCCTTATCTGCAATCTAGGTGTTTCTGCGTGCTGCGCCGGCCCAAAGAGTGCCCGGCGGAAAACGACAACGCAGGCATGTCGGGTGCCACTGTCTGCACCAGCTCAGAAAGTTTTGAGCAGATATCTCCTTCCATTCGGCCGGAATTGCAAGAAGTTTGTGCATCTTCTATGTTCGTCGCGGTCAATGGCAAAAGGCGCTTATCTTCAATCTAGGTGTTTCTGCGTGCTGCTCCGGCCCAAAGAGTGCCCGGCGGAAAACGACAACGCAGGCATGTCGGGTGCCACTGTCTACACCTGCACAGAAAGTTTTGAGCAGATATCTCCTTCTATTCGGCCGGAATTGCAAGAAGTTTGTGCATCTTCTATGTTCGTCGCGGTCAATGGCAAAAGGCGCTTATCTTCAATCTAGGTGTTTCTGCGTGCTGCGCCGGCCCAAAGAGTGCCCGGCGGAAAACGACAACGCAGGCATGTCGGGTGCCACTGTCTGCACCTGCACAGAAAGTTGTGAGCAGATATCTCCTTCCGTTCGTCCGGAATTTAAATAAGTTTGTGCATCTTCAATGTTGGTCGCGGTCAATGACAAAAAGGCGCTTATCTTCAATCTAGGTGTTTCAGCGTGCTGCTCCGGCCCAAAGAGTGCCCGGCTGAAAACGACAACGCAGGCATGTCGGGTGCCACTGTCTGCACCTGCACAGAAAGTTTTGAGCAGATATCTCCTTCCATTCGGCCGGAATTGCAAGAAGTTTGTGCATCTTCTATGTTCGTCGCGGTCAATGGCAAAAGGCGCTTATCTTCAATGTAGGTGTTTCTGCGTGCTGCGCCGGCCCAAAGAGTGCCCGGCGGAAAACGACAACGCAGGCATGTCGGGTGCCACTGTCTGCACCTGCACAGAAAGTTGTGAGCAGATATCTCCTTCCATTCGGCCGGAATTGCAAGACGTTTGTGCATCTTCAATATTGGTCACGGTCAATGTCAAAAAGCCCTTATCTGCAATCTAGGTGTTTCGGCGTGCTGCGCCGGCCCAAAGAGTGCCCGGCTGAAAACGACAACGCAGGCATGTCGGGTGCCACTGTCTGCAACAGCTCAGAAAGTTTTGAGCAGATATCTCCTTCCATTCGGCCGGAATTGCAAGAAGTTTGTGCATCTTCTATGTTCGTCGCGGTCAATGGCAAAAGGCGCTTATCTTCAATGTAGGTGTTTCTGCGTGCTGCGCCGGCCCAAAGAGTGCCCGGCGGAAAACGACAACGCAGGCATGTCGGGTGCCACTGTCTGCACCTGCACAGAAAGTTGTGAGAAGATATCTCCTTCCGTTCGGCCGGAATTGAAATAAGTTTGTGCATCTTCAATGTTGGTCGCGGTCAATAACAAAAAGGCGCTTATCTTCAATCCAGGTGTTTCTGCGTGCTGCTCCGGCCCAAAGAGTGCCCGGCTGAAAACGACAACGCAGGCATGTCGGGTGCCACTGTCTGCACCTGCACAGAAAGTTTTGAGCAGATATCTTCTTTCATTCGGCCGGAATTGCAAGACGTTTGTGCATCTTCCATATTGGTCACGGTCAATGTCAAAAAGCCCTTATCTGCAATCTAGGTGTTTCTGCGTGCTGCGCCGGCCCAAATAGTGCACGGCTGAAAACGACAACGCAGGCATGTCGGGTGTCACTGTCTGCACCAGCTCAGAAAGTTTTGAGCAGATATCTCCTTTCATTCGGCCGGAATTGCAAGACGTTTGTGCATCTTCCATATTGGTCACGGTCAATGTCAAAAAGCCCTTATCTGCAATCTAGGTGTTTCTGCGTGCTGCGCCGGCCCAAAGAGTGCCCGGCTGAAAACGACAACGCAGGCATGTCGGGTGTCACTGTCTGCACCAGCTCAGAAAGTTTTGAGCAGATATCTCCTTCTATTCCGCCGGAATTGCAAGAAGTTTGTGCATCTTCTATGTTCGTCGCGGTCAATGGCAAAAGGCGCTTATCTTCAATCTAGGTGTTTCTGCGTGCTGCGCCGGCCCAAAGAGTGCCCGGCGGAAAACGACAACGCAGGCATGTCGGGTGCCACTGTCTGCACCTGCACAGAAAATTGTGAGCAGATATCTCCTTCCGTTCGGCCGGAATTGAAAGAAGTTTGTGCATCTTCAATGTTGGTCGAGGTCAATGACAAAAAGACGCTTATCTTCAATCTAGGTGTTTCTGCGTGCTGCTCCGGCCCAAAGAGTGCCCGGCTGAAAACGACAACGCAGGCATGTCGGGTGCCACTGTCTGCACCTGCACAGAAAGTTTTGAGCAGATATCTCCTTCCATTCGGCCGGAATTGCAAGAAGTTTGTGCATCTTCTATGTTCGTCGCGGTCAATGGCAAAAGGCGCTTATCTTCAATCTAGGTGTTTCTGCGTGCTGCTCCGGCCCAAAGAGTGCTCGGCGGAAAACGACAACGCAGGCATGTTGGGTGCCACTGTCTACACCTGCACAGAAAGTTTTGAGCAGATATCTCCTTCCATTCGGCCGGAATTGCAAGAAGTTTGTGCATCTTCTATATTCGTCGCGGTCAATGGCAAAAGGCGCTTATCTTCAATGTAGGTGTTTCTGCGTGCTGCGCCGGCCCAAAGAGTGCCCGGCGGAAAACGACAGCGCAAGCATGTCGGGTGCCACTGTCTGCACCTGCACAGAAAGTTGTGTGCAGATATCTCCTTCCATTCGGCCGGAATTGCAAGACGTTTGTGCATCTTCCATATTGGTTACAGTCAATGTCAAAAAGCCCTTATCTGCAATCTAGGTGTTTCTGCGTGCTGCGCCGGCCCAAAGAGTGCCCGGCTGAAAACGACAACGCAGGCATGTCGGGTGCCACTGTCTGCACCAGCTCAGAAAGTTTTGAGCAGATATCTCCTTCCATTCGGCCGGAATTGCAAGAAGTTTGTACATCTTCTATGTTCGTTGCGGTCAATGGCAAAAGGCGCTTATCTTCAATCTAGGTGTTTTTGCGTGCTGCTCCGGCCCAAAGAGTGCCCGGCGGAAAACGACAACGCAGGCATGTCGAGTGCCACTGTCTGCACTTGCACAGAAAGTTTTGAGCAGATATCTCCTTCTATTCGGCCGGAATTGCAAGAAGTTTGTGCATCTTCTATGTTCGTCGCGGTCAATGGCAAAAGGCGCTTATCTTCAATCTAGGTGTTTCTGCGTGCTGCGCCGGCCCAAAGAGTGCCCGGCTGAAAACAACAACGCAGGCATGTCGGGTGCCACTGTCTGCACCAGCTCAGAAAGTTTTGAGCAGATATCTCCTTCCATTCGGCCGGAATTGCAAGAAGTTTGTGCATCTTCTATGTTCGTCGCGGTCAATGGCAAAAGGCGCTTATCTTCAATGTAGGTGTTTCTGCGTGCTGCGCCGGCCCAAAGAGTGCCCGGCGGAAAACGACAACGCAGGCATGTCGGGTGCCACTGTCTGCACCTGCACAGAAAGTTGTGAGCAGATATCTCCTTCCATTCGGCCGGAATTGCAAGACGTTTGTGCATCTTCCATATTGGTCACAGTCAATGTCAAAAAGCCCTTATCTGCAATCTAGGTGTTTCTGCGTGCTGCGCCGGCCCAAAGAGTGCCCGGCTGAAAACGACAACGCATGCATGTCGGGTGCCACTGTCTGCACCAGCTCAGAAAGTTTTGAGCAGATATCTCCTTCCATTCGGCCGGAATTGCAAGAAGTTTGTACATCTTCTATGTTCGTTGCGGTCAATGGCAAAAGGCGCTTATCTTCAATCTAGGTGTTTCTGCGTGCTGCGCCGGCCCAAAGAGTGCCCGGCGAAAAACGACAACGCAGGCATGTCGGGTGCCACTGTCTACAACTGCACAGAAAATTGTGAGCAGATATCTCCTTCCGTTCGGCCGGAATTGAAAGAAGTTTGTGCATCTTCAATGTTGGTCGCGGTCAATGACAAAAAGACGCTAATCTTCAATCTAGGTGTTTCTGCGTGCTGCTCCGGCCCAAAGAGTGCCCGGCTGAAAACGACAACGCAGGCATGTCGGGTGCCACTGTCTGCACCTGCACAGAAAGTTTTGAGCAGATATCTCCTTCCATTCGGCCGGAATTGCAAGAAGTTTGTGCATCTTCTATGTTCGTCGCGGTCAATGGCAAAAGGCGCTTATCTTCAATCTAGGTGTTTCTGCGTGCTGCGCCGGCCCAAAGAGTGCCCGGCTGAAAACAACAACGCAGGCATGTCGGGTGCCACTGTCTGCACCAGCTCAGAAAGTTTTGAGCAGATATCTCCTTCCATTCGGCCGGAATTGCAAGAAGTTTGTGCATCTTCTATGTTCGTCGCGGTCAATGGCAAAAGGCGCTTATCTTCAATGTAGGTGTTTCTGCGTGCTGCGCCGGCCCAAAGAGTGCCCGGCGGAAAACGACAACGCAGGCATGTCGGGTGCCACTGTCTGCACCTGCACAGAAAGTTGTGAGCAGATATCTCCTTCCATTCGGCCGGAATTGCAAGACGTTTGTGCATCTTCCATATTGGTCACAGTCAATGTCAAAAAGCCCTTATCTGCAATCTAGGTGTTTCTGCGTGCTGCGCCGGCCCAAAGAGTGCCCGGCTGAAAACGACAACGCATGCATGTCGGGTGCCACTGTCTGCACCAGCTCAGAAAGTTTTGAGCAGATATCTCCTTCCATTCGGCCGGAATTGCAAGAAGTTTGTACATCTTCTATGTTCGTTGCGGTCAATGGCAAAAGGCGCTTATCTTCAATCTAGGTGTTTCTGCGTGCTGCGCCGGCCCAAAGAGTGCCCGGCGAAAAACGACAACGCAGGCATGTCGGGTGCCACTGTCTACAACTGCACAGAAAATTGTGAGCAGATATCTCCTTCCGTTCGGCCGGAATTGAAAGAAGTTTGTGCATCTTCAATGTTGGTCGCGGTCAATGACAAAAAGACGCTAATCTTCAATCTAGGTGTTTCTGCGTGCTGCTCCGGCCCAAAGAGTGCCCGGCTGAAAACGACAACGCAGGCATGTCGGGTGCCACTGTCTGCACCTGCACAGAAAGTTTTGAGCAGATATCTCCTTCCATTCGGCCGGAATTGCAAGAAGTTTGTGCATCTTCTATGTTCGTCGCGGTCAATGGCAAAAGGCGCTTATCTTCAATCTAGGTGTTTCTGCGTGCTGCGCCGGCCCAAAGAGTGCCCGGCTGAAAACAACAACGCAGGCATGTCGGGTGCCACTGTCTGCACCAGCTCAGAAAGTTTTGAGCAGATATCTCCTTCCATTCGGCCGGAATTGCAAGAAGTTTGTGCATCTTCTATGTTCGTCGCGGTCAATGGCAAAAGGCGCTTATCTTCAATGTAGGTGTTTCTGCGTGCTGCGCCGGCCCAAAGAGTGCCCGGCGGAAAACGACAACGCAGGCATGTCGGGTGCCACTGTCTGCACCTGCACAGAAAGTTGTGAGCAGATATCTCCTTCCATTCGGCCGGAATTGCAAGACGTTTGTGCATCTTCCATATTGGTCACAGTCAATGTCAAAAAGCCCTTATCTGCAATCTAGGTGTTTCTGCGTGCTGCGCCGGCCCAAAGAGTGCCCGGCTGAAAACGACAACGCATGCATGTCGGGTGCCACTGTCTGCACCAGCTCAGAAAGTTTTGAGCAGATATCTCCTTCCATTCGGCCGGAATTGCAAGAAGTTTTTACATCTTCTATGTTCGTTGCGGTCAATGGCAAAAGGCGCTTATCTTCAATCTAGGTGTTTCTGCGTGCTGCGCCGGCCCAAAGAGTGCCCGGCGAAAAACGACAACGCAGGCATGTCGGGTGCCACTGTCTACAACTGCACAGAAAATTGTGAGCAGATATCTCCTTCCGTTCGGCCGGAATTGAAAGAAGTTTGTGCATCTTCAATGTTGGTCGCGGTCAATGACAAAAAGACGCTTATCTTCAATCTAGGTGTTTCTGCGTGCTGCTCCGGCCCAAAGAGTGCCCGGCTGAAAACGACAACGCAGGCATGTCGGGTGCCACTGTCTGCACCTGCACAGAAAGTTTTGAGCAGATATCTCCTTCCATTCGGCCGGAATTGCAAGAAGTTTGTGCATCTTCTATGTTCGTCGCGGTCAATGGCAAAAGGCGCTTATCTTCAATCTAGGTGTTTCTGCGTGCTGCTCTGGCCCAAAGAGTGCCCGGCGGAAAACGACAACGCAGGCATGTCGAGTTCCACTGTCTACACCTGCACAGAAAGTTTTGAGCAGATATCTCCTTCTATTCCGCCGGAATTGCAAGAAGTTTGTGCATCTTCTATGTTCGTCGCGGTCAATGGCAAAAGGCGCTTATCTTCAATCTAGGTGTTTCTGCGTGCTGCGCCGGCCCAAAGAGTGCCCGGCGAAAAACGACAATGCAGGCATGTCGCGTGCCACTGTCTACAACTGCACAGAAAATTGTGAGCAGATATCTCCTTCCGTTCGGCCGGAATTGAAAGAAGTTTGTGCATCTTCAATGTTGGTCGCGGTCAATGACAAAAAGACGCTTATCTTCAATCTAGGTGTTTCTGCGTGCTGCTCCGGCCCAAAGAGTGCCCGGCTGAAAACGACAACGCAGGCATGTCGGGTGCCACTGTCTGCACCTGCACAGAAAGTTTTGAGCAGATATCTCCTTCCATTCGGCCGGAATTGCAAGAAGTTTGTGCATCTTCTATGTTCGTCGCGGTCAATGGCAAAAGGCGCTTATCTTCAATCTAGGTGTTTCTGCGTGCTGCTCCGGCCCAAAGAGTGCCCGGCGGAAAACGACAACGCAGGCATGTCGAGTTCCACTGTCTACACCTGCACAGAAAGTTTTGAGCAGATATCTCCTTCTATTCCGCCGGAATTGCAAGAAGTTTGTGCATCTTCTATGTTCGTCGCGGTCAATGGCAAAAGGCGCTTATCTTCAATATAGGTGTTTCTGCGTGCTGCGCCGGCCCAAAGAGTGCCCGGCGGAAAACGACAACGCAGGCATGTCGGGTGCCACTGTCTGCACCTGCACAGAAAGTTGTGAGCAGATATCTCCTTCCATTCGGCCGGAATTGCAAGACGTTTGTGCATCTTCAATATTGGTCACGGTCAATGTCAAAAAGCCCTTATCTGGAATCTAGGTGTTTCTGCGTGCTGCGCCGGCCCAAAGAGTGCCCGGCTGAAAACGACAACGCAGGCATGTCGGGTGCCACTGTCTGCACCAGCTCAGAAAGTTTTGAGCAGATATCTCCTTCCATTCGGCCGGAATTGCAAGAAGTTTGTGCATCTTCTATGTTCGTCGCGGTCAATGGCAAAAGACGCTTATCTTCAATCTAGGTGTTTCTGCGTGCTGCTCCGGCCCAAAGAGTGCCCGGCTGAAAACGACAACGCAGGCATGTCGGGTGCCACTGTCTGCACCTGCACAGAAAGTTGTGAGCAGATATCTCCTTCCATTCGGCCGGAATTGCAAGACGTTTGTGCATCTTCCATATTGGTCACAGTCAATGTCAAAAAGCCCTTATCTGCAATCTAGGTGTTTCTGCGTGCTGCGCCGGCCCAAAGAGTGCCCGGCTGAAAACGACAACGCAGGCATGTCGGGTGCCACTGTCTACACCAGCTCAGAAAGTTTTGAGCAGATATCTCCTTCCATTCGGCCGGAATTGCAAGATGTTTGTGCATCTTCTATGTTCGTCGCGGTCAATGGCAAAAGGCGCTTATCTTCAATCTAGGTGTTTCTGCGTGCTGCTCCGGCCCAAAGAGTGCTCGGCGGAAAACGACAACGCAGGCATGTCGGGTGCCACTGTCTACACCTGCACAGAAAGTTTTGAGCAGATATCTCCTTCCATTCGGCCGGAATTGCAAGAAGTTTGTGCATCTTCTATGTTCGTCGCGGTCAATGGCAAAAGGCGCTTATCTTCAATGTAGGTGTTTCTGCGTGCTGCGCCGGCCCAAAGAGTGCCCGGCGGAAAACGACAACGCAGGCATGTCGGGTGCCACTGTCTGCACCTGCACAGAAAGTTGTGAGCAGATATCTCCTTCCATTCGGCCGGAATTGCAAGACGTTTGTGCATCTTCCATATTGGTCACAGTCAATGTCAAAAAGCCCTTATCTGCAATCTAGGTGTTTCTGCGTGCTGCGCCGGCCCAAAGAGTGCCCGGCTGAAAACGACAACGCATGCATGTCGGGTGCCACTGTCTGCACCAGCTCAGAAAGTTTTGAGCAGATATCTCCTTCCATTCGGCCGGAATTGCAAGAAGTTTTTACATCTTCTATGTTCGTTGCGGTCAATGGCAAAAGGCGCTTATCTTCAATCTAGGTGTTTCTGCGTGCTGCGCCGGCCCAAAGAGTGCCCGGCGAAAAACGACAACGCAGGCATGTCGGGTGCCACTGTCTACAACTGCACAGAAAATTGTGAGCAGATATCTCCTTCCGTTCGGCCGGAATTGAAAGAAGTTTGTGCATCTTCAATGTTGGTCGCGGTCAATGACAAAAAGACGCTTATCTTCAATCTAGGTGTTTCTGCGTGCTGCTCCGGCCCAAAGAGTGCCCGGCTGAAAACGACAACGCAGGCATGTCGGGTGCCACTGTCTGCACCTGCACAGAAAGTTTTGAGCAGATATCTCCTTCCATTCGGCCGGAATTGCAAGAAGTTTGTGCATCTTCTATGTTCGTCGCGGTCAATGGCAAAAGGCGCTTATCTTCAATCTAGGTGTTTCTGCGTGCTGCTCCGGCCCAAAGAGTGCCCGGCGGAAAACGACAACGCAGGCATGTCGAGTTCCACTGTCTACACCTGCACAGAAAGTTTTGAGCAGATATCTCCTTCTATTCCGCCGGAATTGCAAGAAGTTTGTGCATCTTCTATGTTCGTCGCGGTCAATGGCAAAAGGCGCTTATCTTCAATATAGGTGTTTCTGCGTGCTGCGCCGGCCCAAAGAGTGCCCGGCGGAAAACGACAACGCAGGCATGTCGGGTGCCACTGTCTGCACCTGCACAGAAAGTTGTGAGCAGATATCTCCTTCCATTCGGCCGGAATTGCAAGAAGTTTGTGCATCTTCTATGTTCGTCGCGGTCAATGGCAAAAGGCGCTTATCTTCAATCTAGGTGTTTCTGCGTGCTGCTCTGGCCCAAAGAGTGCCCGGCGGAAAACGACAACGCAGGCATGTCGAGTTCCACTGTCTACACCTGCACAGAAAGTTTTGAGCAGATATCTCCTTCTATTCCGCCGGAATTGCAAGAAGTTTGTGCATCTTCTATGTTCGTCGCGGTCAATGGCAAAAGGCGCTTATCTTCAATCTAGGTGTTTCTGCGTGCTGCGCCGGCCCAAAGAGTGCCCGGCGAAAAACGACAATGCAGGCATGTCGCGTGCCACTGTCTACAACTGCACAGAAAATTGTGAGCAGATATCTCCTTCCGTTCGGCCGGAATTGAAAGAAGTTTGTGCATCTTCAATGTTGGTCGCGGTCAATGACAAAAAGACGCTTATCTTCAATCTAGGTGTTTCTGCGTGCTGCTCCGGCCCAAAGAGTGCCCGGCTGAAAACGACAACGCAGGCATGTCGGGTGCCACTGTCTGCACCTGCACAGAAAGTTTTGAGCAGATATCTCCTTCCATTCGGCCGGAATTGCAAGAAGTTTGTGCATCTTCTATGTTCGTCGCGGTCAATGGCAAAAGGCGCTTATCTTCAATCTAGGTGTTTCTGCGTGCTGCTCCGGCCCAAAGAGTGCCCGGCGGAAAACGACAACGCAGGCATGTCGAGTTCCACTGTCTACACCTGCACAGAAAGTTTTGAGCAGATATCTCCTTCTATTCCGCCGGAATTGCAAGAAGTTTGTGCATCTTCTATGTTCGTCGCGGTCAATGGCAAAAGGCGCTTATCTTCAATATAGGTGTTTCTGCGTGCTGCGCCGGCCCAAAGAGTGCCCGGCGGAAAACGACAACGCAGGCATGTCGGGTGCCACTGTCTGCACCTGCACAGAAAGTTGTGAGCAGATATCTCCTTCCATTCGGCCGGAATTGCAAGACGTTTGTGCATCTTCAATATTGGTCACGGTCAATGTCAAAAAGCCCTTATCTGGAATCTAGGTGTTTCTGCGTGCTGCGCCGGCCCAAAGAGTGCCCGGCTGAAAACGACAACGCAGGCATGTCGGGTGCCACTGTCTGCACCAGCTCAGAAAGTTTTGAGCAGATATCTCCTTCCATTCGGCCGGAATTGCAAGAAGTTTGTGCATCTTCTATGTTCGTCGCGGTCAATGGCAAAAGACGCTTATCTTCAATCTAGGTGTTTCTGCGTGCTGCTCCGGCCCAAAGAGTGCCCGGCTGAAAACGACAACGCAGGCATGTCGGGTGCCACTGTCTGCACCTGCACAGAAAGTTGTGAGCAGATATCTCCTTCCATTCGGCCGGAATTGCAAGACGTTTGTGCATCTTCCATATTGGTCACAGTCAATGTCAAAAAGCCCTTATCTGCAATCTAGGTGTTTCTGCGTGCTGCGCCGGCCCAAAGAGTGCCCGGCTGAAAACGACAACGCAGGCATGTCGGGTGCCACTGTCTACACCAGCTCAGAAAGTTTTGAGCAGATATCTCCTTCCATTCGGCCGGAATTGCAAGATGTTTGTGCATCTTCTATGTTCGTCGCGGTCAATGGCAAAAGGCGCTTATCTTCAATCTAGGTGTTTCTGCGTGCTGCTCCGGCCCAAAGAGTGCTCGGCGGAAAACGACAACGCAGGCATGTCGGGTGCCACTGTCTACACCTGCACAGAAAGTTTTGAGCAGATATCTCCTTCCATTCGGCCGGAATTGCAAGAAGTTTGTGCATCTTCTATGTTCGTCGCGGTCAATGGCAAAAGGCGCTTATCTTCAATCTAGGTGTTTCTGCGTGCTGCGCCGGCCCAAAGAGTGCCCGGCGAAAAACGACAACGCAGGCATGTCGGGTGCCACTGTCTACAACTGCACAGAAAATTGTGAGCAGATATCTCCTTCCGTTCGGCCGGAATTGAAAGAAGTTTGTGCATCTTCAATGTTGGTCGCGGTCAATGACAAAAAGACGCTTATCTTCAATCTAGGTGTTTCTGCGTGCTGCTCCGGCCCAAAGAGTGCCCGGCTGAAAACGACAACGCAGGCATGTCGGGTGCCACTGTCTGCACCTGCACAGAAAGTTTTGAGCAGATATCTCCTTCCATTCGGCCGGAATTGCAAGAAGTTTGTGCATCTTCTATGTTCGTCGCGGTCAATGGCAAAAGGCGCTTATCTTCAATCTAGGTGTTTCTGCGTGCTGCTCCGGCTCAAAGAGTGCCCGGCGGAAAACGACAACGCAGGCATGTCGAGTTCCACTGTCTACACCTGCACAGAAAGTTTTGAGCAGATATCTCCTTCTATTCCGCCGGAATTGCAAGAAGTTTGTGCATCTTCTATGTTCGTCGCGGTCAATGGCAAAAGGCGCTTATCTTCAATATAGGTGTTTCTGCGTGCTGCGCCGGCCCAAAGAGTGCCCGGCGGAAAACGACAACGCAGGCATGTCGGGTGCCACTGTCTGCACCTGCACAGAAAGTTGTGAGCAGATATCTCCTTCCATTCGGCCGGAATTGCAAGACGTTTGTGCATCTTCAATATTGGTCACGGTCAATGTCAAAAAGCCCTTATCTGGAATCTAGGTGTTTCTGCGTGCTGCGCCGGCCCAAAGAGTGCCCGGCTGAAAACGACAACGCAGGCATGTCGGGTGCCACTGTCTGCACCAGCTCAGAAAGTTTTGAGCAGATATCTCCTTCCATTCGGCCGGAATTGCAAGAAGTTTGTGCATCTTCTATGTTCGTCGCGGTCAATGGCAAAAGGCGCTTATCTTCAATCTAGGTGTTTCTGCGTGCTGCTCCGGCCCAAAGAGTGCCCGGCGGAAAACGACAACGCAGGCATGTCGAGTTCCACTGTCTACACCTGCACAGAATGTTTTGAGCAGATATTTCCTTCTATTCCGCCGGAATTGCAAGAAGTTTGTGCATCTTCTATGTTCGTCGCGGTCAATGGCAAAAGGCGCTTATCTTCAATATAGGTGTTTCTGCGTGCTGCGCCGGCCCAAAGAGTGCCCGGCGGAAAACGACAACGCAGGCATGTCAGGTGCCACTGTCTGCACCTGCACAGAAAGTTGTGAGCAGATATCTCCTTCCATTCGGCCGGAATTGCAAGACGTTTGTGCATCTTCAATATTGGTCACGGTCAATGTCAAAAAGCCCTTATCTGGAATCTAGGTGTTTCTGCGTGCTGCTCCGGCCCAAAGAGTGCCCGGCGGAAAACGACAACGCAGGCATGTCGAGTGCCACTGTCTACACTTGCACAGAAAGTTTTGAGCAGATATCTCCTTCTATTCGGCCGGAATTGCAAGAAGTTTGTGCATCTTCTATGTTCGTCGCGGTCAATGGCAAAAGGCGCTTATCTTCAATCTAGGTGTTTCTGCGTGCTGCGCCGGCCCAAAGAGTGCCCGGCGGAAAACGACAACGCAGGCATGTCGGGTGCCACTGTCTGCACCTGCACAGAAAGTTGTGAGCAGATATCTCCTTCCGTTCGGCCGGAATTGAAATAAGTTTGTGCATCTTCAATGTTGGTCGCGGTCTTCAATGTTGGTCGCGGTCAATGACAAAAAGGCGCTTATCTTCAATCTAGGTGTTTCTGCGTGCTGCTTCGGCCCAAAGAGTGCCCGGCTGAAAACGACAACGCAGGCATGTCGGGTGCCACTGTCTGCACCTGCACAGAAAGTTTTGAGCAGATATCTTCTTTCATTCGGCCGGAATTGCAAGACGTTTGTGCATCTTCAATATTGGTCACGGTCAATGTCAAAAAGCCCTTATCTGCAATCTAGGTGTTTCTGCGTGCTGCGCCGGCCCAAAGAGTGCCCGGCGGAAAACGACAACGCAGGCATGTCGGGTGCCACTGTCTGCACCTGCACAGAAAGTTGTGAGCAGATATCTCCTTCCATTCGGCCGGAATTGCAAGACGTTTGTGCATCTTCAAAATTGGTCACGGTCAATGTCAAAAAGCCCTTATCTGCAATCTAGGTATTTCGGCGTGCTGCGCCGGCCCAAAGAGTGCCCGGCTGAAAACGACAACGCAGGCATGTCGGGTGCCACTGTCTGCACCAGCTCAGAAAGTTTTGAGCAGATATCTCCTTCCATTCGGCCGGAATTGCAAGAAGTTTGTGCATCTTCTATGTTCGTCGCGGTCAATGGCAAAAGGCGCTTATCTTCAATCTAGGTGTTTCTGCGTGCTGCTCCGGCCCAAAGAGTGCCCGGCGGAAAACGACAACGCAGGCATGTCGAGTGCCACTGTCTACACCTGCACAGAAAGTTTTGAGCAGATATCTCCTTCTATTCGGCCGGAATTGCAAGAAGTTTGTGCATCTTCTATGTTCGTCGCGGTCAATGGCAAAAGGCGCTTATCTTCAATCTAGGTGTTTCTGCGTGCTGCGCCGGCCCAAAGAGTGCCCGGCGGAAAACGACAACGCAGGCATGTCGGGTGCCACTGTCTGCACCTGCACAGAAAGTTGTGAGCAGATATCTCCTTCCGTTCGTCCGGAATTGAAATAAGTTTGTGCATCTTCAATGTTGGTCGCGGTCAATGACAAAAAGGCGCTTATCTTCAATCTAGGTGTTTCAGCGTGCTGCTCCGGCCCAAAGTGTGCCCGGCGGAAAACGACAACGCAGGCATGTCGGGTGCCACTGTCTGCACCTGCACAGAAAGTTGTGAGCAGATATCTCCTTCCATTCGGCCGGAATTGCAAGACGTTTGTGCATCTTCAATATTGGTCACGGTCAATGTCAAAAAGCCCTTATCTGCAATCTAGGTGTTTCGGCGTGCTGCGCCGGCCCAAAGAGTGCCCGGCTGAAAACGACAACGCAGGCATGTCGGGTGCCACTGTCTGCACCAGCTCAGAAAGTTTTGAGCAGATATCTCCTTCCATTCGGCCGGAATTGCAAGAAGTTTGTGCATCTTCTATGTTCGTCGCGGTCAATGGCAAAAGGCGCTTATCTTCAATCTAGGTGTTTCTGCGTGCTGCTCCGGCCCAAAGAGTGCCCGGCGGAAAACGACAACGCAGGCATGTCGAGTGCCACTGTCTACACTTGCACAGAAAGATTTGAGCAGATATCTCCTTCTATTCGGCCGGAATTGCAAGAAGTTTGTGCATCTTCTATGTTCGTCGCGGTCAATGGCAAAAGGCGCTTATCTTCAATCTAGGTGTTTCTGCGTGCTGCGCCGGCCCAAAGAGTGCCCGGCGGAAAACGACAACGCAGGCATGTCGGGTGCCACTGTCTGCACCTGCACAGAAAGTTGTGAGAAGATATCTCCTTCCGTTCGGCCGGAATTGAAATAAGTTTGTGCATCTTCAATGTTGGTCGCGGTCAATACCAAAAAGGCGCTTATCTTCAATCCAGGTGTTTCTGCGTGCTGCTCCGGCCCAAAGAGTGCCCGGCTGAAAACGACAACGCAGGCATGTCGGGTGCCACTGTCTGCACCTGCACAGAAAGTTTTGAGCAGATATCTTCTTTCATTCGGCCGGAATTGCAAGACGTTTGTGCATCTTCCATATTGGTCACGGTCAATGTCAAAAAGCCCTTATCTGCAATCTAGGTGTTTCTGCGTGCTGCGCCGGCCCAAAGAGTGCACGGCTGAAAACGACAACGCAGGCATGTCGGGTGTCACTGTCTGCACCAGCTCAGAAAGTTTTGAGCAGATATCTCCTTTCATTCGGCCGGAATTGCAAGACGTTTGTGCATCTTCCATATTGGTCACGGTCAATGTCAAAAAGCCCTTATCTGCAATCTAGGTGTTTCTGCGTGCTGCGCCGGCCCAAAGAGTGCCCGGCTGAAAACGACAACGCAGGCATGTCGGGTGTCACTGTCTGCACCAGCTCAGAAAGTTTTGAGCAGATATCTCCTTCTATTCCGCCGGAATTGCAAGAAGTTTGTGCATCTTCTATGTTCGTCGCGGTCAATGGCAAAAGGCGCTTATCTTCAATCTAGGTGTTTCTGCGTGCTGCGCCGGCCCAAAGAGTGCCCGGCGGAAAACGACAACGCAGGCATGTCGGGTGTCACTGTCTGCACCTGCACAGAAAATTGTGAGCAGATATCTCCTTCCGTTCGGCCGGAATTGAAAGAAGTTTGTGCATCTTCAATGTTGGTCGCGGTCAATGACAAAAAGACGCTTATCTTCAATCTAGGTGTTTCTGCGTGCTGCTCCGGCCCAAAGAGTGCCCGGCTGAAAACGACAACGCAGGCATGTCGGGTGCCACTGTCTGCACCTGCACAGAAAGTTTTGAGCAGATATCTCCTTCCATTCGGCCGGAATTGCAAGAAGTTTGTGCATCTTCTATGTTCGTCGCGGTCAATGGCAAAAGGCGCTTATCTTCAATCTAGGTGTTTCTGCGTGCTGCTCCGGCCCAAAGAGTGCTCGGCGGAAAACGACAACGCAGGCATGTTGGGTGCCACTGTCTACACCTGCACAGAAAGTTTTGAGCAGATATCTCCTTCCATTCGGCCGGAATTGCAAGAAGTTTGTGCATCTTCTATGTTCGTCGCGGTCAATGGCAAAAGGCGCTTATCTTCAATGTAGGTGTTTCTGCGTGCTGCGCCGGCCCAAAGAGTGCCCGGCGGAAAACGACAACGCAGGCATGTCGGGTGCCACTGTCTGCACCTGCACAGAAAGTTGTGAGCAGATATCTCCTTCCATTCGGCCGGAATTGCAAGACGTTTGTGCATCTTCCATTTTGGTTACAGTCAATGTCAAAAAGCCCTTATCTGCAATCTAGGTGTTTCTGCGTGCTGCGCCGGCCCAAAGAGTGCCCGGCTGAAAACGACAACGCAGGCATGTCGGGTGCCACTGTCTGCACCAGCTCAGAAAGTTTTGAGCAGATATCTCCTTCCATTCGGCCGGAATTGCAAGAAGTTTGTACATCTTCTATGTTCGTTGCGGTCAATGGCAAAAGGCGCTTATCTTCAATCTAGGTGTTTTTGCGTACTGCTCCGGCCCAAAGAGTGCCCGGCGGAAAACGACAACGCAGGCATGTCGAGTGCCACTGTCTACACCTGCACAGAAAGTTTTGAGCAGATATCTCCTTCTATTCGGCCGGAATTGCAAGAAGTTTGTGCATCTTCTATGTTCGTCGCGGTCAATGGCAAAAGGCGCTTATCTTCAATCTAGGTGTTTCTGCGTGCTGCGCCGGCCCAAAGAGTGCCCGGCTGAAAACAACAACGCAGGCATGTCGGGTGCCACTGTCTGCACCAGCTCAGAAAGTTTTGAGCAGATATCTCCTTCCATTCGGCCGGAATTGCAAGAAGTTTGTGCATCTTCTATGTTCGTCGCGGTCAATGGCAAAAGGCGCTTATCTTCAATGTAGGTGTTTCTGCGTGCTGCGCCGGCCCAAAGAGTGCCCGGCGGAAAACGACAACGCAGGCATGTCGGGTGCCACTGTCTGCACCTGCACAGAAAGTTGTGAGCAGATATCTCCTTCCATTCGGCCGGAATTGCAAGACGTTTGTGCATCTTCCATATTGGTCACAGTCAATGTCAAAAAGCCCTTATCTGCAATCTAGGTGTTTCTGCGTGCTGCGCCGGCCCAAAGAGTGCCCGGCTGAAAACGACAACGCAGGCATGTCGGGTGCCACTGTCTGCACCAGCTCAGAAAGTTTTGAGCAGATATCTCCTTCCATTCGGCCGGAATTGCAAGAAGTTTGTACATCTTCTATGTTCGTTGCGGTCAATGGCAAAAGGCGCTTATCTTCAATCTAGGTGTTTCTGCGTGCTGCGCCGGCCCAAAGAGTGCCCGGCGAAAAACGACAACGCAGGCATGTCGGGTGCCACTGTCTACAACTGCACAGAAAATTGTGAGCAGATATCTCCTTCCGTTCGGCCGGAATTGAAAGAAGTTTGTGCATCTTCAATGTTGGTCGCGGTCAATGACAAAAAGACGCTTATCTTCAATCTAGGTGTTTCTGCGTGCTGCTCCGGCCCAAAGAGTGCCCGGCTGAAAACGACAACGCAGGCATGTCGGGTGCCACTGTCTGCACCTGCACAGAAAGTTTTGAGCAGATATCTCCTTCCATTCGGCCGGAATTGCAAGAAGTTTGTGCATCTTCTATGTTCGTCGCGGTCAATGGCAAAAGGCGCTTATCTTCAATCTAGGTGTTTCTGCGTGCTGCTCCGGCTCAAAGAGTGCACGGCGGAAAACGACAACGCAGGCATGTCGAGTTCCACTGTCTACACCTGCACAGAAAGTGTTTAGCAGATATCTCCTTCTATTCCGCCGGAATTGCAAGAAGTTTGTGCATCTTCTATGTTCGTCGCGGTCAATGGCAAAAGGCGCTTATCTTCAATATAGGTGTTTCTGCGTGCTGCGCCGGCCCAAAGAGTGCCCGGCGGAAAACGACAACGCAGGCATGTCGGGTGCCACTGTCTGCACCTGCACAGAAAGTTGTGAGCAGATATCTCCTTCCATTCGGCCGGAATTGCAAGACGTTTGTGCATCTTCAATATTGGTCACGGTCAATGTCAAAAAGCCCTTATCTGGAATCTAGGTGTTTCTGCGTGCTGCGCCGGCCCAAAGAGTGCCCGGCTGAAAACGACAACGCAGGCATGTCGGGTGCCACTGTCTGCACCAGCTCAGAAAGTTTTGAGCAGATATCTCCTTCCATTCGGCCGGAATTGCAAGAAGTTTGTGCATCTTCTATGTTCGTCGCGGTCAATGGCAAAAGGCGCTTATCTTCAATGTAGGTGTTTCTGCGTGCTGCGCCGGCCCAAAGAGTGCCCGGCGGAAAACGACAACGCAGGCATGTCGGGTGCCACTGTCTGCACCTGCACAGAAAGTTGTGAGCAGATATCTCCTTCCATTCGGCCGGAATTGCAAGACGTTTGTGCATCTTCCATATTGGTCACAGTCAATGTCAAAAAGCCCTTATCTGCAATCTAGGTGTTTCTGCGTGCTGCGCCGGCCCAAAGAGTGCCCGGCTGAAAACGACAACGCAGGCATGTCGGGTGCCACTGTCTGCACCAGCTCAGAAAGTTTTGAGCAGATATCTCCTTCCATTCGGCCGGAATTGCAAGAAGTTTGTACATCTTCTATGTTCGTTGCGGTCAATGGCAAAAGGCGCTTATCTTCAATCTAGGTGTTTCTGCGTGCTGCGCCGGCCCAAAGAGTGCCCGGCGAAAAACGACAACGCAGGCATGTCGGGTGCCACTGTCTACAACTGCACAGAAAATTGTGAGCAGATATCTCCTTCCGTTCGGCCGGAATTGAAAGAAGTTTGTGCATCTTCAATGTTGGTCGCGGTCAATGACAAAAAGACGCTTATCTTCAATCTAGGTGTTTCTGCGTGCTGCTCCGGCCCAAAGAGTGCCCGGCTGAAAACGACAACGCAGGCATGTCGGGTGCCACTGTCTGCACCTGCACAGAAAGTTTTGAGCAGATATCTCCTTCCATTCGGCCGGAATTGCAAGAAGTTTGTGCATCTTCTATGTTCGTCGCGGTCAATGGCAAAAGGCGCTTATCTTCAATCTAGGTGTTTCTGCGTGCTGCGCCGGCCCAAAGAGTGCCCGGCTGAAAACAACAACGCAGGCATGTCGGGTGCCACTGTCTGCACCAGCTCAGAAAGTTTTGAGCAGATATCTCCTTCCATTCGGCCGGAATTGCAAGAAGTTTGTGCATCTTCTATGTTCGTCGCGGTCAATGGCAAAAGGCGCTTATCTTCAATGTAGGTGTTTCTGCGTGCTGCGCCGGCCCAAAGAGTGCCCGGCGGAAAACGACAACGCAGGCATGTCGGGTGCCACTGTCTGCACCTGCACAGAAAGTTGTGAGCAGATATCTCCTTCCATTCGGCCGGAATTGCAAGACGTTTGTGCATCTTCCATATTGGTCACAGTCAATGTCAAAAAGCCCTTATCTGCAATCTAGGTGTTTCTGCGTGCTGCGCCGGCCCAAAGAGTGCCCGGCTGAAAACGACAACGCATGCATGTCGGGTGCCACTGTCTGCACCAGCTCAGAAAGTTTTGAGCAGATATCTCCTTCCATTCGGCCGGAATTGCAAGAAGTTTGTACATCTTCTATGTTCGTTGCGGTCAATGGCAAAAGGCGCTTATCTTCAATCTAGGTGTTTCTGCGTGCTGCGCCGGCCCAAAGAGTGCCCGGCGAAAAACGACAACGCAGGCATGTCGGGTGCCACTGTCTACAACTGCACAGAAAATTGTGAGCAGATATCTCCTTCCGTTCGGCCGGAATTGAAAGAAGTTTGTGCATCTTCAATGTTGGTCGCGGTCAATGACAAAAAGACGCTTATCTTCAATCTAGGTGTTTCTGCGTGCTGCTCCGGCCCAAAGAGTGCCCGGCTGAAAACGACAACGCAGGCATGTCGGGTGCCACTGTCTGCACCTGCACAGAAAGTTTTGAGCAGATATCTCCTTCCATTCGGCCGGAATTGCAAGAAGTTTGTGCATCTTCTATGTTCGTCGCGGTCAATGGCAAAAGGCGCTTATCTTCAATCTAGGTGTTTCTGCGTGCTGCTCTGGCCCAAAGAGTGCCCGGCGGAAAACGACAACGCAGGCATGTCGAGTTCCACTGTCTACACCTGCACAGAAAGTTTTGAGCAGATATCTCCTTCTATTCCGCCGGAATTGCAAGAAGTTTGTGCATCTTCTATGTTCGTCGCGGTCAATGGCAAAAGGCGCTTATCTTCAATCTAGGTGTTTCTGCGTGCTGCGCCGGCCCAAAGAGTGCCCGGCGAAAAACGACAATGCAGGCATGTCGCGTGCCACTGTCTACAACTGCACAGAAAATTGTGAGCAGATATCTCCTTCCGTTCGGCCGGAATTGAAAGAAGTTTGTGCATCTTCAATGTTGGTCGCGGTCAATGACAAAAAGACGCTTATCTTCAATCTAGGTGTTTCTGCGTGCTGCTCCGGCCCAAAGAGTGCCCGGCTGAAAACGACAACGCAGGCATGTCGGGTGCCACTGTCTGCACCTGCACAGAAAGTTTTGAGCAGATATCTCCTTCCATTCGGCCGGAATTGCAAGAAGTTTGTGCATCTTCTATGTTCGTCGCGGTCAATGGCAAAAGGCGCTTATCTTCAATCTAGGTGTTTCTGCGTGCTGCTCCGGCCCAAAGAGTGCCCGGCGGAAAACGACAACGCAGGCATGTCGAGTTCCACTGTCTACACCTGCACAGAAAGTTTTGAGCAGATATCTCCTTCTATTCCGCCGGAATTGCAAGAAGTTTGTGCATCTTCTATGTTCGTCGCGGTCAATGGCAAAAGGCGCTTATCTTCAATATAGGTGTTTCTGCGTGCTGCGCCGGCCCAAAGAGTGCCCGGCGGAAAACGACAACGCAGGCATGTCGGGTGCCACTGTCTGCACCTGCACAGAAAGTTGTGAGCAGATATCTCCTTCCATTCGGCCGGAATTGCAAGACGTTTGTGCATCTTCAATATTGGTCACGGTCAATGTCAAAAAGCCCTTATCTGGAATCTAGGTGTTTCTGCGTGCTGCGCCGGCCCAAAGAGTGCCCGGCTGAAAACGACAACGCAGGCATGTCGGGTGCCACTGTCTGCACCAGCTCAGAAAGTTTTGAGCAGATATCTCCTTCCATTCGGCCGGAATTGCAAGAAGTTTGTGCATCTTCTATGTTCGTCGCGGTCAATGGCAAAAGACGCTTATCTTCAATCTAGGTGTTTCTGCGTGCTGCTCCGGCCCAAAGAGTGCCCGGCTGAAAACGACAACGCAGGCATGTCGGGTGCCACTGTCTGCACCTGCACAGAAAGTTGTGAGCAGATATCTCCTTCCATTCGGCCGGAATTGCAAGACGTTTGTGCATCTTCCATATTGGTCACAGTCAATGTCAAAAAGCCCTTATCTGCAATCTAGGTGTTTCTGCGTGCTGCGCCGGCCCAAAGAGTGCCCGGCTGAAAACGACAACGCAGGCATGTCGGGTGCCACTGTCTACACCAGCTCAGAAAGTTTTGAGCAGATATCTCCTTCCATTCGGCCGGAATTGCAAGATGTTTGTGCATCTTCTATGTTCGTCGCGGTCAATGGCAAAAGGCGCTTATCTTCAATCTAGGTGTTTCTGCGTGCTGCTCCGGCCCAAAGAGTGCTCGGCGGAAAACGACAACGCAGGCATGTCGGGTGCCACTGTCTACACCTGCACAGAAAGTTTTGAGCAGATATCTCCTTCCATTCGGCCGGAATTGCAAGAAGTTTGTGCATCTTCTATGTTCGTCGCGGTCAATGGCAAAAGGCGCTTATCTTCAATGTAGGTGTTTCTGCGTGCTGCGCCGGCCCAAAGAGTGCCCGGCGGAAAACGACAACGCAGGCATGTCGGGTGCCACTGTCTGCACCTGCACAGAAAGTTGTGAGCAGATATCTCCTTCCATTCGGCCGGAATTGCAAGACGTTTGTGCATCTTCCATATTGGTCACAGTCAATGTCAAAAAGCCCTTATCTGCAATCTAGGTGTTTCTGCGTGCTGCGCCGGCCCAAAGAGTGCCCGGCTGAAAACGACAACGCATGCATGTCGGGTGCCACTGTCTGCACCAGCTCAGAAAGTTTTGAGCAGATATCTCCTTCCATTCGGCCGGAATTGCAAGAAGTTTTTACATCTTCTATGTTCGTTGCGGTCAATGGCAAAAGGCGCTTATCTTCAATCTAGGTGTTTCTGCGTGCTGCGCCGGCCCAAAGAGTGCCCGGCGAAAAACGACAACGCAGGCATGTCGGGTGCCACTGTCTACAACTGCACAGAAAATTGTGAGCAGATATCTCCTTCCGTTCGGCCGGAATTGAAAGAAGTTTGTGCATCTTCAATGTTGGTCGCGGTCAATGACAAAAAGACGCTTATCTTCAATCTAGGTGTTTCTGCGTGCTGCTCCGGCCCAAAGAGTGCCCGGCTGAAAACGACAACGCAGGCATGTCGGGTGCCACTGTCTGCACCTGCACAGAAAGTTTTGAGCAGATATCTCCTTCCATTCGGCCGGAATTGCAAGAAGTTTGTGCATCTTCTATG
Organism: Hyla sarda; assembly: GCF_029499605.1. Taxonomy (NCBI): domain Eukaryota; kingdom Metazoa; phylum Chordata; class Amphibia; order Anura; family Hylidae; genus Hyla; species Hyla sarda. The sequence goes on along the minus strand of NW_026609662.1, from coordinate 41,348 downwards.
TTCGTCGCGGTCAATGGCAAAAGGCGCTTATCTTCAATCTAGGTGTTTCTGCGTGCTGCTCCGGCCCAAAGAGTGCCCGGCGGAAAACGACAACGCAGGCATGTCGAGTTCCACTGTCTACACCTGCACAGAAAGTTTTGAGCAGATATCTCCTTCTATTCCGCCGGAATTGCAAGAAGTTTGTGCATCTTCTATGTTCGTCGCGGTCAATGGCAAAAGGCGCTTATCTTCAATATAGGTGTTTCTGCGTGCTGCGCCGGCCCAAAGAGTGCCCGGCGGAAAACGACAACGCAGGCATGTCGGGTGCCACTGTCTGCACCTGCACAGAAAGTTGTGAGCAGATATCTCCTTCCATTCGGCCGGAATTGCAAGAAGTTTGTGCATCTTCTATGTTCGTCGCGGTCAATGGCAAAAGGCGCTTATCTTCAATCTAGGTGTTTCTGCGTGCTGCTCTGGCCCAAAGAGTGCCCGGCGGAAAACGACAACGCAGGCATGTCGAGTTCCACTGTCTACACCTGCACAGAAAGTTTTGAGCAGATATCTCCTTCTATTCCGCCGGAATTGCAAGAAGTTTGTGCATCTTCTATGTTCGTCGCGGTCAATGGCAAAAGGCGCTTATCTTCAATCTAGGTGTTTCTGCGTGCTGCGCCGGCCCAAAGAGTGCCCGGCGAAAAACGACAATGCAGGCATGTCGCGTGCCACTGTCTACAACTGCACAGAAAATTGTGAGCAGATATCTCCTTCCGTTCGGCCGGAATTGAAAGAAGTTTGTGCATCTTCAATGTTGGTCGCGGTCAATGACAAAAAGACGCTTATCTTCAATCTAGGTGTTTCTGCGTGCTGCTCCGGCCCAAAGAGTGCCCGGCTGAAAACGACAACGCAGGCATGTCGGGTGCCACTGTCTGCACCTGCACAGAAAGTTTTGAGCAGATATCTCCTTCCATTCGGCCGGAATTGCAAGAAGTTTGTGCATCTTCTATGTTCGTCGCGGTCAATGGCAAAAGGCGCTTATCTTCAATCTAGGTGTTTCTGCGTGCTGCTCCGGCCCAAAGAGTGCCCGGCGGAAAACGACAACGCAGGCATGTCGAGTTCCACTGTCTACACCTGCACAGAAAGTTTTGAGCAGATATCTCCTTCTATTCCGCCGGAATTGCAAGAAGTTTGTGCATCTTCTATGTTCGTCGCGGTCAATGGCAAAAGGCGCTTATCTTCAATATAGGTGTTTCTGCGTGCTGCGCCGGCCCAAAGAGTGCCCGGCGGAAAACGACAACGCAGGCATGTCGGGTGCCACTGTCTGCACCTGCACAGAAAGTTGTGAGCAGATATCTCCTTCCATTCGGCCGGAATTGCAAGACGTTTGTGCATCTTCAATATTGGTCACGGTCAATGTCAAAAAGCCCTTATCTGGAATCTAGGTGTTTCTGCGTGCTGCGCCGGCCCAAAGAGTGCCCGGCTGAAAACGACAACGCAGGCATGTCGGGTGCCACTGTCTGCACCAGCTCAGAAAGTTTTGAGCAGATATCTCCTTCCATTCGGCCGGAATTGCAAGAAGTTTGTGCATCTTCTATGTTCGTCGCGGTCAATGGCAAAAGACGCTTATCTTCAATCTAGGTGTTTCTGCGTGCTGCTCCGGCCCAAAGAGTGCCCGGCTGAAAACGACAACGCAGGCATGTCGGGTGCCACTGTCTGCACCTGCACAGAAAGTTGTGAGCAGATATCTCCTTCCATTCGGCCGGAATTGCAAGACGTTTGTGCATCTTCCATATTGGTCACAGTCAATGTCAAAAAGCCCTTATCTGCAATCTAGGTGTTTCTGCGTGCTGCGCCGGCCCAAAGAGTGCCCGGCTGAAAACGACAACGCAGGCATGTCGGGTGCCACTGTCTACACCAGCTCAGAAAGTTTTGAGCAGATATCTCCTTCCATTCGGCCGGAATTGCAAGATGTTTGTGCATCTTCTATGTTCGTCGCGGTCAATGGCAAAAGGCGCTTATCTTCAATCTAGGTGTTTCTGCGTGCTGCTCCGGCCCAAAGAGTGCTCGGCGGAAAACGACAACGCAGGCATGTCGGGTGCCACTGTCTACACCTGCACAGAAAGTTTTGAGCAGATATCTCCTTCCATTCGGCCGGAATTGCAAGAAGTTTGTGCATCTTCTATGTTCGTCGCGGTCAATGGCAAAAGGCGCTTATCTTCAATCTAGGTGTTTCTGCGTGCTGCGCCGGCCCAAAGAGTGCCCGGCGAAAAACGACAACGCAGGCATGTCGTGTGCCACTGTCTACAACTGCACAGAAAATTGTGAGCAGATATCTCCTTCCGTTCGGCCGGAATTGAAAGAAGTTTGTGCATCTTCAATGTTGGTCGCGGTCAATGACAAAAAGACGCTTATCTTCAATCTAGGTGTTTCTGCGTGCTGCTCCGGCCCAAAGAGTGCCCGGCTGAAAACGACAACGCAGGCATGTCGGGTGCCACTGTCTGCACCTGCACAGAAAGTTTTGAGCAGATATCTCCTTCCATTCGGCCGGAATTGCAAGAAGTTTGTGCATCTTCTATGTTCGTCGCGGTCAATGGCAAAAGGCGCTTATCTTCAATCTAGGTGTTTCTGCGTGCTGCTCCGGCTCAAAGAGTGCCCGGCGGAAAACGACAACGCAGGCATGTCGAGTTCCACTGTCTACACCTGCACAGAAAGTTTTGAGCAGATATCTCCTTCTATTCCGCCGGAATTGCAAGAAGTTTGTGCATCTTCTATGTTCGTCGCGGTCAATGGCAAAAGGCGCTTATCTTCAATATAGGTGTTTCTGCGTGCTGCGCCGGCCCAAAGAGTGCCCGGCGGAAAACGACAACGCAGGCATGTCGGGTGCCACTGTCTGCACCTGCACAGAAAGTTGTGAGCAGATATCTCCTTCCATTCGGCCGGAATTGCAAGACGTTTGTGCATCTTCAATATTGGTCACGGTCAATGTCAAAAAGCCCTTATCTGGAATCTAGGTGTTTCTGCGTGCTGCGCCGGCCCAAAGAGTGCCCGGCTGAAAACGACAACGCAGGCATGTCGGGTGCCACTGTCTGCACCAGCTCAGAAAGTTTTGAGCAGATATCTCCTTCCATTCGGCCGGAATTGCAAGAAGTTTGTGCATCTTCTATGTTCGTCGCGGTCAATGGCAAAAGGCGCTTATCTTCAATCTAGGTGTTTCTGCGTGCTGCTCCGGCCCAAAGAGTGCCCGGCGGAAAACGACAACGCAGGCATGTCGAGTTCCACTGTCTACACCTGCACAGAATGTTTTGAGCAGATATTTCCTTCTATTCCGCCGGAATTGCAAGAAGTTTGTGCATCTTCTATGTTCGTCGCGGTCAATGGCAAAAGGCGCTTATCTTCAATATAGGTGTTTCTGCGTGCTGCGCCGGCCCAAAGAGTGCCCGGCGGAAAACGACAACGCAGGCATGTCAGGTGCCACTGTCTGCACCTGCACAGAAAGTTGTGAGCAGATATCTCCTTCCATTCGGCCGGAATTGCAAGACGTTTGTGCATCTTCAATATTGGTCACGGTCAATGTCAAAAAGCCCTTATCTGGAATCTAGGTGTTTCTGCGTGCTGCTCCGGCCCAAAGAGTGCCCGGCGGAAAACGACAACGCAGGCATGTCGAGTGCCACTGTCTACACTTGCACAGAAAGTTTTGAGCAGATATCTCCTTCTATTCGGCCGGAATTGCAAGAAGTTTGTGCATCTTCTATGTTCGTCGCGGTCAATGGCAAAAGGCGCTTATCTTCAATCTAGGTGTTTCTGCGTGCTGCGCCGGCCCAAAGAGTGCCCGGCGGAAAACGACAACGCAGGCATGTCGGGTGCCACTGTCTGCACCTGCACAGAAAGTTGTGAGCAGATATCTCCTTCCGTTCGGCCGGAATTGAAATAAGTTTGTGCATCTTCAATGTTGGTCGCGGTCTTCAATGTTGGTCGCGGTCAATGACAAAAAGGCGCTTATCTTCAATCTAGGTGTTTCTGCGTGCTGCTTCGGCCCAAAGAGTGCCCGGCTGAAAACGACAACGCAGGCATGTCGGGTGCCACTGTCTGCACCTGCACAGAAAGTTTTGAGCAGATATCTTCTTTCATTCGGCCGGAATTGCAAGACGTTTGTGCATCTTCAATATTGGTCACGGTCAATGTCAAAAAGCCCTTATCTGCAATCTAGGTGTTTCTGCGTGCTGCGCCGGCCCAAAGAGTGCCCGGCGGAAAACGACAACGCAGGCATGTCGGGTGCCACTGTCTGCACCTGCACAGAAAGTTGTGAGCAGATATCTCCTTCCATTCGGCCGGAATTGCAAGACGTTTGTGCATCTTCAAAATTGGTCACGGTCAATGTCAAAAAGCCCTTATCTGCAATCTAGGTATTTCGGCGTGCTGCGCCGGCCCAAAGAGTGCCCGGCTGAAAACGACAACGCAGGCATGTCGGGTGCCACTGTCTGCACCAGCTCAGAAAGTTTTGAGCAGATATCTCCTTCCATTCGGCCGGAATTGCAAGAAGTTTGTGCATCTTCTATGTTCGTCGCGGTCAATGGCAAAAGGCGCTTATCTTCAATCTAGGTGTTTCTGCGTGCTGCTCCGGCCCAAAGAGTGCCCGGCGGAAAACGACAACGCAGGCATGTCGAGTGCCACTGTCTACACCTGCACAGAAAGTTTTGAGCAGATATCTCCTTCTATTCGGCCGGAATTGCAAGAAGTTTGTGCATCTTCTATGTTCGTCGCGGTCAATGGCAAAAGGCGCTTATCTTCAATCTAGGTGTTTCTGCGTGCTGCGCCGGCCCAAAGAGTGCCCGGCGGAAAACGACAACGCAGGCATGTCGGGTGCCACTGTCTGCACCTGCACAGAAAGTTGTGAGCAGATATCTCCTTCCGTTCGTCCGGAATTGAAATAAGTTTGTGCATCTTCAATGTTGGTCGCGGTCAATGACAAAAAGGCGCTTATCTTCAATCTAGGTGTTTCAGCGTGCTGCTCCGGCCCAAAGTGTGCCCGGCGGAAAACGACAACGCAGGCATGTCGGGTGCCACTGTCTGCACCTGCACAGAAAGTTGTGAGCAGATATCTCCTTCCATTCGGCCGGAATTGCAAGACGTTTGTGCATCTTCAATATTGGTCACGGTCAATGTCAAAAAGCCCTTATCTGCAATCTAGGTGTTTCGGCGTGCTGCGCCGGCCCAAAGAGTGCCCGGCTGAAAACGACAACGCAGGCATGTCGGGTGCCACTGTCTGCACCAGCTCAGAAAGTTTTGAGCAGATATCTCCTTCCATTCGGCCGGAATTGCAAGAAGTTTGTGCATCTTCTATGTTCGTCGCGGTCAATGGCAAAAGGCGCTTATCTTCAATCTAGGTGTTTCTGCGTGCTGCTCCGGCCCAAAGAGTGCCCGGCGGAAAACGACAACGCAGGCATGTCGAGTGCCACTGTCTACACTTGCACAGAAAGATTTGAGCAGATATCTCCTTCTATTCGGCCGGAATTGCAAGAAGTTTGTGCATCTTCTATGTTCGTCGCGGTCAATGGCAAAAGGCGCTTATCTTCAATCTAGGTGTTTCTGCGTGCTGCGCCGGCCCAAAGAGTGCCCGGCGGAAAACGACAACGCAGGCATGTCGGGTGCCACTGTCTGCACCTGCACAGAAAGTTGTGAGAAGATATCTCCTTCCGTTCGGCCGGAATTGAAATAAGTTTGTGCATCTTCAATGTTGGTCGCGGTCAATACCAAAAAGGCGCTTATCTTCAATCCAGGTGTTTCTGCGTGCTGCTCCGGCCCAAAGAGTGCCCGGCTGAAAACGACAACGCAGGCATGTCGGGTGCCACTGTCTGCACCTGCACAGAAAGTTTTGAGCAGATATCTTCTTTCATTCGGCCGGAATTGCAAGACGTTTGTGCATCTTCCATATTGGTCACGGTCAATGTCAAAAAGCCCTTATCTGCAATCTAGGTGTTTCTGCGTGCTGCGCCGGCCCAAAGAGTGCACGGCTGAAAACGACAACGCAGGCATGTCGGGTGTCACTGTCTGCACCAGCTCAGAAAGTTTTGAGCAGATATCTCCTTTCATTCGGCCGGAATTGCAAGACGTTTGTGCATCTTCCATATTGGTCACGGTCAATGTCAAAAAGCCCTTATCTGCAATCTAGGTGTTTCTGCGTGCTGCGCCGGCCCAAAGAGTGCCCGGCTGAAAACGACAACGCAGGCATGTCGGGTGTCACTGTCTGCACCAGCTCAGAAAGTTTTGAGCAGATATCTCCTTCTATTCCGCCGGAATTGCAAGAAGTTTGTGCATCTTCTATGTTCGTCGCGGTCAATGGCAAAAGGCGCTTATCTTCAATCTAGGTGTTTCTGCGTGCTGCGCCGGCCCAAAGAGTGCCCGGCGGAAAACGACAACGCAGGCATGTCGGGTGTCACTGTCTGCACCTGCACAGAAAATTGTGAGCAGATATCTCCTTCCGTTCGGCCGGAATTGAAAGAAGTTTGTGCATCTTCAATGTTGGTCGCGGTCAATGACAAAAAGACGCTTATCTTCAATCTAGGTGTTTCTGCGTGCTGCTCCGGCCCAAAGAGTGCCCGGCTGAAAACGACAACGCAGGCATGTCGGGTGCCACTGTCTGCACCTGCACAGAAAGTTTTGAGCAGATATCTCCTTCCATTCGGCCGGAATTGCAAGAAGTTTGTGCATCTTCTATGTTCGTCGCGGTCAATGGCAAAAGGCGCTTATCTTCAATCTAGGTGTTTCTGCGTGCTGCTCCGGCCCAAAGAGTGCTCGGCGGAAAACGACAACGCAGGCATGTTGGGTGCCACTGTCTACACCTGCACAGAAAGTTTTGAGCAGATATCTCCTTCCATTCGGCCGGAATTGCAAGAAGTTTGTGCATCTTCTATGTTCGTCGCGGTCAATGGCAAAAGGCGCTTATCTTCAATGTAGGTGTTTCTGCGTGCTGCGCCGGCCCAAAGAGTGCCCGGCGGAAAACGACAACGCAGGCATGTCGGGTGCCACTGTCTGCACCTGCACAGAAAGTTGTGAGCAGATATCTCCTTCCATTCGGCCGGAATTGCAAGACGTTTGTGCATCTTCCATTTTGGTTACAGTCAATGTCAAAAAGCCCTTATCTGCAATCTAGGTGTTTCTGCGTGCTGCGCCGGCCCAAAGAGTGCCCGGCTGAAAACGACAACGCAGGCATGTCGGGTGCCACTGTCTGCACCAGCTCAGAAAGTTTTGAGCAGATATCTCCTTCCATTCGGCCGGAATTGCAAGAAGTTTGTACATCTTCTATGTTCGTTGCGGTCAATGGCAAAAGGCGCTTATCTTCAATCTAGGTGTTTTTGCGTACTGCTCCGGCCCAAAGAGTGCCCGGCGGAAAACGACAACGCAGGCATGTCGAGTGCCACTGTCTACACCTGCACAGAAAGTTTTGAGCAGATATCTCCTTCTATTCGGCCGGAATTGCAAGAAGTTTGTGCATCTTCTATGTTCGTCGCGGTCAATGGCAAAAGGCGCTTATCTTCAATCTAGGTGTTTCTGCGTGCTGCGCCGGCCCAAAGAGTGCCCGGCTGAAAACAACAACGCAGGCATGTCGGGTGCCACTGTCTGCACCAGCTCAGAAAGTTTTGAGCAGATATCTCCTTCCATTCGGCCGGAATTGCAAGAAGTTTGTGCATCTTCTATGTTCGTCGCGGTCAATGGCAAAAGGCGCTTATCTTCAATGTAGGTGTTTCTGCGTGCTGCGCCGGCCCAAAGAGTGCCCGGCGGAAAACGACAACGCAGGCATGTCGGGTGCCACTGTCTGCACCTGCACAGAAAGTTGTGAGCAGATATCTCCTTCCATTCGGCCGGAATTGCAAGACGTTTGTGCATCTTCCATATTGGTCACAGTCAATGTCAAAAAGCCCTTATCTGCAATCTAGGTGTTTCTGCGTGCTGCGCCGGCCCAAAGAGTGCCCGGCTGAAAACGACAACGCAGGCATGTCGGGTGCCACTGTCTGCACCAGCTCAGAAAGTTTTGAGCAGATATCTCCTTCCATTCGGCCGGAATTGCAAGAAGTTTGTACATCTTCTATGTTCGTTGCGGTCAATGGCAAAAGGCGCTTATCTTCAATCTAGGTGTTTCTGCGTGCTGCGCCGGCCCAAAGAGTGCCCGGCGAAAAACGACAACGCAGGCATGTCGGGTGCCACTGTCTACAACTGCACAGAAAATTGTGAGCAGATATCTCCTTCCGTTCGGCCGGAATTGAAAGAAGTTTGTGCATCTTCAATGTTGGTCGCGGTCAATGACAAAAAGACGCTTATCTTCAATCTAGGTGTTTCTGCGTGCTGCTCCGGCCCAAAGAGTGCCCGGCTGAAAACGACAACGCAGGCATGTCGGGTGCCACTGTCTGCACCTGCACAGAAAGTTTTGAGCAGATATCTCCTTCCATTCGGCCGGAATTGCAAGAAGTTTGTGCATCTTCTATGTTCGTCGCGGTCAATGGCAAAAGGCGCTTATCTTCAATCTAGGTGTTTCTGCGTGCTGCTCCGGCTCAAAGAGTGCACGGCGGAAAACGACAACGCAGGCATGTCGAGTTCCACTGTCTACACCTGCACAGAAAGTGTTTAGCAGATATCTCCTTCTATTCCGCCGGAATTGCAAGAAGTTTGTGCATCTTCTATGTTCGTCGCGGTCAATGGCAAAAGGCGCTTATCTTCAATATAGGTGTTTCTGCGTGCTGCGCCGGCCCAAAGAGTGCCCGGCGGAAAACGACAACGCAGGCATGTCGGGTGCCACTGTCTGCACCTGCACAGAAAGTTGTGAGCAGATATCTCCTTCCATTCGGCCGGAATTGCAAGACGTTTGTGCATCTTCAATATTGGTCACGGTCAATGTCAAAAAGCCCTTATCTGGAATCTAGGTGTTTCTGCGTGCTGCGCCGGCCCAAAGAGTGCCCGGCTGAAAACGACAACGCAGGCATGTCGGGTGCCACTGTCTGCACCAGCTCAGAAAGTTTTGAGCAGATATCTCCTTCCATTCGGCCGGAATTGCAAGAAGTTTGTGCATCTTCTATGTTCGTCGCGGTCAATGGCAAAAGGCGCTTATCTTCAATGTAGGTGTTTCTGCGTGCTGCGCCGGCCCAAAGAGTGCCCGGCGGAAAACGACAACGCAGGCATGTCGGGTGCCACTGTCTGCACCTGCACAGAAAGTTGTGAGCAGATATCTCCTTCCATTCGGCCGGAATTGCAAGACGTTTGTGCATCTTCCATATTGGTCACAGTCAATGTCAAAAAGCCCTTATCTGCAATCTAGGTGTTTCTGCGTGCTGCGCCGGCCCAAAGAGTGCCCGGCTGAAAACGACAACGCAGGCATGTCGGGTGCCACTGTCTGCACCAGCTCAGAAAGTTTTGAGCAGATATCTCCTTCCATTCGGCCGGAATTGCAAGAAGTTTGTACATCTTCTATGTTCGTTGCGGTCAATGGCAAAAGGCGCTTATCTTCAATCTAGGTGTTTCTGCGTGCTGCGCCGGCCCAAAGAGTGCCCGGCGAAAAACGACAACGCAGGCATGTCGGGTGCCACTGTCTACAACTGCACAGAAAATTGTGAGCAGATATCTCCTTCCGTTCGGCCGGAATTGAAAGAAGTTTGTGCATCTTCAATGTTGGTCGCGGTCAATGACAAAAAGACGCTTATCTTCAATCTAGGTGTTTCTGCGTGCTGCTCCGGCCCAAAGAGTGCCCGGCTGAAAACGACAACGCAGGCATGTCGGGTGCCACTGTCTGCACCTGCACAGAAAGTTTTGAGCAGATATCTCCTTCCATTCGGCCGGAATTGCAAGAAGTTTGTGCATCTTCTATGTTCGTCGCGGTCAATGGCAAAAGGCGCTTATCTTCAATCTAGGTGTTTCTGCGTGCTGCGCCGGCCCAAAGAGTGCCCGGCTGAAAACAACAACGCAGGCATGTCGGGTGCCACTGTCTGCACCAGCTCAGAAAGTTTTGAGCAGATATCTCCTTCCATTCGGCCGGAATTGCAAGAAGTTTGTGCATCTTCTATGTTCGTCGCGGTCAATGGCAAAAGGCGCTTATCTTCAATGTAGGTGTTTCTGCGTGCTGCGCCGGCCCAAAGAGTGCCCGGCGGAAAACGACAACGCAGGCATGTCGGGTGCCACTGTCTGCACCTGCACAGAAAGTTGTGAGCAGATATCTCCTTCCATTCGGCCGGAATTGCAAGACGTTTGTGCATCTTCCATATTCGTCACAGTCAATGTCAAAAAGCCCTTATCTGCAATCTAGGTGTTTCTGCGTGCTGCGCCGGCCCAAAGAGTGCCCGGCTGAAAACGACAACGCATGCATGTCGGGTGCCACTGTCTGCACCAGCTCAGAAAGTTTTGAGCAGATATCTCCTTCCATTCGGCCGGAATTGCAAGAAGTTTGTACATCTTCTATGTTCGTTGCGGTCAATGGCAAAAGGCGCTTATCTTCAATCTAGGTGTTTCTGCGTGCTGCGCCGGCCCAAAGAGTGCCCGGCGAAAAACGACAACGCAGGCATGTCGGGTGCCACTGTCTACAACTGCACAGAAAATTGTGAGCAGATATCTCCTTCCGTTCGGCCGGAATTGAAAGAAGTTTGTGCATCTTCAATGTTGGTCGCGGTCAATGACAAAAAGACGCTTATCTTCAATCTAGGTGTTTCTGCGTGCTGCTCCGGCCCAAAGAGTGCCCGGCTGAAAACGACAACGCAGGCATGTCGGGTGCCACTGTCTGCACCTGCACAGAAAGTTTTGAGCAGATATCTCCTTCCATTCGGCCGGAATTGCAAGAAGTTTGTGCATCTTCTATGTTCGTCGCGGTCAATGGCAAAAGGCGCTTATCTTCAATCTAGGTGTTTCTGCGTGCTGCTCTGGCCCAAAGAGTGCCCGGCGGAAAACGACAACGCAGGCATGTCGAGTTCCACTGTCTACACCTGCACAGAAAGTTTTGAGCAGATATCTCCTTCTATTCCGCCGGAATTGCAAGAAGTTTGTGCATCTTCTATGTTCGTCGCGGTCAATGGCAAAAGGCGCTTATCTTCAATCTAGGTGTTTCTGCGTGCTGCGCCGGCCCAAAGAGTGCCCGGCGAAAAACGACAATGCAGGCATGTCGCGTGCCACTGTCTACAACTGCACAGAAAATTGTGAGCAGATATCTCCTTCCGTTCGGCCGGAATTGAAAGAAGTTTGTGCATCTTCAATGTTGGTCGCGGTCAATGACAAAAAGACGCTTATCTTCAATCTAGGTGTTTCTGCGTGCTGCTCCGGCCCAAAGAGTGCCCGGCTGAAAACGACAACGCAGGCATGTCGGGTGCCACTGTCTGCACCTGCACAGAAAGTTTTGAGCAGATATCTCCTTCCATTCGGCCGGAATTGCAAGAAGTTTGTGCATCTTCTATGTTCGTCGCGGTCAATGGCAAAAGGCGCTTATCTTCAATCTAGGTGTTTCTGCGTGCTGCTCCGGCCCAAAGAGTGCCCGGCGGAAAACGACAACGCAGGCATGTCGAGTTCCACTGTCTACACCTGCACAGAAAGTTTTGAGCAGATATCTCCTTCTATTCCGCCGGAATTGCAAGAAGTTTGTGCATCTTCTATGTTCGTCGCGGTCAATGGCAAAAGGCGCTTATCTTCAATATAGGTGTTTCTGCGTGCTGCGCCGGCCCAAAGAGTGCCCGGCGGAAAACGACAACGCAGGCATGTCGGGTGCCACTGTCTGCACCTGCACAGAAAGTTGTGAGCAGATATCTCCTTCCATTCGGCCGGAATTGCAAGACGTTTGTGCATCTTCAATATTGGTCACGGTCAATGTCAAAAAGCCCTTATCTGGAATCTAGGTGTTTCTGCGTGCTGCGCCGGCCCAAAGAGTGCCCGGCTGAAAACGACAACGCAGGCATGTCGGGTGCCACTGTCTGCACCAGCTCAGAAAGTTTTGAGCAGATATCTCCTTCCATTCGGCCGGAATTGCAAGAAGTTTGTGCATCTTCTATGTTCGTCGCGGTCAATGGCAAAAGACGCTTATCTTCAATCTAGGTGTTTCTGCGTGCTGCTCCGGCCCAAAGAGTGCCCGGCTGAAAACGACAACGCAGGCATGTCGGGTGCCACTGTCTGCACCTGCACAGAAAGTTGTGAGCAGATATCTCCTTCCATTCGGCCGGAATTGCAAGACGTTTGTGCATCTTCCATATTGGTCACAGTCAATGTCAAAAAGCCCTTATCTGCAATCTAGGTGTTTCTGCGTGCTGCGCCGGCCCAAAGAGTGCCCGGCTGAAAACGACAACGCAGGCATGTCGGGTGCCACTGTCTACACCAGCTCAGAAAGTTTTGAGCAGATATCTCCTTCCATTCGGCCGGAATTGCAAGATGTTTGTGCATCTTCTATGTTCGTCGCGGTCAATGGCAAAAGGCGCTTATCTTCAATCTAGGTGTTTCTGCGTGCTGCTCCGGCCCAAAGAGTGCTCGGCGGAAAACGACAACGCAGGCATGTCGGGTGCCACTGTCTACACCTGCACAGAAAGTTTTGAGCAGATATCTCCTTCCATTCGGCCGGAATTGCAAGAAGTTTGTGCATCTTCTATGTTCGTCGCGGTCAATGGCAAAAGGCGCTTATCTTCAATCTAGGTGTTTCTGCGTGCTGCGCCGGCCCAAAGAGTGCCCGGCGAAAAACGACAACGCAGGCATGTCGGGTGCCACTGTCTACAACTGCACAGAAAATTGTGAGCAGATATCTCCTTCCGTTCGGCCGGAATTGAAAGAAGTTTGTGCATCTTCAATGTTGGTCGCGGTCAATGACAAAAAGACGCTTATCTTCAATCTAGGTGTTTCTGCGTGCTGCTCCGGCCCAAAGAGTGCCCGGCTGAAAACGACAACGCAGGCATGTCGGGTGCCACTGTCTGCACCTGCACAGAAAGTTTTGAGCAGATATCTCCTTCCATTCGGCCGGAATTGCAAGAAGTTTGTGCATCTTCTATGTTCGTCGCGGTCAATGGCAAAAGGCGCTTATCTTCAATCTAGGTGTTTCTGCGTGCTGCTCCGGCTCAAAGAGTGCCCGGCGGAAAACGACAACGCAGGCATGTCGAGTTCCACTGTCTACACCTGCACAGAAAGTTTTGAGCAGATATCTCCTTCTATTCCGCCGGAATTGCAAGAAGTTTGTGCATCTTCTATGTTCGTCGCGGTCAATGGCAAAAGGCGCTTATCTTCAATATAGGTGTTTCTGCGTGCTGCGCCGGCCCAAAGAGTGCCCGGCGGAAAACGACAACGCAGGCATGTCGGGTGCCACTGTCTGCACCTGCACAGAAAGTTGTGAGCAGATATCTCCTTCCATTCGGCCGGAATTGCAAGACGTTTGTGCATCTTCAATATTGGTCACGGTCAATGTCAAAAAGCCCTTATCTGGAATCTAGGTGTTTCTGCGTGCTGCGCCGGCCCAAAGAGTGCCCGGCTGAAAACGACAACGCAGGCATGTCGGGTGCCACTGTCTGCACCAGCTCAGAAAGTTTTGAGCAGATATCTCCTTCCATTCGGCCGGAATTGCAAGAAGTTTGTGCATCTTCTATGTTCGTCGCGGTCAATGGCAAAAGGCGCTTATCTTCAATCTAGGTGTTTCTGCGTGCTGCTCCGGCCCAAAGAGTGCCCGGCGGAAAACGACAACGCAGGCATGTCGAGTTCCACTGTCTACACCTGCACAGAATGTTTTGAGCAGATATTTCCTTCTATTCCGCCGGAATTGCAAGAAGTTTGTGCATGTTCTATGTTCGTCGCGGTCAATGGCAAAAGGCGCTTATCTTCAATATAGGTGTTTCTGCGTGCTGCGCCGGCCCAAAGAGTGCCCGGCGGAAAACGACAACGCAGGCATGTCAGGTGCCACTGTCTGCACCTGCACAGAAAGTTGTGAGCAGATATCTCCTTCCATTCGGCCGGAATTGCAAGACGTTTGTGCATCTTCAATATTGGTCACGGTCAATGTCAAAAAGCCCTTATCTGGAATCTAGGTGTTTCTGCGTGCTGCTCCGGCCCAAAGAGTGCCCGGCGGAAAACGACAACGCAGGCATGTCGAGTGCCACTGTCTACACTTGCACAGAAAGTTTTGAGCAGATATCTCCTTCTATTCGGCCGGAATTGCAAGAAGTTTGTGCATCTTCTATGTTCGTCGCGGTCAATGGCAAAAGGCGCTTATCTTCAATCTAGGTGTTTCTGCGTGCTGCGCCGGCCCAAAGAGTGCCCGGCGGAAAACGACAACGCAGGCATGTCGGGTGCCACTGTCTGCACCTGCACAGAAAGTTGTGAGCAGATATCTCCTTCCGTTCGGCCGGAATTGAAATAAGTTTGTGCATCTTCAATGTTGGTCGCGGTCAATGACAAAAAGGCGCTTATCTTCAATCTAGGTGTTTCTGCGTGCTGCTTCGGCCCAAAGAGTGCCCGGCTGAAAACGACAACGCAGGCATGTCGGGTGCCACTGTCTGCACCTGCACAGAAAGTTTTGAGCAGATATCTTCTTTCATTCGGCCGGAATTGCAAGACGTTTGTGCATCTTCAATATTGGTCACGGTCAATGTCAAAAAGCCCTTATCTGCAATCTAGGTGTTTCTGCGTGCTGCGCCGGCCCAAAGAGTGCCCGGCGGAAAACGACAACGCAGGCATGTCGGGTGCCACTGTCTGCACCTGCACAGAAAGTTGTGAGCAGATATCTCCTTCCATTCGGCCGGAATTGCAAGACGTTTGTGCATCTTCAAAATTGGTCACGGTCAATGTCAAAAAGCCCTTATCTGCAATCTAGGTATTTCGGCGTGCTGCGCCGGCCCAAAGAGTGCCCGGCTGAAAACGACAACGCAGGCATGTCGGGTGCCACTGTCTGCACCAGCTCAGAAAGTTTTGAGCAGATATCTCCTTCCATTCGGCCGGAATTGCAAGAAGTTTGTGCATCTTCTATGTTCGTCGCGGTCAATGGCAAAAGGCGCTTATCTTCAATCTAGGTGTTTCTGCGTGCTGCTCCGGCCCAAAGAGTGCCCGGCGGAAAACGACAACGCAGGCATGTCGAGTGCCACTGTCTACACCTGCACAGAAAGTTTTGAGCAGATATCTCCTTCTATTCGGCCGGAATTGCAAGAAGTTTGTGCATCTTCTATGTTCGTCGCGGTCAATGGCAAAAGGCGCTTATCTTCAATCTAGGTGTTTCTGCGTGCTGCGCCGGCCCAAAGAGTGCCCGGCGGAAAACGACAACGCAGGCATGTCGGGTGCCACTGTCTGCACCTGCACAGAAAGTTGTGAGCAGATATCTCCTTCCATTCGGCCGGAATTGCAAGACGTTTGTGCATCTTCAATATTGGTCACGGTCAATGTCAAAAAGCCCTTATCTGGAATCTAGGTGTTTCTGCGTGCTGTGCCGGCCCAAAGAGTGCCCGGCTGAAAACGACAACGCAGGCATGTCGGGTGCCACTGTCTGCACCAGCTCAGAAAGTTTTGAGCAGATATCTCCTTCCATTCGGCCGGAATTGCAAGAAGTTTGTGCATCTTCTATGTTCGTCGCGGTCAATGGCAAAAGGCGCTTATCTTCAATCTAGGTGTTTCTGCGTGCTGCTCCGGCCCAAAGAGTGCCCGGCGGAAAACGACAACGCAGGCATGTCGAGTTCCACTGTCTACACCTGCACAGAATGTTTTGAGCAGATATTTCCTTCTATTCCGCCGGAATTGCAAGAAGTTTGTGCATCTTCTATGTTCGTCGCGGTCAATGGCAAAAGGCGCTTATCTTCAATATAGGTGTTTCTGCGTGCTGCGCCGGCCCAAAGAGTGCCCGGCGGAAAACGACAACGCAGGCATGTCAGGTGCCACTGTCTGCACCTGCACAGAAAGTTGTGAGCAGATATCTCCTTCCATTCGGCCGGAATTGCAAGACGTTTGTGCATCTTCAATATTGGTCACGGTCAATGTCAAAAAGCCCTTATCTGGAATCTAGGTGTTTCTGCGTGCTGCTCCGGCCCAAAGAGTGCCCGGCGGAAATCGACAACGCAGGCATGTCGAGTGCCACTGTCTACACTTGCACAGAAAGTTTTGAGCAGATATCTCCTTCTATTCGGCCGGAATTGCAAGAAGTTTGTGCATCTTCTATGTTCGTCGCGGTCAATGGCAAAAGGCGCTTATCTTCAATCTAGGTGTTTCTGCGTGCTGCGCCGGCCCAAAGAGTGCCCGGCGGAAAACGACAACGCAGGCATGTCGGGTGCCACTGTCTGCACCTGCACAGAAAGTTGTGAGCAGATATCTCCTTCCGTTCGGCCGGAATTGAAATAAGTTTGTGCATCTTCAATGTTGGTCGCGGTCAATGACAAAAAGGCGCTTATCTTCAATCTAGGTGTTTCTGCGTGCTGCTTCGGCCCAAAGAGTGCCCGGCTGAAAACGACAACGCAGGCATGTCGGGTGCCACTGTCTGCACCTGCACAGAAAGTTGTGAGCAGATATCTCCTTCCATTCGGCCGGAATTGCAAGACGTTTGTGCATCTTCAATATTGGTCACGGTCAATGTCAAAAAGCCCTTATCTGGAATCTAGGTGTTTCTGCGTGCTGCGCCGGCCCAAAGAGTGCCCGGCTGAAAACGACAACGCAGGCATGTCGGGTGCCACTGTCTGCACCAGCTCAGAAAGTTTTGAGCAGATATCTCCTTCCATTCGGCCGGAATTGCAAGAAGTTTGTGCATCTTCTATGTTCGTCGCGGTCAATGGCAAAAGGCGCTTATCTTCAATCTAGGTGTTTCTGCGTGCTGCTCCGGCCCAAAGAGTGCCCGGCGGAAAACGACAACGCAGGCATGTCGAGTTCCACTGTCTACACCTGCACAGAATGTTTTGAGCAGATATTTCCTTCTATTCCGCCGGAATTGCAAGAAGTTTGTGCATCTTCTATGTTCGTCGCGGTCAATGGCAAAAGGCGCTTATCTTCAATATAGGTGTTTCTGCGTGCTGCGCCGGCCCAAAGAGTGCCCGGCGGAAAACGACAACGCAGGCATGTCGGGTGCCACTGTCTGCACCTGCACAGAAAGTTGTGAGCAGATATCTCCTTCCGTTCGGCCGGAATTGAAATAAGTTTGTGCATCTTCAATGTTGGTCGCGGTCAATGACAAAAAGGCGCTTATCTTCAATCTAGGTGTTTCTGCGTGCTGCTTCGGCCCAAAGAGTGCCCGGCTGAAAACGACAACGCAGGCATGTCGGGTGCCACTGTCTGCACCTGCACAGAAAGTTTTGAGCAGATATCTTCTTTCATTCGGCCGGAATTGCAAGACGTTTGTGCATCTTCAATATTGGTCACGGTCAATGTCAAAAAGCCCTTATCTGCAATCTAGGTGTTTCTGCGTGCTGCGCCGGCCCAAAGAGTGCCCGGCGGAAAACGACAACGCAGGCATGTCGGGTGCCACTGTCTGCACCTGCACAGAAAGTTGTGAGCAGATATCTCCTTCCATTCGGCCGGAATTGCAAGACGTTTGTGCATCTTCAATATTGGTCACGGTCAATGTCAAAAAGCCCTTATCTGCAATCTAGGTATTTCGGCGTGCTGCGCCGGCCCAAAAAGTGCCCGGCTGAAAACGACAACGCAGGCATGTCGGGTGCCACTGTCTGCACCAGCTCAGAAAGTTTTGAGCAGATATCTCCTTCCATTCGGCCGGAATTGCAAGAAGTTTGTGCATCTTCTATGTTCGTCGCGGTCAATGGCAAAAGGCGCTTATCTTCAATCTAGGTGTTTCTGCGTGCTGCTCCGGCCCAAAGAGTGCCCGGCGGAAAACGACAACGCAGGCATGTCGAGTGCCACTGTCTACACCTGCACAGAAAGTTTTGAGCAGATATCTCCTTCTATTCGGCCGGAATTGCAAGAAGTTTGTGCATCTTCTATGTTCGTCGCGGTCAATGGCAAAAAGCGCTTATCTTCAATCTAGGTGTTTCTGCGTGCTGCGCCGGCCCAAAGAGTGCCCGGCGGAAAACGACAACGCAGGCATGTCGGGTGCCACTGTCTGCACCTGCACAGAAAGTTGTGAGCAGATATCTCCTTCCGTTCGTCCGGAATTGAAATAAGTTTGTGCATCTTCAATGTTGGTCGCGGTCAATGACAAAAAGGCGCTTATCTTCAATCTAGGTGTTTCAGCGTGCTGCTCCGGCCCAAAGAGTGCCCGGCGGAAAACGACAACGCAGGCATGTCGGGTGCCACTGTCTGCACCTGCACAGAAAGTTGTGAGCAGACATCTCCTTCCATTCGGCCGGAATTGCAAGACGTTTGTGCATCTTCAATATTGGTCACGGTCAATGTCAAAAAGCCCTTATCTGCAATCTAGGTGTTTCGGCGTGCTGCGCCGGCCCAAAGAGTGCCCGGCTGAAAACGACAACGCAGGCATGTCGGGTGCCACTGTCTGCACCTGCACAGAAAGTTTTGAGCAGATATCTCCTTCCATTCGGCCGGAATTGCAAGAAGTTTGTGCATCTTCTATGTTCGTCGCGGTCAATGGCAAAAGGCGCTTATCTTCAATCTAGGTGTTTCTGCGTGCTGCTCCGGCCCAAAGAGTGCCCGGCGGAAAACGACAACGCAGGCATGTCGAGTGCCACTGTCTACACTTGCACAGAAAGATTTGAGCAGATATCTCCTTCTATTCGGCCGGAATTGCAAGAAGTTTGTGCATCTTCTATGTTCGTCGCGGTCAATGGCAAAAGGCGCTTATCTTCAATCTAGGTGTTTCTGCGTGCTGCGCCGGCCCAAAGAGTGCCCGGCGGAAAACGACAACGCAGGCATGTCGGGTGCCACTGTCTGCACCTGCACAGAAAGTTGTGAGAAGATATCTCCTTCCGTTCGGCCGGAATTGAAATAAGTTTGTGCATCTTCAATGTTGGTCGCGGTCAATAACAAAAAGGCGCTTATCTTCAATCCAGGTGTTTCTGCGTGCTGCTCCGGCCCAAAGAGTGCCCGGCTGAAAACGACAACGCAGGCATGTCGGGTGCGACTGTCTGCACCTGCACAGAAAGTTTTGAGCAGATATCTTCTTTCATTCGGCCGGAATTGCAAGACGTTTGTGCATCTTCCATATTGGTCACGGTCAATGTCAAAAAGCCCTTATCTGCAATCTAGGTGTTTCTGCGTGCTGCGCCGGCCCAAAGAGTGCCCGGCTGAAAACGACAACGCAGGCATGTCGGGTGTCACTGTCTGCACCAGCTCAGAAAGTTTTGAGCAGATATCTCCTTCTATTCCGCCGGAATTGCAAGAAGTTTGTGCATCTTCTATGTTCGTCGCGGTCAATGGCAAAAGGCGCTTATCTTCAATCTAGGTGTTTCTGCGTGCTGCGCCGGCCCAAAGAGTGCCCGGCGGAAAACGACAACGCAGGCATGTCGGGTGCCACTGTCTGCACCTGCACAGAAAATTGTGAGCAGATATCTCCTTCCGTTCGGCCGGAATTGAAAGAAGTTTGTGCATCTTCAATGTTGGTCGCGGTCAATGACAAAAAGACGCTTATCTTCAATCTAGGTGTTTCTGCGTGCTGCTCCGGCCCAAAGAGTGCCCGGCTGAAAACGACAACGCAGGCATGTCGGGTGCCACTGTCTGCACCTGCACAGAAAGTTTTGAGCAGATATCTCCTTCCATTCGGCCGGAATTGCAAGAAGTTTGTGCATCTTCTATGTTCGTCGCGGTCAATGGCAAAAGGCGCTTATCTTCAATCTAGGTGTTTCTGCGTGCTGCTCCGGCCCAAAGAGTGCTCGGCGGAAAACGACAACGCAGGCATGTTGGGTGCCACTGTCTACACCTGCACAGAAAGTTTTGAGCAGATATCTCCTTCCATTCGGCCGGAATTGCAAGAAGTTTGTGCATCTTCTATGTTCGTCGCGGTCAATGGCAAAAGGCGCTTATCTTCAATGTAGGTGTTTCTGCGTGCTGCGCCGGCCCAAAGAGTGCCCGGCGGAAAACGACAACGCAGGCATGTCGGGTGCCACTGTCTGCACCTGCACAGAAAGTTGTGAGCAGATATCTCCTTCCATTCGGCCGGAATTGCAAGACGTTTGTGCATCTTCCATTTTGGTTACAGTCAATGTCAAAAAGCCCTTATCTGCAATCTAGGTGTTTCTGCGTGCTGCGCCGGCCCAAAGAGTGCCCGGCTGAAAACGACAACGCAGGCATGTCGGGTGCCACTGTCTGCACCAGCTCAGAAAGTTTTGAGCAGATATCTCCTTCCATTCGGCCGGAATTGCAAGAAGTTTGTACATCTTCTATGTTCGTTGCGGTGAATGGCAAAAGGCGCTTATCTTCAATCTAGGTGTTTTTGCGTACTGCTCCGGCCCAAAGAGTGCCTGGCGGAAAACGACAACGCAGGCATGTCGAGTGCCACTGTCTACACCTGCACAGAAAGTTTTGAGCAGATATCTCCTTCTATTCGGCCGGAATTGCAAGAAGTTTGTGAATCTTCTATGTTCGTCGCGGTCAATGGCAAAAGGCGCTTATCTTCAATCTAGGTGTTTCTGCGTGCTGCGCCGGCCCAAAGAGTGCCCGGCTGAAAACAACAACGCAGGCATGTCGGGTGCCACTGTCTGCACCAGCTCAGAAAGTTTTGAGCAGATATCTCCTTCCATTCGGCCGGAATTGCAAGAAGTTTGTGCATCTTCTATGTTCGTCGCGGTCAATGGCAAAAGGCGCTTATCTTCAATGTAGGTGTTTCTGCGTGCTGCGCCGGCCCAAAGAGTGCC
The DNA here is from genome assembly GCF_029499605.1 of Hyla sarda. NCBI lineage: Eukaryota > Metazoa > Chordata > Amphibia > Anura > Hylidae > Hyla > Hyla sarda. The sequence continues at coordinate 20,655 of NW_026609662.1, read as the reverse complement.
CGGCGGAAAACGACAACGCAGGCATGTCGGGTGCCACTGTCTGCACCTGCACAGAAAGTTGTGAGCAGATATCTCCTTCCATTCGGCCGGAATTGCAAGACGTTTGTGCATCTTCCATATTGGTCACAGTCAATGTCAAAAAGCCCTTATCTGCAATCTAGGTGTTTCTGCGTGCTGCGCCGGCCCAAAGAGTGCCCGGCTGAAAACGACAACGCAGGCATGTCGGGTGCCACTGTCTGCACCAGCTCAGAAAGTTTTGAGCAGATATCTCCTTCCATTCGGCCGGAATTGCAAGAAGTTTGTACATCTTCTATGTTCGTTGCGGTCAATGGCAAAAGGCGCTTATCTTCAATCTAGGTGTTTCTGCGTGCTGCGCCGGCCCAAAGAGTGCCCGGCGAAAAACGACAACGCAGGCATGTCGGGTGCCACTGTCTACAACTGCACAGAAAATTGTGAGCAGATATCTCCTTCCGTTCGGCCGGAATTGAAAGAAGTTTGTGCATCTTCAATGTTGGTCGCGGTCAATGACAAAAAGACGCTTATCTTCAATCTAGGTGTTTCTGCGTGCTGCTCCGGCCCAAAGAGTGCCCGGCTGAAAACGACAACGCAGGCATGTCGGGTGCCACTGTCTGCACCTGCACAGAAAGTTTTGAGCAGATATCTCCTTCCATTCGGCCGGAATTGCAAGAAGTTTGTGCATCTTCTATGTTCGTCGCGGTCAATGGCAAAAGGCGCTTATCTTCAATCTAGGTGTTTCTGCGTGCTGCTCCGGCTCAAAGAGTGCACGGCGGAAAACGACAACGCAGGCATGTCGAGTTCCACTGTCTACACCTGCACAGAAAGTTTTTAGCAGATATCTCCTTCTATTCCGCCGGAATTGCAAGAAGTTTGTGCATCTTCTATGTTCGTCGCGGTCAATGGCAAAAGGCGCTTATCTTCAATATAGGTGTTTCTGCGTGCTGCGCCGGCCCAAAGAGTGCCCGGCGGAAAACGACAACGCAGGCATGTCGGGTGCCACTGTCTGCACCTGCACAGAAAGTTGTGAGCAGATATCTCCTTCCATTCGGCCGGAATTGCAAGACGTTTGTGCATCTTCAATATTGGTCACGGTCAATGTCAAAAAGCCCTTATCTGGAATCTAGGTGTTTCTGCGTGCTGCGCCGGCCCAAAGAGTGCCCGGCTGAAAACGACAACGCAGGCATGTCGGGTGCCACTGTCTGCACCAGCTCAGAAAGTTTTGAGCAGATATCTCCTTCCATTCGGCCGGAATTGCAAGAAGTTTGTGCATCTTCTATGTTCGTCGCGGTCAATGGCAAAAGGCGCTTATCTTCAATCTAGGTGTTTCTGCGTGCTGCTCCGGCCCAAAGAGTGCCCGGCGGAAAACGACAATGCAGGCATGTCGAGTTCCACTGTCTACACCTGCACAGAAAGGTTTGAGCAGATATTTCCTTCTATTCCGCCGGAATTGCAAGAAGTTTGTGCATCTTCTATGTTCGTCGCGGTCAATGGCAAAAGGCGCTTATCTTCAATATAGGTGTTTCTGCGTGCTGCGCCGGCCCAAAGAGTGCCCGGCGGAAAACGACAACGCAGGCATGTCAGGTGCCACTGTCTGCACCTGCACAGAAAGATGTGAGCAGATATCTCCTTCCATTCGGCCGGAATTGCAAGACGTTTGTGCATCTTCAATATTGGTCACGGTCAATGTCAAAAAGCCCTTATCTGGAATCTAGGTGTTTCTGCGTGCTGCTCCGGCCCAAAGAGTGCCCGGCGGAAAACGACAACGCAGGCATGTCGAGTGCCACTGTCTACACTTGCACAGAAAGTTTTGAGCAGATATCTCCTTCTATTCGGCCGGAATTGCAAGAAGTTTGTGCATGTTCTATGTTCGTCGCGGTCAATGGCAAAAGGCGCTTATCTTCAATCTAGGTGTTTCTGCGTGCTGCGCCGGCCCAAAGAGTGCCCGGCGGAAAACGACAACGCAGGCATGTCGGGTGCCACTGTCTGCACCAGCACAGAAAGTTGTGAGCAGATATCTCTTTCCGTTCGGCCGGAATTGAAATAAGTTTGTGCATCTTCAATGTTGGTCGCGGTCAATGACAAAAAGGCGCTTATCTTCAATCTAGGTGTTTCTGCGTGCTGCTTCGGCCCAAAGAGTGCCCGGCTGAAAACGACAACGCAGGCATGTCGGGTGCCACTGTCTGCACCTGCACAGAAAGTTTTGAGCAGATATCTTCTTTCATTCGGCCGGAATTGCAAGACGTTTGTGCATCTTCAATATTGGTCACGGTCAATGTCAAAAAGCCCTTATCTGCAATCTAGGTGTTTCTGCGTGCTGCGCCGGCCCAAAGAGTGCCCGGCGGAAAACGACAACGCAGGCATGTCGGGTGCCACTGTCTGCACCAGCTCAGAAAGTTTTGAGCAGATATCTCCTTCCATTCGGCCGGAATTGCAAGAAGTTTGTGCATCTTCTATGTTCGTCGCGGTCAATGGCAAAAGGCGCTTATCTTCAATCTAGGTGTTTCTGCGTGCTGCTCCGGCCCAAAGAGTGCCCGGCGGAAAACGACAACGCAGGCATGTCGAGTGCCACTGACTACACTTGCACAGAAAGATTTGAGCAGATATCTCCTTCTATTCGGCCGGAATTGCAAGAAGTTTGTGCATCTTCTATGTTCGTCGCGGTCAATGGCAAAAGGCGCTTATCTTCAATCTAGGTGTTTCTGCGTGCTGCGCCGGCCCAAAGAGTGCCCGGCGGAAAACGACAACGCAGGCATGTCGGGTGCCACTGTCTGCACCTGCACAGAAAGTTGTGAGAAGATATCTCCTTCCGTTCGGCCGGAATTGAAATAAGTTTGTGCATCTTCAATGTTGGTCGCGGTCAATGACAAAAAGGCGCTTATCTTCAATCTAGGTGTTTCTGCGTGCTGCTCCGGCCCAAAGAGTGCCCGGCTGAAAACGACAACGCAGGCATGTCGGGTGCCACTGTCTGCACCTGCACAGAAAGTTTTGAGCAGATATCTTCTTTCATTCGGCCGGAATTGCAAGACGTTTGTGCATCTTCCATATTGGTCACGGTCAATGTCAAAAAGCCCTTATCTGCAATCTAGGTGTTTCTGCGTGCTGCTCCGGCCCAAAGAGTGCACGGCTGAAAACGACAACGCAGGCATGTCGGGTGTCACTGTCTGCACCAGCTCAGAAAGTTTTGAGCAGATATCTCCTTTCATTCGGCCGGAATTGCAAGACGTTTGTGCATCTTCCATATTGGTCACGGTCAATGTCAAAAAGCCCTTATCTGCAATCTAGGTGTTTCTGCGTGCTGCGCCGGCCCAAAGAGTGCCCGGCTGAAAACGACAACGCAGGCATGTCGGGTGTCACTGTCTGCACCAGCTCAGAAAGTTTTGAGCAGATATCTCCTTCTATTCCGCCGGAATTGCAAGAAGTTTGTGCATCTTCTATGTTCGTCGCGGTCAATGGCAAAAGGCGCTTATCTTCAATCTAGGTGTTTCTGCGTGCTGCGCCGGCCCAAAGAGTGCCCGGCGAAAAACGACAACGCAGGCATGTCGGGTGCCACTGTCTACAACTGCACAGAAAATTGTGAGCAGATATCTCCTTCCGTTCGGCCGGAATTGAAAGAAGTTTGTGCATCTTCAATGTTGGTCGCGGTCAATGAAAAAAAGACGCTTATCTTCAATCTAGGTGTTTCTGCGTGCTGCTCCGGCCCAAAGAGTGCCCGGCTGAAAACGACAACGCAGGCATGTCGGGTGCCACTGTCTGCACCTGCACAGAAAGTTTTGAGCAGATATCTCCTTCCATTCGGCCGGAATTGCAAGAAGTTTGTGCATCTTCTATGTTCGTCGCGGTCAATGGCAAAAGGCGCTTATCTTCAATCTAGGTGTTTCTGCGTGCTGCGCCGGCCCAAAGAGTGCCCGGCTGAAAACAACAACGCAGGCATGTCGGGTGCCACTGTCTGCACCAGCTCAGAAAGTTTTGAGCAGATATCTCCTTCCATTCGGCCGGAATTGCAAGAAGTTTGTGCATCTTCTATGTTCGTCGCGGTCAATGGCAAAAGGCGCTTATCTTCAATGTAGGTGTTTCTGCGTGCTGCGCCGGCCCAAAGAGTGCCCGGCGGAAAACGACAGCGCAGGCATGTCGGGTGCCACTGTCTGCACCTGCACAGAAAGTTGTGAGCAGATATCTCCTTCCATTCGGCCGGAATTGCAAGACGTTTGTGCATCTTCAATATTGGTCACGGTCAATGTCAAAAAGCCCTTATCTGGAATCTAGGTGTTTCTGCGTGCTGCGCCGGCCCAAAGAGTGCCCGGCTGAAAACGACAACGCAGGCATGTCGGGTGTCACTGTCTGCACCAGCTCAGAAAGTTTTGAGCAGATATCTCCTTCTATTCCGCCGGAATTGCAAGAAGTTTGTGCATCTTCTATGTTCGTCGCGGTCAATGGCAAAAGGCGCTTATCTTCAATCTAGGTGTTTCTGCGTGCTGCGCCGGCCCAAAGAGTGCCCGGCGGAAAACGACAACGCAGGCATGTCGGGTGCCACTGTCTGCACCTGCACAGAAAACTGTGAGCAGATATCTCCTTCCGTTCGGCCGGAATTGAAAGAAGTTTGTGCATCTTCAATGTTGGTCGCGGTCAATGACAAAAAGACGCTTATCTTCAATCTAGGTGTTTCTGCGTGCTGCTCCGGCCCAAAGAGTGCCCGGCTGAAAACGACAACGCAGGCATGTCGGGTGCCACTGTCTGCACCTGCACAGAAAGTTTTGAGCAGATATCTCCTTCCATTCGGCCGGAATTGCAAGAAGTTTGTGCATCTTCTATGTTCGTCGCGGTCAATGGCAAAAGGCGCTTATCTTCAATCTAGGTGTTTCTGCGTGCTGCTCCGGCCCAAAGAGTGCTCGGCGGAAAACGACAACGCAGGCATGTTGGGTGCCACTGTCTACACCTGCACAGAAAGTTTTGAGCAGATATCTCCTTCCATTCGGCCGGAATTGCAAGAAGTTTGTGCATCTTCTATGTTCGTCGCGGTCAATGGCAAAAGGCGCTTATCTTCAATCTAGGTGTTTCTGCGTGCTGCGCCGGCCCAAAGAGTGCCCGGCGGAAAACGACAACGCAGGCATGTCAGGTGCCACTGTCTGCACCTGCACAGAAAGATGTGAGCAGATATCTCCTTCCATTCGGCCGGAATTGCAAGACGTTTGTGCATCTTCAATATTGGTCACGGTCAATGTCAAAAAGCCCTTATCTGGAATCTAGGTGTTTCTGCGTGCTGCTCCGGCCCAAAGAGTGCCCGGCGGAAAACGACAACGCAGGCATGTCGGGTGCCACTGTCTGCACCTGCACAGAAAGTTGTGAGCAGATATCTCCTTCCGTTCGTCCGGAATTGAAATAAGTTTGTGCATCTTCAATGTTGGTCGCGGTCAATGACAAAAAGGCGCTTATCTTCAATCTAGGTGTTTCAGCGTGCTGCTCCGGCCCAAAGAGTGCCCGGCGGAAAACGACAACGCAGGCATGTCGGGTGCCACTGTCTGCACCTGCACAGAAAGTTGTGAGCAGACATCTCCTTCCATTCGGCCGGAATTGCAAGACGTTTGTGCATCTTCAATATTGGTCACGGTCAATGTCAAAAAGCCCTTATCTGCAATCTAGGTGTTTCGGCGTGCTGCGCCGGCCCAAAGAGTGCCCGGCTGAAAACGACAACGCAGGCATGTCGGGTGCCACTGTCTGCACCAGCTCAGAAAGTTTTGAGCAGATATCTCCTTCCATTCGGCCGGAATTGCAAGAAGTTTGTGCATCTTCTATGTTCGTCGCGGTCAATGGCAAAAGGCGCTTATCTTCAATCTAGGTGTTTCTGCGTGCTGCTCCGGCCCAAAGAGTGCCCGGCGGAAAACGACAACGCAGGCATGTCGAGTGCCACTGTCTACACTTGCACAGAAAGATTTGAGCAGATATCTCCTTCTATTCGGCCGGAATTGCAAGAAGTTTGTGCATCTTCTATGTTCGTCGCGGTCAATGGCAAAAGGCGCTTATCTTCAATCTAGGTGTTTCTGCGTGCTGCGCCGGCCCAAAGAGTGCCCGGCGGAAAACGACAACGCAGGCATGTCGGGTGCCACTGTCTGCACCTGCACAGAAAGTTGTGAGAAGATATCTCCTTCCGTTCGGCCGGAATTGAAATAAGTTTGTGCATCTTCAATGTTGGTCGCGGTCAATAACAAAAAGGCGCTTATCTTCAATCCAGGTGTTTCTGCGTGCTGCTCCGGCCCAAAGAGTGCCCGGCTGAAAACGACAACGCAGGCATGTCGGGTGCGACTGTCTGCACCTGCACAGAAAGTTTTGAGCAGATATCTTCTTTCATTCGGCCGGAATTGCAAGACGTTTGTGCATCTTCCATATTGGTCACGGTCAATGTCAAAAAGCCCTTATCTGCAATCTAGGTGTTTCTGCGTGCTGCGCCGGCCCAAAGAGTGCCCGGCTGAAAACGACAACGCAGGCATGTCGGGTGTCACTGTCTGCACCAGCTCAGAAAGTTTTGAGCAGATATCTCCTTCTATTCCGCCGGAATTGCAAGAAGTTTGTGCATCTTCTATGTTCGTCGCGGTCAATGGCAAAAGGCGCTTATCTTCAATCTAGGTGTTTCTGCGTGCTGCGCCGGCCCAAAGAGTGCCCGGCGGAAAACGACAACGCAGGCATGTCGGGTGCCACTGTCTGCACCTGCACAGAAAGTTGTGAGCAGATATCTCCTTCCGTTCGTCCGGAATTGAAATAAGTTTGTGCATCTTCAATGTTGGTCGCGGTCAATGACAAAAAGGCGCTTATCTTCAATCTAGGTGTTTCAGCGTGCTGCTCCGGCCCAAAGAGTGCCCGGCGGAAAACGACAACGCAGGCATGTCGGGTGCCACTGTCTGCACCTGCACAGAAAGTTGTGAGCAGATATCTCCTTCCATTCGGCCGGAATTGCAAGACGTTTGTGCATCTTCAATATTGGTCACGGTCAATGTCAAAAAGCCCTTATCTGCAATCTAGGTGTTTCGGCGTGCTGCTTCGGCCCAAAGAGTGCCCGGCTGAAAACGACAACGCAGGCATGTCGGGTGCCACTGTCTGCACCTGCACAGAAAGTTTTGAGCAGATATCTTCTTTCATTCGGCCGGAATTGCAAGACGTTTGTGCATCTTCAATATTGGTCACGGTCAATGTCAAAAAGCCCTTATCTGCAATCTAGGTGTTTCTGCGTGCTGCGCCGGCCCAAAGAGTGCCCGGCGGAAAACGACAACGCAGGCATGTCGGGTGCCACTGTCTGCACCAGCTCAGAAAGTTTTGAGCAGATATCTCCTTCCATTCGGCCGGAATTGCAAGAAGTTTGTGCATCTTCTATGTTCGTCGCGGTCAATGGCAAAAGGCGCTTATCTTCAATCTAGGTGTTTCTGCGTGCTGCTCCGGCCCAAAGAGTGCCCGGCGGAAAACGACAACGCAGGCATGTCGAGTGCCACTGACTACACTTGCACAGAAAGATTTGAGCAGATATCGCCTTCTATTCGGCCGGAATTGCAAGAAGTTTGTGCATCTTCTATGTTCGTCGCGGTCAATGGCAAAAGGCGCTTATCTTCAATCTAGGTGTTTCTGCGTGCTGCGCCGGCCCAAAGAGTGCCCGGCGGAAAACGACAACGCAGGCATGTCGGGTGCCACTGTCTGCACCTGCACAGAAAGTTGTGAGAAGATATCTCCTTCCGTTCGGCCGGAATTGAAATAAGTTTGTGCATCTTCAATGTTGGTCGCGGTCAATGACAAAAAGGCGCTTATCTTCAATCTAGGTGTTTCTGCGTGCTGCTCCGGCCCAAAGAGTGCCCGGCTGAAAACGACAACGCAGGCATGTCGGGTGCCACTGTCTGCACCTGCACAGAAAGTTTTGAGCAGATATCTTCTTTCATTCGGCCGGAATTGCAAGACGTTTGTGCATCTTCCATATTGGTCACGGTCAATGTCAAAAAGCCCTTATCTGCAATTTAGGTGTTTCTGCGTGCTGCTCCGGCCCAAAGAGTGCACGGCTGAAAACGACAACGCAGGCATGTCGGGTGTCACTGTCTGCACCAGCTCAGAAAGTTTTGAGCAGATATCTCCTTTCATTCGGCCGGAATTGCAAGACGTTTGTGCATCTTCCATATTGGTCACGGTCAATGTCAAAAAGCCCTTATCTGCAATCTAGGTGTTTCTGCGTGCTGCGCCGGCCCAAAGAGTGCCCGGCTGAAAACGACAACGCAGGCATGTCGGGTGTCACTGTCTGCACCAGCTCAGAAAGTTTTGAGCAGATATCTCCTTCTATTCCGCCGGAATTGCAAGAAGTTTGTGCATCTTCTATGTTCGTCGCGGTCAATGGCAAAAGGCGCTTATCTTCAATCTAGGTGTTTCTGCGTGCTGCGCCGGCCCAAAGAGTGCCCGGCGAAAAACGACAACGCAGGCATGTCGGGTGCCACTGTCTACAACTGCACAGAAAATTGTGAGCAGATATCTCCTTCCGTTCGGCCGGAATTGAAAGAAGTTTGTGCATCTTCAATGTTGGTCGCGGTCAATGAAAAAAAGACGCTTATCTTCAATCTAGGTGTTTCTGCGTGCTGCTCCGGCCCAAAGAGTGCCCGGCTGAAAACGACAACGCAGGCATGTCGGGTGCCACTGTCTGCACCTGCACAGAAAGTTTTGAGCAGATATCTCCTTCCATTCGGCCGGAATTGCAAGAAGTTTGTGCATCTTCTATGTTCGTCGCGGTCAATGGCAAAAGGCGCTTATCTTCAATCTAGGTGTTTCTGCGTGCTGCGCCGGCCCAAAGAGTGCCCGGCTGAAAACAACAACGCAGGCATGTCGGGTGCCACTGTCTGCACCAGCTCAGAAAGTTTTGAGCAGATATCTCCTTCCATTCGGCCGGAATTGCAAGAAGTTTGTGCATCTTCTATGTTCGTCGCGGTCAATGGCAAAAGGCGCTTATCTTCAATGTAGGTGTTTCTGCGTGCTGCGCCGGCCCAAAGAGTGCCCGGCGGAAAACGACAGCGCAGGCATGTCGGGTGCCACTGTCTGCACCTGCACAGAAAGTTGTGAGCAGATATCTCCTTCCATTCGGCCGGAATTGCAAGACGTTTGTGCATCTTCAATATTGGTCACGGTCAATGTCAAAAAGCCCTTATCTGGAATCTAGGTGTTTCTGCGTGCTGCGCCGGCCCAAAGAGTGCCCGGCTGAAAACGACAACGCAGGCATGTCGGGTGTCACTGTCTGCACCAGCTCAGAAAGTTTTGAGCAGATATCTCCTTCTATTCCGCCGGAATTGCAAGAAGTTTGTGCATCTTCTATGTTCGTCGCGGTCAATGGCAAAAGGCGCTTATCTTCAATCTAGGTGTTTCTGCGTGCTGCGCCGGCCCAAAGAGTGCCCGGCGGAAAACGACAACGCAGGCATGTCGGGTGCCACTGTCTGCACCTGCACAGAAAACTGTGAGCAGATATCTCCTTCCGTTCGGCCGGAATTGAAAGAAGTTTGTGCATCTTCAATGTTGGTCGCGGTCAATGACAAAAAGACGCTTATCTTCAATCTAGGTGTTTCTGCGTGCTGCTCCGGCCCAAAGAGTGCCCGGCTGAAAACGACAACGCAGGCATGTCGGGTGCCACTGTCTGCACCTGCACAGAAAGTTTTGAGCAGATATCTCCTTCCATTCGGCCGGAATTGCAAGAAGTTTGTGCATCTTCTATGTTCGTCGCGGTCAATGGCAAAAGGCGCTTATCTTCAATCTAGGTGTTTCTGCGTGCTGCTCCGGCCCAAAGAGTGCTCGGCGGAAAACGACAACGCAGGCATGTTGGGTGCCACTGTCTACACCTGCACAGAAAGTTTTGAGCAGATATCTCCTTCCATTCGGCCGGAATTGCAAGAAGTTTGTGCATCTTCTATGTTCGTCGCGGTCAATGGCAAAAGGCGCTTATCTTCATTGTAGGTGTTTCTGCGTGCTGCGCCGGCCCAAAGAGTGCCCGGCGGAAAACGACAACGCAGGCATGTCGGGTGCCACTGTCTGCACCTGCACAGAAAGTTGTGAGCAGATATCTCCTTCCATTCGGCCGGAATTGCAAGACGTTTGTGCATCTTCCATATTGGTTACAGTCAATGTCAAAAAGCCCTTATCTGCAATCTAGGTGTTTCTGCGTGCTGCGCCGGCCCAAAGAGTGCCCGGCTGAAAACGACAACGCAGGCATGTCGGGTGCCACTGTCTGCACCAGCTCAGAAAGTTTTGAGCAGATATCTCCTTCCATTCGGCCGGAATTGCAAGAAGTTTGTGCATCTTCTATGTTCGTCGCGGTCAATGGCAAAAGGCGCTTATCTTCAATCTAGGTGTTTCTGCGTGCTGCTCCGGCCCAAAGAGTGCCCGGCGGAAAACGACAACGCAGGCATGTCGAGTTCCACTGTCTACACCTGCACAGAAAGTTTTGAGCAGATATCTCCTTCTATTCCGCCGGAATTGCAAGAAGTTTGTGCATCTTCTATGTTCGTCGCGGTCAATGGCAAAAGGCGCTTATCTTCAATATAGGTGTTTCTGCGTGCTGCGCCGGCCCAAAGAGTGCCCGGCGGAAAACGACAACGCAGGCATGTCGGGTGCCACTGTCTGCACCTGCACAGAAAGTTGTGAGCAGATATCTCCTTCCATTCGGCCGGAATTGCAAGACGTTTGTGCATCTTCAATATTGGTCACGGTCAATGTCAAAAAGCCCTTATCTGGAATCTAGGTGTTTCTGCGTGCTGCGCCGGCCCAAAGAGTGCCCGGCTGAAAACGACAACGCAGGCATGTCGGGTGCCACTGTCTGCACCAGCTCAGAAAGTTTTGAGCAGATATCTCCTTCCATTCGGCCGGAATTGCAAGAAGTTTGTGCATCTTCTATGTTCGTCGCGGTCAATGGCAAAAGACGCTTATCTTCAATCTAGGTGTTTCTGCGTGCTGCTCCGGCCCAAAGAGTGCCCGGCTGAAAACGACAACGCAGGCATGTCGGGTGCCACTGTCTGCACCTGCACAGAAAGTTGTGAGCAGATATCTCCTTCCATTCGGCCGGAATTGCAAGACGTTTGTGCATCTTCCATATTGGTCACAGTCAATGTCAAAAAGCCCTTATCTGCAATCTAGGTGTTTCTGCGTGCTGCGCCGGCCCAAAGAGTGCCCGGCTGAAAACGACAACGCAGGCATGTCGGGTGCCACTGTCTACACCAGCTCAGAAAGTTTTGAGCAGATATCTCCTTCCATTCGGCCGGAATTGCAAGATGTTTGTGCATCTTCTATGTTCGTCGCGGTCAATGGCAAAAGGCGCTTATCTTCAATCTAGGTGTTTCTGCGTGCTGCTCCGGCCCAAAGAGTGCTCGTCGGAAAACGACAACGCAGGCATGTCGGGTGCCACTGTCTACACCTGCACAGAAAGTTTTGAGCAGATATCTCCTTCCATTCGGCCGGAATTGCAAGAAGTTTGTGCATCTTCTATGTTCGTCGCGGTCAATGGCAAAAGGCGCTTATCTTCAATCTAGGTGTTTCTGCGTGCTGCGCCGGCCCAAAGAGTGCCCGGCGAAAAACGACAACGCAGGCATGTCGGGTGCCACTGTCTACAACTGCACAGAAAATTGTGAGCAGATATCTCCTTCCGTTCGGCCGGAATTGAAAGAAGTTTGTGCATCTTCAATGTTGGTCGCGGTCAATGACAAAAAGACGCTTATCTTCAATCTAGGTGTTTCTGCGTGCTGCTCCGGCCCAAAGAGTGCCCGGCTGAAAACGACAACGCAGGCATGTCGGGTGCCACTGTCTGCACCTGCACAGAAAGTTTTGAGCAGATATCTCCTTCCATTCGGCCGGAATTGCAAGGTTTGTGCATCTTCTATGTTCGTCGCGGTCAATGGCAAAAGGCGCTTATCTTCAATCTAGGTGTTTCTGCGTGCTGCTCCGGCCCAAAGAGTGCCCGGCTGAAAACGACAACGCAGGCATGTCGGGTGCCACTGTCTGCACCTGCACAGAAAGTTTTGAGCAGATATCTTCTTTCATTCGGCCGGAATTGCAAGACGTTTGTGCATCTTCTATATTGGTCACGGTCAATGTCAAAAAGCCCTTATCTGCAATCTAGGTGTTTCTGCGTGCTGCGCCGGCACAAAGAGTGCCCGGCTGAAAACGACAACGCAGGCATGTCGGGTGTCACTGTCTGCACCAGCTCAGAAAGTTTTGAGCAGATATCTCCTTCCATTCGGCCGGAATTGCAAGAAGTTTGTGCATCTTCTATGTTCGTCGCGGTCAATGGCAAAAGGCGCTTATCTTCAATCTAGGTGTTTCTGCGTGCTGCTCTGGCCCAAAGAGTGCCCGGCGGAAAACGACAACGCAGGCATGTCGAGTTCCACTGTCTACACCTGCACAGAAAGTTTTGAGCAGATATCTCCTTCTATTCCGCCGGAATTGCAAGAAGTTTGTGCATCTTCTATGTTCGTCGCGGTCAATGGCAAAAGGCGCTTATCTTCAATCTAGGTGTTTCTGCGTGCTGCGCCGGCCCAAAGAGTGCCCGGCGAAAAACGACAATGCAGGCATGTCGCGTGCCACTGTCTACAACTGCACAGAAAATTGTGAGCAGATATCTCCTTCCGTTCGGCCGGAATTGAAAGAAGTTTGTGCATCTTCAATGTTGGTCGCGGTCAATGACAAAAAGACGCTTATCTTCAATCTAGGTGTTTCTGCGTGCTGCTCCGGCCCAAAGAGTGCCCGGCTGAAAACGACAACGCAGGCATGTCGGGTGCCACTGTCTACACCTGCACAGAAAGTTTTGAGCAGATATCTCCTTCTATTCCGCCGGAATTGCAAGAAGTTTGTGCATCTTCTATGTTCGTCGCGGTCAATGGCAAAAGGCGCATATCTTCAATATAGGTGTTTCTGCGTGCTGCGCCGGCCCAAAGAGTGCCCGGCGGAAAACGACAACGCAGGCATGTCGGGTGCCACTGTCTGCACCTGCACAGAAAGTTGTGAGCAGATATCTCCTTCCATTCGGCCGGAATTGCAAGACGTTTGTGCATCTTCAATATTGGTCACGGTCAATGTCAAAAAGCCCTTATCTGGAATCTAGGTGTTTCTGCGTGCTGCGCCGGCCCAAAGAGTGCCCGGCTGAAAACGACAACGCAGGCATGTCGGGTGCCACTGTCTGCACCAGCTCAGAAAGTTTTGAGCAGATATCTCCTTCCATTCGGCCGGAATTGCAAGAAGTTTGTGCATCTTCTATGTTCGTCGCGGTCAATGGCAAAAGACGCTTATCTTCAATCTAGGTGTTTCTGCGTGCTGCTCCGGCCCAAAGAGTGCCCGGCTGAAAACGACAACGCAGGCATGTCGGGTGCCACTGTCTGCACCTGCACAGAAAGTTGTGAGCAGATATCTCCTTCCATTCGGCCGGAATTGCAAGACGTTTGTGCATCTTCCATATTGGTCACAGTCAATGTCAAAAAGCCCTTATCTGCAATCTAGGTGTTTCTGCGTGCTGCGCCGGCCCAAAGAGTGCCCGGCTGAAAACGACAACGCAGGCATGTCGGGTGCCACTGTCTACACCAGCTCAGAAAGTTTTGAGCAGATATCTCCTTCCATTCGGCCGGAATTGCAAGATGTTTGTGCATCTTCTATGTTCGTCGCGGTCAATGGCAAAAGGCGCTTATCTTCAATCTAGGTGTTTCTGCGTGCTGCTCCGGCCCAAAGAGTGCTCGTCGGAAAACGACAACGCAGGCATGTCGGGTGCCACTGTCTACACCTGCACAGAAAGTTTTGAGCAGATATCTCCTTCCATTCGGCCGGAATTGCAAGAAGTTTGTGCATCTTCTATGTTCGTCGCGGTCAATGGCAAAAGGCGCTTATCTTCAATCTAGGTGTTTCTGCGTGCTGCGCCGGCCCAAAGAGTGCCCGGCGAAAAACGACAACGCAGGCATGTCGGGTGCCACTGTCTACAACTGCACAGAAAATTGTGAGCAGATATCTCCTTCCGTTCGGCCGGAATTGAAAGAAGTTTGTGCATCTTCAATGTTGGTCGCGGTCAATGACAAAAAGACGCTTATCTTCAATCTAGGTGTTTCTGCGTGCTGCTCCGGCCCAAAGAGTGCCCGGCTGAAAACGACAACGCAGGCATGTCGGGTGCCACTGTCTGCACCTGCACAGAAAGTTTTGAGCAGATATCTCCTTCCATTCGGCCGGAATTGCAAGAAGTTTGTGCATCTTCTATGTTCGTCGCGGTCAATGGCAAAAGGCGCTTATCTTCAATCTAGGTGTTTCTGCGTGCTGCTCCGGCCCAAAGAGTGCCCGGCGGAAAACGACAACGCAGGCATGTCGAGTTCCACTGTCTACACCTGCACAGAATGTTTTGAGAAGATATTTCCTTCTATTCCGCCGGAATTGCAAGAAGTTTGTGCATCTTCTATGTTCGTCGCGGTCAATGGCAAAAGGCGCTTATCTTCAATATAGGTGTTTCTGCGTGCTGCGCCGGCCCAAAGAGTGCCCGGCGGAAAACGACAACGCAGGCATGTCAGGTGCCACTGTCTGCACCTGCACAGAAAGTTGTGAGCAGATATCTCCTTCCATTCGGCCGGAATTGCAAGACGTTTGTGCATCTTCAATATTGGTCACGGTCAATGTCAAAAAGCCCTTATCTGGAATCTAGGTGTTTCTGCGTGCTGCTCCGGCCCAAAGAGTGCCCGGCGGAAATCGACAACGCAGGCATGTCGAGTGCCACTGTCTACACTTGCACAGAAAGTTTTGAGCAGATATCTCCTTCTATTCGGCCGGAATTGCAAGAAGTTTGTGCATCTTCTATGTTCGTCGCGGTCAATGGCAAAAGGCGCTTATCTTCAATCTAGGTGTTTCTGCGTGCTGCGCCGGCCCAAAGAGTGCCCGGCGGAAAACGACAACGCAGGCATGTCGGGTGCCACTGTCTGCACCTGCACAGAAAGTTGTGAGCAGATATCTCCTTCCGTTCGGCCGGAATTGAAATAAGTTTGTGCATCTTCAATGTTGGTCGCGGTCAATGACAAAAAGGCGCTTATCTTCAATCTAGGTGTTTCTGCGTGCTGCTTCGGCCCAAAGAGTGCCCGGCTGAAAACGACAACGCAGGCATGTCGGGTGCCACTGTCTGCACCTGCACAGAAAGTTGTGAGCAGATATCTCCTTCCATTCGGCCGGAATTGCAAGACGTTTGTGCATCTTCAATATTGGTCACGGTCAATGTCAAAAAGCCCTTATCTGGAATCTAGGTGTTTCTGCGTGCTGCGCCGGCCCAAAGAGTGCCCGGCTGAAAACGACAACGCAGGCATGTCGGGTGCCACTGTCTGCACCAGCTCAGAAAGTTTTGAGCAGATATCTCCTTCCATTCGGCCGGAATTGCAAGAAGTTTGTGCATCTTCTATGTTCGTCGCGGTCAATGGCAAAAGGCGCTTATCTTCAATCTAGGTGTTTCTGCGTGCTGCTCCGGCCCAAAGAGTGCCCGGCGGAAAACGACAACGCAGGCATGTCGAGTTCCACTGTCTACACCTGCACAGAATGTTTTGAGCAGATATTTCCTTCTATTCCGCCGGAATTGCAAGAAGTTTGTGCATCTTCTATGTTCGTCGCGGTCAATGGCAAAAGGCGCTTATCTTCAATATAGGTGTTTCTGCGTGCTGCGCCGGCCCAAAGAGTGCCCGGCGGAAAACGACAACGCAGGCATGTCGGGTGCCACTGTCTGCACCTGCACAGAAAGTTGTGAGCAGATATCTCCTTCCGTTCGGCCGGAATTGAAATAAGTTTGTGCATCTTCAATGTTGGTCGCGGTCAATGACAAAAAGGCGCTTATCTTCAATCTAGGTGTTTCTGCGTGCTGCTTCGGCCCAAAGAGTGCCCGGCTGAAAACGACAACGCAGGCATGTCGGGTGCCACTGTCTGCACCTGCACAGAAAGTTTTGAGCAGATATCTTCTTTCATTCGGCCGGAATTGCAAGACGTTTGTGCATCTTCAATATTGGTCACGGTCAATGTCAAAAAGCCCTTATCTGCAATCTAGGTGTTTCTGCGTGCTGCGCCGGCCCAAAGAGTGCCCGGCGGAAAACGACAACGCAGGCATGTCGGGTGCCACTGTCTGCACCTGCACAGAAAGTTGTGAGCAGATATCTCCTTCCATTCGGCCGGAATTGCAAGACGTTTGTGCATCTTCAATATTGGTCACGGTCAATGTCAAAAAGCCCTTATCTGCAATCTAGGTATTTCGGCGTGCTGCGCCGGCCCAAAAAGTGCCCGGCTGAAAACGACAACGCAGGCATGTCGGGTGCCACTGTCTGCACCAGCTCAGAAAGTTTTGAGCAGATATCTCCTTCCATTCGGCCGGAATTGCAAGAAGTTTGTGCATCTTCTATGTTCGTCGCGGTCAATGGCAAAAGGCGCTTATCTTCAATCTAGGTGTTTCTGCGTGCTGCTCCGGCCCAAAGAGTGCCCGGCGGAAAACGACAACGCAGGCATGTCGAGTGCCACTGTCTACACCTGCACAGAAAGTTTTGAGCAGATATCTCCTTCTATTCGGCCGGAATTGCAAGAAGTTTGTGCATCTTCTATGTTCGTCGCGGTCAATGGCAAAAGGCGCTTATCTTCAATCTAGGTGTTTCTGCGTGCTGCGCCGGCCCAAAGAGTGCCCGGCGGAAAACGACAACGCAGGCATGTCGGGTGCCACTGTCTGCACCTGCACAGAAAGTTGTGAGCAGATATCTCCTTCCGTTCGTCCGGAATTGAAATAAGTTTGTGCATCTTCAATGTTGGTCGCGGTCAATGACAAAAAGGCGCTTATCTTCAATCTAGGTGTTTCAGCGTGCTGCTCCGGCCCAAAGAGTGCCCGGCGGAAAACGACAACGCAGGCATGTCGGGTGCCACTGTCTGCACCTGCACAGAAAGTTGTGAGCAGACATCTCCTTCCATTCGGCCGGAATTGCAAGACGTTTGTGCATCTTCAATATTGGTCACGGTCAATGTCAAAAAGCCCTTATCTGCAATCTAGGTGTTTCGGCGTGCTGCGCCGGCCCAAAGAGTGCCCGGCTGAAAACGACAACGCAGGCATGTCGGGTGCCACTGTCTGCACCTGCACAGAAAGTTTTGAGCAGATATCTCCTTCCATTCGGCCGGAATTGCAAGAAGTTTGTGCATCTTCTATGTTCGTCGCGGTCAATGGCAAAAGGCGCTTATCTTCAATCTAGGTGTTTCTGCGTGCTGCTCCGGCCCAAAGAGTGCCCGGCGGAAAACGACAACGCAGGCATGTCGAGTGCCACTGTCTACACTTGCACAGAAAGATTTGAGCAGATATCTCCTTCTATTCGGCCGGAATTGCAAGAAGTTTGTGCATCTTCTATGTTCGTCGCGGTCAATGGCAAAAGGCGCTTATCTTCAATCTAGGTGTTTCTGCGTGCTGCGCCGGCCCAAAGAGTGCCCGGCGGAAAACGACAACGCAGGCATGTCGGGTGCCACTGTCTGCACCTGCACAGAAAGTTGTGAGAAGATATCTCCTTCCGTTCGGCCGGAATTGAAATAAGTTTGTGCATCTTCAATGTTGGTCGCGGTCAATAACAAAAAGGCGCTTATCTTCAATCCAGGTGTTTCTGCGTGCTGCTCCGGCCCAAAGAGTGCCCGGCTGAAAACGACAACGCAGGCATGTCGGGTGCGACTGTCTGCACCTGCACAGAAAGTTTTGAGCAGATATCTTCTTTCATTCGGCCGGAATTGCAAGACGTTTGTGCATCTTCCATATTGGTCACGGTCAATGTCAAAAAGCCCTTATCTGCAATCTAGGTGTTTCTGCGTGCTGCGCCGGCCCAAAGAGTGCCCGGCTGAAAACGACAACGCAGGCATGTCGGGTGTCACTGTCTGCACCAGCTCAGAAAGTTTTGAGCAGATATCTCCTTCTATTCCGCCGGAATTGCAAGAAGTTTGTGCATCTTCTATGTTCGTCGCGGTCAATGGCAAAAGGCGCTTATCTTCAATCTAGGTGTTTCTGCGTGCTGCGCCGGCCCAAAGAGTGCCCGGCGGAAAACGACAACGCAGGCATGTCGGGTGCCACTGTCTGCACCTGCACAGAAAATTGTGAGCAGATATCTCCTTCCGTTCGGCCGGAATTGAAAGAAGTTTGTGCATCTTCAATGTTGGTCGCGGTCAATGACAAAAAGACGCTTATCTTCAATCTAGGTGTTTCTGCGTGCTGCTCCGGCCCAAAGAGTGCCCGGCTGAAAACGACAACGCAGGCATGTCGGGTGCCACTGTCTGCACCTGCACAGAAAGTTTTGAGCAGATATCTCCTTCCATTCGGCCGGAATTGCAAGAAGTTTGTGCATCTTCTATGTTCGTCGCGGTCAATGGCAAAAGGCGCTTATCTTCAATCTAGGTGTTTCTGCGTGCTGCTCCGGCCCAAAGAGTGCTCGGCGGAAAACGACAACGCAGGCATGTTGGGTGCCACTGTCTACACCTGCACAGAAAGTTTTGAGCAGATATCTCCTTCCATTCGGCCGGAATTGCAAGAAGTTTGTGCATCTTCTATGTTCGTCGCGGTCAATGGCAAAAGGCGCTTATCTTCAATGTAGGTGTTTCTGCGTGCTGCGCCGGCCCAAAGAGTGCCCGGCGGAAAACGACAACGCAGGCATGTCGGGTGCCACTGTCTGCACCTGCACAGAAAGTTGTGAGCAGATATCTCCTTCCATTCGGCCGGAATTGCAAGACGTTTGTGCATCTTCCATTTTGGTTACAGTCAATGTCAAAAAGCCCTTATCTGCAATCTAGGTGTTTCTGCGTGCTGCGCCGGCCCAAAGAGTGCCCGGCTGAAAACGACAACGCAGGCATGTCGGGTGCCACTGTCTGCACCAGCTCAGAAAGTTTTGAGCAGATATCTCCTTCCATTCGGCCGGAATTGCAAGAAGTTTGTACATCTTCTATGTTCGTTGCGGTGAATGGCAAAAGGCGCTTATCTTCAATCTAGGTGTTTTTGCGTACTGCTCCGGCCCAAAGAGTGCCTGGCGGAAAACGACAACGCAGGCATGTCGAGTGCCACTGTCTACACCTGCACAGAAAGTTTTGAGCAGATATCTCCTTCTATTCGGCCGGAATTGCAAGAAGTTTGTGCATCTTCTATGTTCGTCGCGGTCAATGGCAAAAGGCGCTTATCTTCAATCTAGGTGTTTCTGCGTGCTGCGCCGGCCCAAAGAGTGCCCGGCTGAAAACAACAACGCAGGCATGTCGGGTGCCACTGTCTGCACCAGCTCAGAAAGTTTTGAGCAGATATCTCCTTCCATTCGGCCGGAATTGCAAGAAGTTTGTGCATCTTCTATGTTCGTCGCGGTCAATGGCAAAAGGCGCTTATCTTCAATGTAGGTGTTTCTGCGTGCTGCGCCGGCCCAAAGAGTGCCCGGCGGAAAACGACAACGCAGGCATGTCGGGTGCCACTGTCTGCACCTGCACAGAAAGTTGTGAGCAGATATCTCCTTCCATTCGGCCGGAATTGCAAGACGTTTGTGCATCTTCCATATTGGTCACAGTCAATGTCAAAAAGCCCTTATCTGCAATCTAGGTGTTTCTGCGTGCTGCGCCGGCCCAAAGAGTGCCCGGCTGAAAACGACAACGCAGGCATGTCGGGTGCCACTGTCTGCACCAGCTCAGAAAGTTTTGAGCAGATATCTCCTTCCATTCGGCCGGAATTGCAAGAAGTTTGTACATCTTCTATGTTCGTTGCGGTCAATGGCAAAAGGCGCTTATCTTCAATCTAGGTGTTTCTGCGTGCTGCGCCGGCCCAAAGAGTGCCCGGCGAAAAACGACAACGCAGGCATGTCGGGTGCCACTGTCTACAACTGCACAGAAAATTGTGAGCAGATATCTCCTTCCGTTCGGCCGGAATTGAAAGAAGTTTGTGCATCTTCAATGTTGGTCGCGGTCAATGACAAAAAGACGCTTATCTTCAATCTAGGTGTTTCTGCGTGCTGCTCCGGCCCAAAGAGTGCCCGGCTGAAAACGACAACGCAGGCATGTCGGGTGCCACTGTCTGCACCTGCACAGAAAGTTTTGAGCAGATATCTCCTTCCATTCGGCCGGAATTGCAAGAAGTTTGTGCATCTTCTATGTTCGTCGCGGTCAATGGCAAAAGGCGCTTATCTTCAATCTAGGTGTTTCTGCGTGCTGCTCCGGCTCAAAGAGTGCACGGCGGAAAACGACAACGCAGGCATGTCGAGTTCCACTGTCTACACCTGCACAGAAAGTTTTTAGCAGATATCTCCTTCTATTCCGCCGGAATTGCAAGAAGTTTGTGCATCTTCTATGTTCGTCGCGGTCAATGGCAAAAGGCGCTTATCTTCAATATAGGTGTTTCTGCGTGCTGCGCCGGCCCAAAGAGTGCCCGGCGGAAAACGACAACGCAGGCATGTCGGGTGCCACTGTCTGCAACTGCACAGAAAGTTGTGAGCAGATATCTCCTTCCATTCGGCCGGAATTGCAAGACGTTTGTGCATCTTCAATATTGGTCACGGTCAATGTCAAAAAGCCCTTATCTGGAATCTAGGTGTTTCTGCGTGCTGCGCCGGCCCAAAGAGTGCCCGGCTGAAAACGACAACGCAGGCATGTCGGGTGCCACTGTCTGCACCAGCTCAGAAA